>NC_069786.1:53600089-53911964 GCF_027406575.1 Nycticebus coucang
ATGAAAGTCTGTATCTTTTGTAGGGTATGCAATTTCACTTTGTTACAGCCGATTTGCATTTGATTTGCATTGTATTACTGACCTCATGGGAGTGTCCAACAAAGATCTTGATGCCATATGTGAGGGCAGACACCAGCATAAGTGGGAAGTTATGATTACATGGAAACTAATTATATAAGTGGTCAATTAATTAGTGAATCTTTTTCTGTCCTGAGAATTTTTCCTTCCCCACTCAGTCTTAGAACTGCATAAATGTAGTTAATAAGTTCTCTCCCCTCCCCCTATTAAAACTGTATACAGTTCAATTCCCCAGAATTTGATTGGGGACCAAATTCTTAAAAATCAGATGTTATTTCAAATGCTCTTGGATAGGAGATGCTATTTTAAGGCATCCTTTGATGTTTCTCAAGGAAAATGAAAAACCAACCTAATCCCTGACTTAATCTTACTTTTATAAATCTAGATTTCCAGGAACCACATTTCCTTACAGCAGTGAGTCGGGTGTCACGTGACGTTGACTTACCTCTCTCTTTGCACCCAAGGGGCCAGGTCCACAACCATTTTGAAGTAGGCACAGGTGAGCCAGGCAGAGAAATAAGTTCTCTCCCTGCAGGAAAAGACTTAACTCCTACATATGGAGCACCCCTCCCCTTCCTGCTGCTCTGACTGGTTGAGGCCTATGCGATTCTTTCTTCCCAATCTTTTCTGAAGGCAAGAAGTGTTGAGGATTAAAGACAAAAGCAAGCCGAGAAAGAACAATCCCTTTTTCTCCTGAGCACCCCCCATACCCCTAACATTCCCTGACACGTGCAGAAGTGGACGTATCTGATGTTCGGCCTGATCACAACACCACCCTTCCCCCATCTTGAAACAAACTCCACTTTCCCTTCCTGTGGGATTAGCAGTGAACAAGGGCTAAGAACAGACAGTTTCATGGTGTTTTTGTTAGGTTTCCTAAATGGCAGCTGTGGGCAGAAATTTAGACAAACAATAGGGCTTTTAAGGGGATCCTGTCATGTCATCACCAACAGAATTGTTCCCAGTTTCTGTAGCCTCACCCTGGCATGGTAAAACACTTGTGGGCCGAGGACATGGGGAGACCTTTGGGTGTACTTCATTCTCTTTTTCTTCCCAAGGAGAACAGTCAGTGGGAGAGGGAAGCCGGAAGAGAGAGAGATTGGAGACACCATTGTGCTCGCTGGAGAGAAAAGGGAGGCGCCATACTGTTGGTAGCCAGGAGGTCCTGGAAGGAGAGATTTCCACCAGAAGTTCTCTGCAGCAAAGCAGCCCCTGTCAGAGCCGGTCCTGCTGGGCCTGCAACTACAAGGCTCCACGCACCCTCCACAAAGAGCAGAGCCAGACGTGGACAGTCTCACAGCCTCCTTTCACCACATCTTAAGACAGTCCTAATGCCCACAGCTTCTCATTTAGAAAAATCCTCTTGGGAAGATACCCTTTGAAGGCATAAGCTCTAATGTTCAAAATCTCTTCACAAACTATACATTTCTCCGTGTTCTCTGGGGCAGCTGGTTCCTCTCTAGATAAATCACAGGGCTTGGGAGCATTTCAGTGATAGATCTTAGAGTTCTCCTTTCAACATGGTACTAAGAGCCCAGCCCCAGAGGAAATGGCCTGGGAAGATCTCCTGCAGGTTACATTCCTCCTTGTAAACTCCTTTCAGACCGCTGTGTCTGCAAAGTGGATTTAGGAATGTCATAAACCCTGGCATTGCAAAAGGGCATCAAGGCTGGACAGAGCCCCTGGATATCAGTCATCAGGGCTGGCAGGTGGGCAGAGAGAGAAGAGCCTCTGCAAAGGCACCAGGGGCCTCCTACCTCTGGTGGTCAGCACTTGGCCACCAGGAGCTCACAGGCAGTTCACGAGAGGAAAGGGGAGAAATGCAGAACAGAAACTCGAAGGTGTCTGAGCGAACCTTGGATGCAAAGGCCTTGTTGCTCTATCTGAAAACGTGATTCCAGGGAAAGGCCAGTAAGTATCATTCGGGGGTCTATTATGTGCTTTCTTAGGAGGACACAGACAGCACAGAAGTGGTGATCCTGCCCGTATAGGAGCTGACCTTCTAGTCAGGGAAATAAGACAAAGACAGTTAAGTTAGAAGGAGCAATTTCCTAGGGGGAAATATCCTGTATTAACTTCAAGCTGAGCCTCTGGAACTAGATTTCTTGCTGTGGATTCTGGCCCCACCTGCTTCCCAGTTGTATAACCCAGTTGGCAGGAGGCTCAGTTTCCTCATCTCCAGTGGGCATAGACAGCACCGTGCCTACATTGAAGGCTTGGAGTGAGGATCAAATGGGCTACCCTGGTAAAGACTCAGGCCATAAAAAGTGCTCATATGAGCCGCAGACATCACCTTTTTCAAAGGTGGAATATAGTTAAGCTCTAACGTAGCGTGAAATTTCTAAGTCTTCAGAAAAACGGAAAGTAAGTTGGATTGCGGGTGGCTTGGAAAAGTAGGTTGGATTTAGCTTAGCAATGGAGAGGGGCCCAGGCATTTAGGACATCCAGATAATGAGAGATCAGGCGCAGAGGCAGCGTTCCCATCTCCAGGCCAGTCCGTGTGTCAGCCTGCTTAAAGTAGAGGCCTGGCAGGTGTGGCAGGAAATTGGATTCCTTTACGTGGGTGGAATTGTCTAAATGGGAAGAATCTGAAAACTGCCCTGAAGCCTACCCCACTGAATAGGACGGGTGGGAGAGAGAAAAGCAATGAGCAAGGCTCTGGGCAAGAGCGAGAGCTGGGGAGGTGAAGTTCCAGGGAGACAAAAGGGCCAAAGACTGCAGATTCCAGCGAGTAAAGAGAGCCTGATCAGGCCAGACATCTGGGGACCCTGGTGGGGACCTACGGGTGTGGCAACTGGGATGGGGGGGGGGGGAAGGGACGGCTAGAAAGATGTTTAGAGAAATGAAATAGGACTTAGTAGTGACATCCGTATTCACAACACGGGCATCGTGGATGTGAAGATCTTCAGTGAAGTCTTGCCTGTGTTCATTTAGGTGTTCTGGCTTTAAGGAATAGACACACACTCAAGTCAGGTAATGAAAGATTTTTATATAAGCACGAGGACTCAGGAAAAGCTACACAAACTAAATAACAAAGGTGGCTTCGGGGAGACCAGAAGATGTTTGCGTGTTTTATTTTGACGCTCCCCAGTCACAGCCTTAACTAGCTTCACGTGTCTGCGTCACCATTTTTTCACTTCTGTCAAACTCCCTAACCCTTTATAAATATATTTCCTGCTCTCTTTAGTGTACTTGGGAGAATATTTTGTACATATTCAAGTAACATATTTTCTTTTTCCTCTTAAATCATATTCTTTGTAGCTTTCCACCTCAGAGGCTAAGCCATGAAATCCCTTGTCCTGTGAGGAAGTAATAGGTTTGAAAAACCAGGCTCAGATGAGAGAGGGAATTTCTAAATAGTTTTAGAATTTCAAGAAGCAACTTGGAGGAATCAGGGCGTAGGATCCCTCCTGGGGTGCAGAAAGGATACTCTATCAGACATGGCTAAGTCACAAGGGTTAACTCGTGGTGGTGCTGTGATGATAAGGGGCTGCTGAAGTCCCCCCCTTACTCGCTTGAAGACCTGTGTGCAGAAGGAGAGAGATGGAGATGGAAGGAGACATTTTCTCTTCTCTCATCTCCCACTACTGCATCAGGGTCGATTGTAGTGGGCAGCTTTAGGGGTGTCCAGGAGATTGGGGGTGCTTAAGTAGCACGAGAATCCTTCTCAACTCCATACCTGGGGCTCATCACTTCCCATGCTGCTCTCTGCTGCTCTCTGGGACAAGTTCATCGAGGTAAACCTGGTGGTGCCATGTGGTGGAAGGGATAAACTTCCTGGTGTTTCAGGTTTTGGGGCTCTGCTTTTGGTGTTCTAGTAGTGTGGATTCACCGTGGAGGAAACTGTTGGGAGCTCTGTTTCTTAGCAAGGGTGTTTTCATGCCGTGGTGGATGAACGGGAGGCCTGGCCCTCTAGGAAGGGGGATTAGTGTTGGTAGAATGTAGTGAGATCATGTGAACCAGGGAGGACCATCAGCCAATGTCCAAGCCACAAGAGGCCACAACACAAGTGACACCAGCAGTGCAATGCAGCCAC
Organism: Nycticebus coucang; assembly: GCF_027406575.1. Taxonomy (NCBI): domain Eukaryota; kingdom Metazoa; phylum Chordata; class Mammalia; order Primates; family Lorisidae; genus Nycticebus; species Nycticebus coucang. Next base: position 53,604,204 of record NC_069786.1, read on the forward strand.
AAGTACCAGTGGGGCCAGCTGTGCTGGTGTTCGTGGTCGTGGCCGTGGAGGTGAAGAGACAAAGGATATTGCTTTTCAGCCTCTGTGCCCTCAAAACCACAGGTCACCTAAGCTCCACCTGCCCAGTAGCCACAGACACAATATTAAAACAGAGAATTGAAAGAAATAAGATTTTACAAACTCAGTAATACTTAAAAGAATGTCAAAATTATTATGTCAAATTAAGAATTGGACTAAGGTATTTTGTTTTGTTTTTTATCTTTTGTACTCACCAGTGAGTGTGGGCTTGTGCAAAAGATTTTTTTTTTTTTTTTCTGGAGACAGAGTGTCATGGCCTCAGCCTAGCTCACAGCAACTTCAAACTCCTGGGCTCAAATGATCCTCCTGCCTCAGCTTCCCAAGCAGCTGGGACTACAGATGTCTAGCTAGTTTTTCCCTTTTTATAGAAGTGGGGTCTACCCCTTGCTCAGGCTGGTCTCAAACTCCTGAGCTTAAGGGATCCTTCCTCTTCCCCCACCCCCAGAGTGCTAGGATTACAGGTGTGAGCCACCAATCTCAGCCTGTTTATGCAAGATTAAAGCAGTTACAATAGAGAAATAGAGACGCTGTATTTTTTCTGCACAGTGGAATTCTAATTTAAATAAATTTCTAACTCCACCACCAGAGCTCCTGGTTTCCATGCCCCTGTAACCTCACTTGTATATGGCCCATCATGACTTCCCAGCAAACTTCCCACTTGTTCTCTAAATCATTACCTACAATTTCATTTTTCACTGTTAATTGTCTGACTTTCTCTCTATTTGTCAGTTTAAGGGCTCCCCAGTCAGAGAATCTGCTTACTCGGAATTGTTTTGCTTTTAGTTTTAGTTTTGAGCCTGGTTGTACTGACTGAGATCTGACCTGTGGGTTAGTAAACAGGGAAACAGAGCTATGCGCAGGGGAATTTCCAAGAAAGCTTCTGAGGTGGATAAATTAATAGAATAATCAATTCTTTATTAGTTCACCGATGCTTAAAGTCATGACCAAAGAAGAACCAGGAAAAGAGCCTTGTAGAAATATAAAAATGTTCTATCTTGTTAACACCTTCCTTCCCTATAAGCCTCTCCAATAGACTTATGTTAGAGTGATTGAATTTTTCCACTACCAGAAATAAGCTTCAGGAGTTTTTAAATTTCAGCTCCTTTTCCCATATGGGGAATCAGGAATCAATTAATTCTTCTTATGCAGACTTTCATTTATTTATGTTTTATAAATACCCAGCTATTATAGTTAATAAGATGTAAAATGGAATATGTTTTTTTAAATAATTCAAATATATTAAAACAGAGCAACTGAAACCACACTACATACAATTCTTGTTTGAAGATTGAGAAGATAGTTCAGAATTTTGCAGTCTCTCTGGGCTATAATTATGAAAATCACTATCATTTTTCTTTATATGCACATCCAACAGGGTTTTGGTTAATAGTCTACGTCAGCTTATAATGTGTATCTTATGTTGCATTAATTCCAAGTTTCATTCCATGCAAAAGCAAGGTTGGGGTGTCCTGCAGTGTATTTCCTATCTCATAAACATCTTTGTCAGGAGCTCCACATGTTCACACAGCAGGGATGTTAAGGTTCATTTAAGGGGAATGGATTGTAAAGCCCATTTCAGGTGATCTACATATTAGCACAGGCACAGGCTGGGAGCGCACGGCAGAGCCAAATGGTGTCCTGAGGGATGCTGGGAAACAGAGCTGGCGGCTGGCTCACTCACGTGTCCAACACCAGCGTGCGGTTAAACCTGCCCTTTCCCAAGTCTGCATGGCAGTAGCGGCAGTGGCAGAAGGATATGAGGATTTTGTAGCCGGCTCGGTTTTAAATCTGAGCATTGTGCTCCACTCACAGGCATCACACGGGTTTATCCACAGCCAAAACAAGAGACCAGTGCAAATGGGAAGGCACCAAAGTCTTGTTTTTCTCATTCAATGCCCTCCTTAGTGCAATATGTGAAAAAACTCCCACTTCGATAGGTCAGCTGTAATTGTTGAAAAATGGATCATGATAGAGCCAAATGATAAAGGAATGTGGCTTCAATTATACTTGCAGATAGAAGACAGATTATTATCCTTTATCCTTATTAACAGAGGCTCTTCTATTAATTAATCTTTTTTCCAACAAGTATTTAGTGAACATATACTGTATGCCAGGCTCCTTGTAGATTACTGAGACACAATCTTCCTAACTGGCTTTCCTGAATTCTAGCAGGAGCCTCTCCCACCCCAACCTGACTTATTAGGGCATTTACTTGTCTGTGGGATGGATTCTTGCTCCCAGAACAGCTCAAAATCTAAGGCGAGAAGAGGGATGTAGGGTGACCAGTCTTGAGCAGAGAATTCTGTCAATGGTGGATGAAAGGCTGGGGGCCTCTGAGATGGCCTTGACCAATGTCCAGCCAGAGTAGGATTTAGTGGGGAAGTTTCTGAGCACCTCCCCAGTCGCCTAATCTATAAAGGACACTAAACACAACTGAGCACAGAATAGGTAAGAACACGGGTTTTTGCCAGCACCCTTCTCATGGATTGTGTTCTGTGTGGGTGGAAGAAGCACTTGGACAAGAGGGGTGGACTGGGGTGGGGAGAGCTGGAGACTTCCCATTGGGCAAACTTTGGCGACAGTGAATGTTAAAGCGTGTTCTTCATCTGCCCAGTAGGGCCCACATATGTTGTGGCAAGAGCTGAGCTGCTCAGGAAAGTGACAAGAAACTGAAGGTCCCACACTCATCTTCCTTCCCAGCTCACTCCCCGTGTGGTTCCCGGTCTGTCTTCTCAGTTAAACAAGTAAGTGTTTAAACTGCAGCAGTTCTCAACCTGTGGGTCGCGACCCACGGGAACCTTATTAAAGGCCCGCAGCATTAGGAAGGTTGAGAACCACTGGTTTAAAGACTAGTGGTTTAAAGAGTTGCCAGTTGTTAGCCATCAAAGGGGCTATTCCATGGTTAGCCATCTTCTTGCTTCTCTGGGAATTACCATTTGTATGGCTTAAAAAGGAGAAAGTCAGACATTTCACTCTCACCCAGTCTCTACCCCTCACCTCCCCCAGCTAAGCAGAGCACATATTTGAGAGATGTGACAGAGTTGGTGCACCTTGATGATCTCCCTTTTAAACTAACATCTCCCTCCTTCCAGGCACCGGTGCTACTGGTGTGAGCCCTGACAGTGGAGGGCTCCTCAGTGTGGCTCCAGTCTGCTCGCACACCCTCCACGATCCATTGTCACCTGTTTCATACCCCTAGGGGCTCACTAGGTGATTCTTACTGTGGTCTAAAATAATGGTTGAGTATGGCTCCACATCTCCTTTCTCCAGAGAGACTCGGAGTTTAAAAGCAAAGCCTGAGAGATGGGTAGTCATTTCAAAGGCGTGCATCTGCCATAGTGGGCTCTGAGACAGATGGAGAGAGATCTGTCAGTGGCACTCTCAAAACCACAGCACCTGGGGGGAAACTCCCCATTCCGGCCTCTCTTCCTTTAACCTCATCAGTTAAATGACAAGTTTTTTGGGTGCAGTGTGACCCAGAGGACATCAGGATTTGTTACAGGTTCTTTTTCCATTTGCCTTTTTAAACTTCCTCGTCTGCTTATGGCCCAGCATTTGCTAGCAGCAGAGAATGGTTTTTCAGCATCTTTTCATCTTACGGGGCGATGCATTAGTGAGTCTTTTTCTCTGCTTTGAACAACAGGTGCATAGGCAGGGAGAACAGGCTGTAGCAATCAGACTAATATACTCTGTGGGAAGTAAGAATGCCAAGCACTTTAATTGACTCATGCATTTGGGATGTGGGACCATTTTAAAGATCTTAGTCTGTGGTAGAACAGTCAGCTTTCATTTGGGATTCTAAGATGGACTGGGGAACATTTACCTGGGGAGAAGAATTTTGTAAATGTTTTCTTATGATCACACATTAGAATTCAAACACATTTCTTTAATCCTGTTGACAGTTTTCACTGGGAAAAAACTTGAGCAAAATGACTCTTGTGTGATTTGACTTGAACCAACAGGCCCCATTGCAATTTGAAATAAAAATCCCCTTGGCTCAGAGCTCTTTTCTTCACAGCAGTGATTCATTTTTTATTTCTAATTGTTAATCTCTTTGACTCCTCCAATTTTATTTTACTTTGGTTTTTTTTCTTGAAATACTAAGAATAAAAGGCAATAACAGAGAGCAGGGGGGGTTTATGCTTAATTCTCAACACAAAAATTTAGCAGAGATTATTTGGCTGAAGAGTTTTACAAGAAATCACTAAACATCTTTATGGACTGGGATTTTCCATGAACACATGTCCACAAGAGCGTCTCCTGAGACAGGTAACATACCAGTCTCTTCTGTCTGCATTTTTAAGAAACTGAGAGGCGTTAGTGACTATTTGCTAAAAGCACAGAAGCAAAGACTAAGTGAAGACAGAGAAGTAAACAGCTTGGCTCCAATTTGTTTCTATGGATTATTTGATTTAGTTCCTTTTTTAATGAACTATTTTACCTTGTCCTGATGCTCTAATAATGCAGAAGATGAAAAACTGCATTAAGGCCAACCATAAATTTTCAGTCTGTAATAGAGTCCTTAGACAAAGGAGGATCTGCATTTACCGAGTGGACAAAGAGGAAAAAAATTCTATTATTCAAGGAATTTTAGAAAATGAATTTTCATTTGCTGCTGTCAAATGTGAATATGGAATTTGGAACAGGGTGGAACTTGGAAGCAGATAATCTAACTGATTGTGAAGTATTAAAATTCATCAAGGGGTCCTCTAGGAATATATATGTACATATGTAAAATATCTTTTATTTCATAACAGCCCAATCTGTTGAATTTTGATTTTTTTTCTTATGGAATTTATAAATCAGGGAAAGGATTTTGTATACTTCCAGTTTAAATTAACTTTAATGATCATTTAAATTCCTCAGACAGATCTTGCGGAAGGAAGAGGTTGGAGGGACAAAAGCTGACAGCGTTGTGCTGAGGGCGTATGGAGAAGTAGCTGGCTTTTAGAATCTGAACTACCAGAGGGAAGAACTCGAAGAATGAACAAATTTTACTCGGAGAGAAGATAAACGACTCCTCCCCTTCACCCAACACACTGCTATTCTATTCATACACGATGCTTCACTGAGTCTTCACAAAAGCATGAGAGTAGAATATTCCCGAGCCCATTTCATGGGGTGAAAGCTGGAGGCACGCTGCCCAGCTGCCCAGCTGCCCGGTGCTCATATCCTCTGCAGACTAATCCTTTGCTCTTTTTCTTAACCCAAACAGCCAAGTAAATGCCCTGCTGCTCCACAGTGGATGATTTTTCTAGCTACAAAAATATTGCGGCAGGGGTTAGGTTGCCAGAATCAGCAAATAAAAATACAGGGCACCCTATGTATGCCTCAAATGTTGTATGGGACAGCTTTATATTAAAGAAAATTGTTGTTTATCTGACATTCACATTTAACTGGTCTCCTATATTTTATCTGACAATCCTAGGTTGGGGATAATGGGCACACACTGAAATGGAGGAACTTGAAGGAAACAGTAGATAAGAAATTGAAACCCAACAATGAGTCTAAGTTCTAATGAACAGTGAGTCATCTTCCATAGAAAAAAAAGATGTCCCTTCCCCTACTGTCACATGAAGCTGTAGGAGAAGGTGTGATGGTGGAGATACAAAGATGTGGGTAAATGGGGAAGAAATACTCTTTTTTTTTTGTAGAGACAGAGTCTCACTTTATGGCCCTCAGTAGAGTGCGGTGGCATCACACCGCTCACAGCAACCTCCAACTCCTGGGCTTAAGCGATTCTCCTGCCTCAGCCTCCCGAGTAGCTGTGACTACAGGCACCCGCCACAACACCCGGCTATTTTTTGGTTGCAGTTTGGCCGGGGCCGGGTTTGAACGCGCCACCCTCAGCATATGGGGCCGGCGCCTTACTGACTGAGCCACAGGTGCCGCCCAGGGAAGAAATACTCTTGTTAGTGAACAGGAACAGTATTGAGCTTTTCTTATCTAGAATGGACCCAGTTCTTATTACCTGGAGTGAAGCCTACCATTATATCCCTAATGGCTGTTGCCTTAGACACCAGGAATAGTCACTTGTTATGTATGGGTCAAAGGACTGAATTAAGAGCACGAACTTTGGAGGCATGTTAGTTGCCATTTTTGAGGTCTGTCACTTTGATAAAGTTACTTAACATCTTTGGGCTTCATGGCCTTTATTTGTATGATAGAGTTGATAGTACTGTGTTTTGTTCAATAAATGTCAGAAGTAGTTTATCTTCTTCTTCATTATTATTTATAGTAGGAACTGGTAAGCATTTTCTATAAGTCCCAGAGAGTAAATATTTTAGGTTGGTGGGCCATAATGTCTATGTCCCAGCTATTGAAACGTGCCACTCTAATGCAAGAGCAGACACAAACAACGCATGCAGATGTGGGTGTGGCTGCGTTCCTACAAAATTTTCTTTATAAAAACAATCATTGGGTCAGATTTGGCATGATGGCTGTAGTATGCCAATCCCTGAAAAAGTAGGGCTTTTCAGTCACTTCCCAAATCTCACTGTCCTGGGGAAAGGACAGAGATATGAGGAAGGAAGTACCACTGGAGCTGGTAGCTGAGCGGGAGTGTATTTCTATCAGGATACGGGCAGGAGCCACTTACAGCCAGGGTAGAGAGGAGAAGGTGGTAGGAAAGTAGAGTGTCAACTGGGTGAGGTGAATGACAACTGCCTTTGAGAAGCCCCGAATAAAAATATGCAGTCTCCCTGGCAAAACCCTAAAGGCGATACTGGGTTTTATGTATTGCTATCATAATATCTACCACATATTAGGCGCTTTCTTGTGTGCTAAGCACTTTTAATGCATTATCTCATTTAGTACACTGAAAATTCTCAAAGAAGAGGGGCTATTACCCTCTTCAATTTATAGAAGGGGAAACCGAGATTTGGAAAGGCACACATATTCACTGTTATCCAGAGTTCACTTTCAAACTATGTGACTCCAATATTTGGAGGCTTAACTCCTATACCAGACTGCCAGTTCTTCGATAGGCATGACGCAGGGCATGTGCAGGGCCTGATTCAGGACCACTCTTTAACTCCTTGCAGAATAAGCAAACAAATGAATGAATGAGTAAGGTTTTATTTTTAGGTAAATCCTTATTCATACAGTATATATTTGACTTTTGATAGAATTGTTAGCATGCTCATGAGCGATCTTATGAAGCTACAGATCTGTTTTTCCAGGGTATTTGAAGTATTTTATCTACTGATTTTCCCACTCATTGCCACTACTTAGTTGAAGTGTGAGACATTTATCTTTTACACTTCCCATGTGGAGAGTCGCGTATAGAAAGATTACAGACCTCCCTAATCAGAGGTGGAAATAGATAATGAAAAAATAATGCAGTGTTATTTCAAAAAAGGGGTTTTGTTTATCAGGTTTGATGGGACAATGTAACTATATGGTCACAAGCATTTTCAGTTTCACTGTGACTTACAGCAAAGTATCCTTACCTGTGTTGAGTAAAGGTATGTATTTTGGAAAAGTACAAAAGGGAAATATACAGGTTGATAAATAATTAATAAGAACCTATTTTACTTGTTCATGTTTTTGTTGCTGTTATTTATTTTTCCTTTAAAGAAGAAAACCTTTACAATGTGTAAGGGGGAAGAAGGATGTGAAGAAAACCGAATAATGTATTCCTCTGTGTTCTTTTGGGCAATCATGGGATTAGCATATTGGAAGTCAATTCCCTCTGATGACATGAGATTGTGCTGAATTTGCTGTAGGGGGACATGGGGAAGATGAGACTGTTAAAAAGCATGAAAACTGTCCAAACCCAGTGACTTACGAGAGTCTGGTTGAGTTAGGGGTTCTCTGGGTGATGGGCTTTGCAGCTTTTTCACTGCCTTCTCCAGAAACATCCACTAGTAATTTATTTTATTTATTTATTTATTGCATCTGTTGATTTATTTAATTCTCACATTAACCCCAAATGTAATTACAATTATTATCCCCATTATTTTTTTAATATTTATATCCTTTTCTTTTTTTTATTAAGTCTTTTGCACATAGATCATAAAGACATTTATGCCAATTTCAGTGTGTTGATTATTTGTACAAATTGGAATGTTTCTCAACCCCATATGTGGTCTATGACTTTTATGTTATGTTGGTATAATTAATTTTTTCCAGTAAAACCATTTTGTGGTAAACATACATAAAATGTTTCATGATAAAATACACAAAACATAAAATTTACCATCTCAAGCATTTTTAAGTCTACATACAATTCAGTGGTATTAAGCACATTCCTGTTGTACACTGTCACCACCATCCATCCCCAGAACTTTTCTTACCCTATAAAACCAAAACTCTGTTCCTATTAAAAAATAACTTCCCATTCCTTCCTCTTTCTAACCCCACTCAACCACCACATTACTTGCTGTACTGTCTTACTCCATTTTCTCTTATGACAGAATACCAGAAATCAGGCAATTTATAAATAAGAGGAATTTATTTCTTAATATTCTGGAGGCTGGGAAGTCCAAGGTCAAGGGAGGCACATCTGGTGAGAGCCTCCTTGCTGGTGGGGACTCTCTGCAGAGTCCCAAGGTAGCTCAGGGCATCATATGGTGAGAGACTGAGAGCACTAACATGCTAGCTCTTCCTCTCCTTATAAAACTACCAGTTCCCATCCCAGGATAATCCATTAATCCATGAATGGATTAACCTATTCATGAGGGCAGAGTTCTCATGAACCAGTCACCTCGTGAAGGCCCCACATCTCAATACTGTTATATTGGGGATTAAATTTCAACATGACTTATCCTCTAAATTTTGCAGAAGACATTCCCACCATAGCAGGTGCATCCTCCAAGTGGACTCCCATGACATTTGTCCTTTTATAACTGGCTGGTTCACCTAGCACAATGCACTCAATGATACACTCTCAGAGCTGTCTTCCTTGACTCTCATAACTAAGTGACATCCATCTAAAAGTATTCCCATAGCACTGTAAACTTCTCTTTTATAGAATTTATGGAAATTGAGATTTTATGTTAAAAATGGGTATCTAATAGATCCTATAATTATTATGTCAAAGAAGAGCAGCAATTTCAGGCATAATCTACTGAGGGGTCTCCAACAATGCCCCAGGGCCCCTTTCTCTGCTATCTCCTGTGCTGGCTTCTTTCTCAGCTAAGCTCTCTGCTGCCAGGAAAGCTATGTTAACCATTGTGATGAAAATGTGTCAAATGGTCTATGAAGCGAGTGTATGATGCCCCATGATCATATCAATGTACACAGCTATGATTTAATAAAAAAATTTAAAAAAAAAGATTACATTGTCCTCACAGCCAGCAATCCCAGCTTAAAAGCTCACAGAGTGATTGGATGTTTATTTGTGTGATGTTTCTAATGACTGCCTCCTTCCCTGGATGGCAAGGTCACTTTGTGCCCTATGCAGCTAGCACATTTCCTGGCACAGAATGAGTGAATGAATGGATGACTAGATCTAAAAGATAAATGTACGAGGAGAAAAGAGGTAAGAGGCAAGACTAAATGGAGAGGTATGATGCCATCAATGGCTTTTGGTGGAGAGATTCCCTATCTTTTAAAGTTAAAGACATTTGATATACACTGCATAAAGGCAGACGGTTTCAAAATCAAATCTTAGAGAAATTAAGAGACCCTATTTCAACAATTGATAAAACATTAAAGTTGCTTTTTAAAAATTCTTCTTCTTTATTTGTTTATTTTTAGAGACAGGGTCTCACTCTGTTGCCCAGGCTCAAGTATGGTGATGTGATCATAGCTCACTGTAACTTCCAACTCCTGGCTCAAGCAATCCTCTGGCCTCAGCCTCCTGAGTAGCTGGGACTACAGACACCCACCACCCTGCCTTGCTAATTTTAGTTTTCTATTTTTTTGGAGAAGTGTGGTCTCACTGTGCTATTGCCCAGGCTAGCCTTAAACTTTCGGGCTCAAGCAATCCTCCTGCCTTGGACTCCCAAAGTATGAACCACTGCATCTGGCCAATTCTTAAAGCAGTTTTACTTTGCTCCAAAATAGTTTTGTTTTTTTTTCCTTTATTTTGACAGAGTCTCACTATGTTGCCCTCGGTAAAGTGCCACTGTATCACAGCTCACAGCAACCTCAAACTCTTGGGCTTAAGCGATTCTCTTGCTCCAGCCTCCCAAGTAGCTGGGACTACAGGCACCTGACACAACACCCGGCTATTTTTTGGTTGCAGTTGTCATTGTTGTTTAGCAGTCCTGGGCTAGGCTCAACCCGCCAGCTTCGTGTATGTGGCTGGCACCTACTCACTGAGCTACAGGCACCGAGCCTGCTCCAAAACAGTTGTTAAAAGATTAAGAAGATAGTACAGAGTTCCTAGATATCCCACACCAAGTTTTTCTACTACTGATATGTTACATTACATTATGGTGCATTTGTTATAATTAATGAACTAATATAGGTACTTTATTATTTACTATATTTCACAGTTTAATCTGATTTTTCAATTTTTTACCTAGGTCTTTTTTCTGTTCCAGGATCCTGTATTAGTTTTATATGGCTGCTATTAAAAAAATCCATCAAACTGGGTGGCTTAAAAAAACAGAAATCTATTATCTTACCACTGCATAGACTAAAAGCCTGAAATCAAGGTATCAGTAAGCTCATGCCCCCTCAGAAACATGTAGGGTACGCCCTCCTTTCCCCTTCCTAGCATCTGGTGGTTTGCTGGCAAACCTGGTGCTCGTCAGCTTGCAGCTGCAGAACTCTGAGCCTGGCTTTCATTGTCAAATAGCATTCTCATGTATCTGCACTTGACCATCTTCTCATAAGGGCAGCAGTCACACTGGATTAGGGCCCCACCCTACTCCAGTTTGGCCTCATCTTACCTGAACTAATTATACTGCAAATTACACCTTATTTCCAAATAAGGTCATATTCTCAAGTTCCTGGGGTTAAGATTTCATCTCTTTCTTTTGAAAGGAGACATAATTCAATCCATTACGATCTTATCCAAGAGATTATGTCTAGCTGTCAAGTCTCCTTAGGCTCCTCTTGGCTATGGCAGTTTCTCAGACTTCCCTTGTTTTTTGATGACTTGACAGTTTTGAGGGATACTGGTTAGGTATTTTGTAGGATGCCACACTACTGGAACTTTTCTGATACTTTTCGCATGATAAGACAAGGGTTATGTGTTGTGAGGGAGGCCACAGAGGTAAAATGATATTTTTATCACGTCTTATCAAGAGTACACACTGTCAACAAGATATATCACCGTTGAAGTTGACCTTGACCTTCACCTTGAAGTTGATCCCCTGGCCAAGGTGGTATCTGTCAGTTTCTGCACTGGAAAGTTGCTCTTTTTTCCTCCCTATGCACATTGTACATTTTGGAAGGAAGTTGCTATGCTCAGCCCACATCTAAGGAGTGGGGAGTCATGTACCTGCTCCTTGAGGGTGGAATATATGCATAAATCATTTGGAATCCATCTGCATGAAAGATTTGTCTTTTTTTCCTCACTTTCTAATTTATTCAATCATTTATTTATATCGATGAATTCATGGATGTTTATTTTACACTTTGAGTTATAATCTATTACTACTCTATTTATTTTGTTGCTTAATTTATTCCAGCTTTGCCACTGAAAGTTCCTTCAGCTTACTCCTCTGTCCCTTTCAAATTGCCCCATGTTATGGACTGAATAGTGTCCTCCTGAAATTCTTATGTTGAAGCTCTAAATCCCAATATGATGCATTTGGAGATAGGGCTAAAGGTTAAGTGAGGCCATAAGGGTGGGGCTTTAATCTAGTAGAACTAATGTCTTTATAAGAAGAGAAAAAGGCACAAAGAAAGTGCACGCGTGCCCTGTCTCTTTCTGCTCATGCACAGAGGAAAGGCCAGATGAGGACACAGAAAGAAAGTGGCCTTCCTCAAGCTAGGAAGAGAAGACTCTCCAGAAATCTACCCTGACATTACTTTGATCTTGTACTTCTAAGCTCCTGAACTGTAAGAAAATTCATTTCTGTTACTGTTTTTCTTGCCAGGTGTCCTCACATGAATGACCTGGTCTTTAAATCCTGTGTGGCAATCCCCAATGAACTGCCGTGATGCCCAGGGAAGACGGGGCAACCTGGGAGTCCAACTATGTCCTTAAGATCATCCAATTTGGGGATGATTATCCAAAATGCTTCATTGTGGGAGCAGACAATGTGGGCTCTGAGCAGATGCAGCAGACCCACATGTCCCTTCTAGGCTGTGGTGCTGGTGGGCAAGAGCACCACGATGGGCAGGCCGTCAAGGGCATCTGGAAAACAACCCAGCTCTGGAGAAACTGCCTCATGTTTGGGGGAATGTGGCCTTTGTGTTCACCAAGGAGGACCTCACTACTACAGTTCTCAGGCCAAAGCTCACTTCTGTAAATAAAGCTTTATTGGAACGTGGCCACGCCTGTTCATTTATATACAGCCTATTACTGCTTTCATGCTACAATGATAGTATTGAAAAATTATGATAGAGTGGGTAGAGGGAAGGGGATTGGTGGGATTACACCAGTGGTGCATCCTACAAGGGTATATGTGAAACTTGGTAAACGGTCTGTGAAGCTAGTGAATGATGCCCCATGAATATATCAATGTACACAGCTATGATTTAATAAAAAAAATAAAATAACAAAATAAAAAGAAAAATTATGATAGGGTATTTCTTGTCTATAAAGCCCAAAATATTTATTATCAAGCCCTTTACAGAAAAGGTTTGCTGACCACTGCTGCCCAAAAGAACATTCTGTGACGATGGAAACTCTGTGTCTGTGATGACTACTACAGTAGCCATCAGCTATCTACACATAGTTACTGAGCTCTTGAAATGTGGCTTGGCAACTAAGGAACCAAATTTCAAATTTTGTTTGCTTTGATTACTTTGAATTTTAAGTATCCAGTGTCTCTAGTGAATACCATATTGGGCAGTGTAATTCTAGGGGCCCTGAACAGGCCTTGAGGAGTCTGGAATTCTACCTCGGGCTGTTCCTTCTGGCCACTGTCCTCAACTTCTGCATTATCGCTCTGGGACGTTGTCTGCACATGCAAGCTTTTTAACCAGGAATATGTAGCTTTCCTCAGGCAGAGTAGGGGAAACTTGCTGTTAGTCTTGTGCCCGAGATTCTTCCATTCCTACCAGTACAGTGCACCTTGCTCCAAGATTTGACCTTAGAACAGCATGCCAGAGGAAACGCCACAACAACATTCTTCTCCCAGGGCAGGAGGGTGGATGTTCCCTCCCTTTGCATGTGGCTGGGATTTCTCTTATAAAGTGTTCTGTTCTTTTCCACAGAGATAACATCAGTTCTTCTTTTCCCTTCAGAGGACAATCTGATGGATGGGCACAGAGAAGGGGAGATCCATCACACAGGCATTCCAAATTACACTTCTTGATAGGTTCCCTCCATGAACTCGATTTATGTGAGGTTAAAAGCATGACTGTGATTGGATTTACACACATTTGTTGAGCACCTGTGTTTCAAGCACTCAGTCCATTGCTAGGAAGGTCCCAGTCTGCTCCTCCCCATTTCCCAAACTGACAAATCCACTTTCGCAATCATCCCTTTGGATCTGATTTTAGCAGTTGTAGGGGGACTACTTTACTTGCAATATAAACATAGCCTTTTCTTGAATAATTTACGTATTTTTCTGAAGAGCTATTTCTGGAGAGACGTTCCTGATTTCCTCATTTGGACTCACATCCCTTACACATTCCCTTTCCCTGCCTCATTTTCCCCAGAGAACTCACCACCCTACAAGCTGTATGATTACCCAACGAACTAACTTCCTGTCTCCCCCTTTAGCATATGGCCCCACAACAGCAGGAATCCTCTGTTTGCTTCACTACAGTACAGGCAGTCCCTGAGTTACAAACCCCCAACTTATGTACAACTTGCACTTATGAAGGGGAGGCCATTAGGGTAAGTCCCCAAGTTACAAACATCTGACTGATGTACAACTCACATTTATGAATGGAGGCTGTTTCAGATAATAGGTATATCTACCTGTTCCAGCTTACATACAAATTCAATTCAAGAACAAACCTACAGAACCCATCTTGTTTGTAACCCAGGGACTGCCTGCGTTCGTACTATACAGAGCAGTGACAGAAGGTCAGTACTCAACTGCTTTTGAATGAACAGAAGAATCAGGACAATATCTCACAGTGTAACATCCATGTTCAAAGGCAGATGAAACTTTCTTATGAACATAGAGAAGGACAAATGTGAGAAAGGAAGGAGAGAATCCTTCTTTACTGCTGTTGTGGGAATGGGGAGAGGCAAAAGTTGTAAAGAAATATGGAATCCCACCCACATCACGAATCAAAAAACCCAGACTTTGAGAAACTAAACACCTGTTGCTGGCAGAGGAGATATATAAACCCACATGCCTTGATTCTCAGTTTCCAAGTTTTGGCAATACTCATTTTTTGCTTGATTACAAATATTATGACCCAGAATATTTTCTAAAACCCATTTATTTACCTGAAATTTCAGTAGTTACTAGCTTTCAGAGGTTTATTTGATTTTTAAACAAAATAGTTAGGCTTAAGTTTCCTTTTGGAATGAACCGGAATACTTTCAAATTATTTTTCACTTTTGCAGTCTTAACTTGCAATGTACCTTAAATTAGACTTCTTAGAAAATAAAAGAGGGCTAGCAAATAAAATTTCTGAAGGTTTATTTCAAATGAAATAATATGTACAAAAGCATATCATTAACTATAAATTATTATGCTTAGTAAGGCATTGCTATCATCATAATAAGTAATCCTCCAAAAACTGTGAAATAAAGTTTTCTCTCTCACTTTGCCAAGATGTGAAATTATTTGAGAACTGGAGATGGCCTAATGTCGAGTTACTTAAGGAAAACAGCATAGATTTCCCATTCTGGTGAAGCGATAGAAATCTCTACAACCTCATCAGACAAAAAGTAATGGCTTTGAAAATGCCAGAGAGGGGAGAATAGAGGAATGAATTAAAATGTTTTTGTAATAGTAATTACAGATTGTGAAGTGCTGGTTTTGTTCTAAGGGATTTTAAATGGGATTTTGCATTAAGGCATACTTAATATCAGAGTAGTTAACCCATAGAGAAACCAGCCCTGATAAGCTCCTGGGCAGTGTCCTGCCTAAGAGGATTACCTGAACACATTTCTTCCCACGATCTCCTGATTTTATGTAAATGAGCAAAGTCTATACAATACAAATAGCCCAGATTCAAAGCAAGTATTTGAGAGAAATCAGTGGTAAAGGTAGGTTTATTTATGCCTTCCCCAACACTCCATGCTTTATTTGGCTATGAAAGAAATGGGAATAGGGTCAGAAGTAGCCAGTTGTTTTCGCACAGTGGCAGAGAATGGATAAGAAACAAGACTTTCTGCCTCCAAAGTCAAGGTGTTTCCTCAACTTCTGTAGGGTTCTCTAAACCAGTGATTCTCAGCCCCAACAAAGATTTGAAATCCCCGATTCCATGGCCCTATCCTGGAATGAAATGGATGGATGGTCAAAGGTCACAGACTCAGATGCTTGCAGGGGCCTGGCATGTATTTGTGTGAAGCTTGTCTGCTGGGGGTAAAACAACCAGCATTTATTCAGGGCTGGTGAACTAGAACATGCCACGCCTTTCTTAAAGCAATCATATTCAAAATTTCAAAACTTTTTGCTGCCCACAGAGCCTGGGTCTAGTCAGCAGGCCCCAGGCAGGCTGCCTCTGGAATGAATAATTGCTAAGGTATAATCAGACACAGTCTACGAACTCATATCTTTTCTTTTGAGAAACTGCCTTTTTTTTTTAAGATACAGGTTTCTCTCTGTCATTCATGCTGGAGCGCAGTGGCATGATCATAGCTCACTCCAACTCCTGGACTAAAGTGCTCTTCCAACCTCAGCCTTTCTAACAGCTGGGACTACAGGTATGCACCACGGTGCCCAGCTAATATGTGAATGTGTTTAAGACAAAGGGTCTCACTATGTTGCCCAGGTTAACTGGCAAACTGCTTTTGATGTCCATTTCAGCAAGTTATTGATTTAATACTTCTCGGCACCAAAATTATCCTTATTTGCTCGCTCTGTGAAAATGGAGCAGGGCCCTTTATTTTCTTTTGCCAGTGGATACAAGGCTAAGCTATGCCAGTAGGAGGCGCTGGAGAGAATTTATGAGAGAAAGGAGTTTGCTTCCTGATTCTGGTGAGTTCTCTAGGCAGGCTCCTGCAGCAGGCCAGCTTCTCCAGTGTCACCTCAAGCATTGTGCTCCTGTAGGGCACACAGTTTCCCTAGTGTCCTTCTATTATAGAGTTCGAAACTTCCTCAGCACCCAGCACACAGCCCGGGCGACTTCTTCAGCACCCAGCTCTGTAGCACACACAGCTTCCCCAGTGCCTGGCTCCCTGCAGTGCGCTGTGGCCAGTAGCTTTCCCTGCACTGTGCCGCAGAATATAAACAGCTCTCCCTGACATCCTACACTAGAGGGAGTCTTTTCAGCAGGTTCCACTGGCATGACACCACAGTGACTCCTCGACCATTGCATGTGCCACCACCATGCCTATCAGTGATGGCTTAATCTGTTTGGGCAACTATGACAAAGTGCCATAGACTGGGAGCTTACAAACAGCAGAAGTTGATTTCTCAGAGTCCTGGAGGCTGGACGCCTGAGAGCGGGGTACCCGCCTGGTCGGCTTTTCCACTGCTGACTTCTCGTTGTGTCTTTGAGTGGAGAACTCTCTGGGGTCCCTATGATAAGGGGATTAATCCAAATAATGAGGGCTCCACTTTCATGATTTAATCACTTCCCACACGTCCCATGAAACAAGGTCTGGATCTCAACGTTGAGTGCAGGCAGCTTTTTCCATGGATGGTCTATCTCCATCCTCAGGGTAGTGGCTGATCCTCGTATCCGTGATTTCTGTAGTATTTGGTATTTCTTTTACTTCTTACTAGCCGATCTCTTGTTACTCGAATCTTCTCTCATCATTAGCAACTCTTTATATTCAACTTTACCTTGTTTGAATTATTGTGTGGCTTCTGTCTCATGAATGGACTTTAACTGAACTACCCCGGACCTCTCAGGAGATGCACTGGGTCGTTCAGATAGGACCTCTCTGGCCATCCCAGACAAGCCATGTTTATGTGTCTGTTGCTGAAATTGGACACACCTTACTATATGTTCAAACCACCTGATTTGAGTGAAGTGTTAAATATCCAACCTCATTTAACAGATAACTGAGAATAGGAAAAGTTAAATGGCTTCCTTATGCTCTCACAGCCAGTTAATCACAGGCTGGGACCATAACCCTGGCATCCTGACCCCTAATCTGATGTTCTTTCCTCTCTGCCCTACTGGCATTATTTACCAAAAATGTTAATTAAGCAACTATTTGCATATGGTACCATAAGATACTCAAATTATAAAAAGTTTGAACTTACATATGCTTCTCAGGTAGGAAGAGCAGGCGTTAGGTAGGAGTGTGGAATTCAGGATCAGAGAGATATGGATGGACTATTTGCCTCCTGGGAAATCTGGGGGAAATGGACTAAGATTGTTACAAAACGGAAATATCTACACGATAGGGTTAGAAACAAGATCACAGACACAAAACTCTTATTACCACTAGATGAATTTAGGGGAACTGGACAAATAAAATGGTGACAAAATCATGCCGAACCTATTACCTTTCACTCAACTATTTTCCCTGCTCACATATTTTTCCTACATACATTTTAAGAAAAAAAATTCTAAAAGCCTTTTCCGGTACTTTCTCCCTGACCTGACACTGTTTCTGCTTTCCAACATGAGCAAGTTTCTGGCAGAGTAATGCTGAATGGGTCCGAGTGAGTCAGAGTGGGAAGAGAGGTGAGCCCCCCACTGCCTCAGCCCCTGTGGCTCCACCTAAGCAGTGTGAAGAAATGGTGAGCTAACTGCATTCTGAGACATGCAGCTCGGGAAGCGCTTTGCTGTCTGTCAGGCACTATGTGCACAGAGACAGGCCTGCCATTCAGTGTAATCACCGTTTGTGTTTGAAGTCTGACTGTCTGGGGCAGAGCCTAGCTCAGGTCCAGTCTTAGCCCCTTGGTGCTCCTGGAATCTCCTTTTCAGTGTGCTCTTATTTGATTAAGAGATCCAGCTTCCATGCTCCACAGTTCGTTTCGTGCTTCTTTATTTGCATGTTCCATAATTAAAAAATAAAAAAGATAATAACTGGCATTAAGATAATATTGCCATTCTTTATTAAATACTTATAAACCAGGTATTTAATATATTTTCATTTTATCTCCCCAACACTCCTGCGTGGTAATTCCTACTCTTTCCACTTTACAAGGAAAAAAACAAAACAAACTGAAGTTTGGAAAGATGATGAGCTCACTTGCCCAATGATACATGAGTCCATTTGGTTTTAAGAGGATTATCTTTTCAGCACACCACATTAGTGCTTTAGGTGCAATTTGTTAGTCTACCATTTTGAAACAAAACAGCATCTATATTCTGTGACAGAATTGTGCTTACTGTTTCCTGTTGCTCCCAGAGCCAGGAGAATGGCTTTTCTCCGAATACAATTACTTTCCATTTATCCACATGCTGATTACACTAGAGAACAATGCATCATTTGGTATATTGTTGGCCTATTTTTATAAATCTTGATGCTCTACTCCCTTTATGCTTATTAAAGCCATCGTTATCTTTCCTAGCTAGCTCAGCTCAAATCAACGCTGGCCAAACTTTGGAAATATTTTTTCCATCTTGGAACAGAATGAAGACTTTTGCCAAAAAGCCAGCCTCTGTAATTTGTCCATTGGGCTGTGCCTTCATTAGTGTGGGGATAAAGAAGGGATTAAGGCAGAGCAGGAGAGGATTAGAATTAGTGGGGAACATTTCTGCTCCTCTTCTCCTGACCTTTCTCCCACCCCAACAGGCTCTGGAGAGAGGAGAGGAAAGGTATTCAGAAGCCCAGATTATCCGTTAGAAAGCCACATGTTATAGCATTTTAAAACTATTCATTTAAGGGCATTTATTTAAAAACAAAATTTAATGCTAAAAAAATATAGTGTGTCATGCCTGTGTACTATTCTAAATGTTGATTTGCAGTGTTCTTACACCTCAAATGAGTTACAGACATAAGAATCAGTGTTGCCAGAAAAGTGAAAGAATGGATACATTGCCATAGATGGGATTACAGAATGTAGCAGAATTGTGTGAATCGCTGACTTCAGAAAAACAGGATCATAGGTCCAAATATAGCTTATTTATTGCTTAACAAAGATAGAAGATATTTTTAATGCTCAGCAAAAATCATGGCTATTTTAAAGAAAAGCTTGAGCCCTGGACCATATTCTTTGTACTAAACCATGTTATTCTTTCGCCTGAGGACCAGGTCAGTTCAAATTTTCTCTTTCTAATTTTTTTTTCAGTATTCTTTTTGCTTATTGAATAAAGCACATGCCAGCAACATGGCACCCTGAGTGCCATGGACAACTTTCCTAACGGACACAATAGGAGCATTGTGTAAAGGAGAGCAGGAGTGAGCTATAAGCATGAAAGGCATAACCCCAAGTATCAGGAAGGAAGAATGTCAGCTCACGAGCTGATGCCATTGTGGCCAGAGAGGATCAAAGTTAGAAAAGGCTCTCCTGACAAGGTGCTGGGGGTTTGCGTCTGCAGGAGATGGCAATTGATCCTAAAGCCCCTACATTAAACTAGGACCTTGGAAATTCTGTGAAAAAGCATTAACATCCCAATGAACAGTCTTGAAATGTAAAGGAAGTTTGTGTTAGCAAAAATTGGGTAGAAAAACAGTCTCTGGCGAGACACTGAAGCAAACTGCCACAGTGCTTGTAGAATGACAATTTATGCTACTTACACGGTGCCAACATCCTCAAGATAAGACATTCATGCAAAACTGGTCCTAGACCAGGGACACTCTTGGAGCCTCTGGAAGAAGCGAGCATGAAACTGCTGCTGAGGAACACTTTCCTAAACCTATGTGTGGGTTCCCCTGGCTTCCCAGGGAAAAGCAGGTGCAGGCTCAAAAACAAAAATTGTAGATAAAATGAGAGAAACAATCTCTAATGAGAGAAATCAAATATACAAACAGAAAGATTAGCACCCCCTCCAAGAACTTGGATAATTCAATAATCTGAAAGAAGCTATAACATATCTAGAAATATGTAGAAAGAGTAGGATATTAAAAAAGAACAGGTAAATTTGCAAGAATAACAATTAGCAAGCTTACCAATGGCCAAAACAAAAATCTCAATGGCTGATGTTGCCACATTAATGTGATTACCACAGGTTCTGAGAGGCACACATGAGCTTCCCTAGCTCCTGTGCCTGGGGTCAGCTGGGGCTGGCTAGGTGACCCTGCTGACTGGGCTGGGTTTGCTCACTCCTGGGGGCTCAGCTGGCTGTGGGCTGATCTAGGCTGGCCCCAGCTGGGGTGCCAGGCCTCCCGTTTCTCATCCTCCAGCAGATTAGCCTAGGCGTATTACTATGACGGTGGTAAGGTGTCAGAGCATGAACAACCAGCACCCTGTAATTTCTGCCTCATTTTCTCAACCAAAATAATGGCATGACTGAGCCCGGAGTCAAGGACACCCCATTTATGGTGAAAGGCCATTACATTGCTCTGTGTAGTTATAGGGAATAGGGGATGGATGCAGGGCGCAGTAAAGAACTGAGAACTTTACCACAATTTACGACACATGGCCTACCGAACTGGCTAAGCACATCTGAAGGATGAGTGAAGAGAAATCTGAGAAAATATCTTATTTTGTAGCAGAGATAAAAATAGAATGTATGAAAGGAGTTAAGACATGAAGGGAATGGACTGAGAGGACCTACCATACGTTTAGTAGGCATGCCACAGGAAGATAACATATTCAAGGAAGAAGTAGTAAGAACTTTCTGGAATTGGTAACAGACATGTCTCTCATAATTTGGAAGCACAATAAGCCCTGAGAATAATTTAGTTCACCTAAACATACTTTCATAGAACTTCAGAACATAAAAAGAAAATTTAAAAGCCACTAGAAGAGACAGATTACTTAATAAAATACAAGTACAGAAAACAAACTTTTCATTATCGACAATGGTCCCAGACAACAATGAACTAATACTCATGAGTGCTGAGGGAAAATTGCTATCTATCTAGAACTCTACACCATGCTAAATAGTTACTCAAAGAAGAGGACAAACACACACAGTTTTGAGACAAAGCCCCAGGCTGAAGAACTATTATGGAATGTGCTTTAGAAAGAAAGAAATCAAATCTAGAAGGAAGGAATGATCTCTGATAAGCAATAGTGATCACAAAAATCAGTGGCCAGACATGGTGGCTCATGCCACCTAGCATGTTAGGAGGCTGAAGCAAGTAGATGCTTGAGCTCAGGACTTTGAGACCAACCTGAGCAAAAGCAAGACTCAGTCTCTAAAAAAACAGCCAGGTGTTGTGGTAGATGCCTGTAGTCCCAGATACTTAGGAAGCTGAGGCAAGAGGATCACTTGAGCCCAAGAGTCTCAGGTTGCTGTGAACTGTGACACCATGGTACTATACTCCAGGGTGACAGAGTGAGACTCTGTCTAAAAAAAAAAAAAGAAGAAGAAGACGACGAAAAGAAGAAGAAGAAGAAGAAAAGGCCAGGCCCGGTGGCTCATGCCTGTAATAGTAACACTCTAGGATGCTGAGGCAGGTGGATTGCCTGAGCTCATAGGTTCCAGACCAGCCTGAGCCAGAATGAGATCCGATCTCTAAAAATAACCAGGCATTGCCGTGGGTGCCTGTAGTCCCAGTTACTTGGGAGGCTGAGGCAAGAGAATCACTTGAGCCCAAGAGTCTGAGGTTGCCATGGAACTCTACTGAAGGTGACAAAGTGAGACTCTGACTCCAAAAAAAACAAAACAAATAGAAGAAAAAAAGAAAATCAGCAGACATGGATTCATTAACAGCAAACCGAAATAGTAAGCATAATGGCAAATGGGGCAGCATGAAAACAAGGTAGATTGGGAGAGAGCAAGATGGCGGCCGAGTAACAGCTTCCTTGTATCTGGGCACCATGAGTCCAGGCATCTCTGGCTGGTGGGATCTGCCTATAATCATCCGTTTGAGGATACAGGGAGTCAGCGAGAGACTTCTGGACCCAAGAGGAGGACAAAAATAGTGGAAAACTGGCAAGTAATTGCGTGTGTTCGATCGGTCTAATCCCACCAACAGCTGTAAGTGCAGTAGCAGTGAGACTGCAAACCAGAAAAGCCTTACCTGTGAACGGTTTTGGTGTTTTTGGACTTGGCACTCAGTTGAACTGCCTTGGGGAGAGCTTGACCGTGAGTGCGGAGAACTTGGGCATTGTCTGGGACCCCACACTGAGCCACTGAGCCAGATGGACGGAGCTAATAGTGTTTGGCTGAGGGCTCCAGGGAGCCATTGT
This sequence comes from Nycticebus coucang, assembly GCF_027406575.1. NCBI lineage: Eukaryota > Metazoa > Chordata > Mammalia > Primates > Lorisidae > Nycticebus > Nycticebus coucang. Next base: position 53,626,688 of record NC_069786.1, read on the forward strand.
GAGAGAACTGCCCCAATAAGGTCCGTGCTAGGGGTTGCAGAGCAAGGATAGGGTGGGACCTAGTAACCTAGTGACTGAGCGGCCTAAAAGGTGGGGTCTGAGCCGCCTTACACCCCTAACCCTCAGGGGTAGAGTGAGACCGGTTTTGGCACACTGGGTAAGTGGATAGCTACTTCAGCAGTGATTCCAGTGACAAACACTTTCCTGGGAAAGCTTCTTCTTAGCAAGTTTAGAAGCTTAAAGTGCTTTTTAAGAGGGCTAAAGAGAGACTTAGGGTGTCTACCCTGTGGGGTTTGAGAAATCAGCAGAGGCCTCCAGACATATCAGCATTGTAATTTACATCTCATACCCCAGAAGACCACCTGTTGCCCAGACAATATTCAACAAGATATATATATTGCTTTGTTTTTGGTTGTTTGTTTGTATGTTTGTTTGTTTGTTGTTTATTTTGATGTTGTTTTATTTTGTTTTTTAATTTCAACCTTTTCCATACAGATTTTCCTTTTCTTTCTCCAGTTTTCTAGTATAAATACAATTTCCCATTGCTGCCTTTTTCAATAACTAGAACTTCATTTTTGCTAGTGTTTCTACCACTATTATTTGGTTTTTCACCCAATTTTATGCCGTAAAGTTTTCTGTTTGCTTGTTTTGGTTTGATTTCTAGCATTTTTGTCTTTCCTCTCTACTTGGTGGAGGTGGGGTACTCTGTCTGATCAGGTTAGCAAAGAGCTGCTGACCTCAAGGGAAGCACCCAACAGGGCACCCTCAGAGGTCGGGGTTTTTTTTAAGGTTGTGTCAAAGTACCCTATATTGCTCTGGCTCCCTCTTTCTGTGCCTCTCTTCTATTTGTCAATATTCCTTTTACCCACCCCCTCTCCTTTCTCTATTTTCTTTTCATTCTTTCCTTCTTTATTTCATCCCTTCTTGCTTTTCAACCTTCTCATCCTTCTGGTCCTATACCAAAATGACTCATCAAAACCTTAGTCCACAGGCACGGGAACTTAAAGACCAAGAGGAAGTGAAAGGAAAATTAGGGCAAGGAAACAGATAAAACAAATCACTCATGAGGAAGAATCAGCAGAAAACTCCAGGCAACATGAAGAACCAGTACAGAACAACCCCTCCCAGGGACCATGAGGTAGCTACTGCAGAGGATTCCACCTACAAAGAAATGTTAGGAATGACAGAAAGGGAATTTAGAATGCACATGTTGAAAACAATGAAGTAAATGATGGAAACAATGAAGGAAACAGCTACTAAAGTGGAAAATAACCAAAAGGAAATCCAAAAACAGAATTAAATAAGAGATGAACAATATGAAGAATATAGAAAGGATATAGCAGAGCTGAAGGAACTGAAGCAGTCAATTACGGAACTTAAAGATGCAATGGAAAGTATCAGCAACAGGTTAGACAATGCAGAAGAAAGAATTTCAGAGGTAGAAGACAAAGTTCTTGAGATAACTCAGGTAGTAAAAGAGGCAGAAAAGAAGAGAGAGAAAGCAGAACGTTCACTGCCAGAATTATGGGACTTTATGAAGCATTCGAACATACGAGTTATAGGAATTCCAGAAGGGGAAGAAGAATGCCCCAGAGGAATGGAAGCCATACTAGAGAATATTAGAAAAGAAAATTTCCCAAATATCACCAAAGATTCTGACACACTGCTTTCAGAGGGATATCGGACCCCAGGTCGCCTCAACTCTAACCGAGCTTCTCCAAGACACATTGTGATGAACCTGTCCAAAGTCAAGACAAAAGAAAAGATTCTGCAAGCTGCCAGGAGTAAGCGCCAGTTGACCTACAGGGGCAAATCCATCAGAGTGACTGCAGACTTCTCTAATGAAACTTTCCAAGCAAGAAGACAATGGTCATCTACCTTTAATCTACTTAAACAGAACAATTTCCAAGCAGAATTCTGTACCCTGCTAAGCTAAGCTTTCAAATTGACGGAGAAATCAAGTCATTTACGGATATACAAACATTGAGGAAATTCGCCACAACAAGACCAGCTCTACAGGAAATACTTCAACCTGTTCTACACACTGACCACCACAATAGATCAGCAGCAAAGTAAGAACTCAGAAATTAAAGGACGGAACCTAACCTCCACACTGAGGCAAAAGATAAAACTAAGCAATGGATTCTCACAAAATAAGATGAATAGAATACTACCACACTTATCAGTTATCTCAATAAATGTTAATGGCTTGAATTCCCCACTGAAGAGACATAGATTGGCTGACTGGATTAAAAAACACAAGCCATCCATTTGCTGTCTGCAAAAAACACACCTGGCTTCAAAAGACAAATTAAAACTCCGAGTCAAGGGTTGGAAGACAATTTTTCAGGCAAATGGAATTCAGAAGAAAAGAGGAGTTGCAATCTTATTTTCAGATACATGTGGATTTAAAGCAACTAAAGTCAAAAAAGACAAAGATGGTCACTTTATATTTGTCAAGGGAAAACTACAACAAGAAGACATTTCAATTCTAAATATTTATGCACACAATTTAAATGCTCCCAGATTCTTGAAGCAGACCTTACTCAGTCTGAGCAAGATGATATCTGATAATACCATCATAACAGGGGACTTTAACACACCTCTTACAGAGCTGGACAGATCCTCTAAACAGAAATTAAACAACAATATAAGAGACTTAAATGAGACCCTAGAACATCTATGCTTGATAGACGCATATAGAAAACTCCACCCCAAAGATAAAGAATATACATTCTTCTCATCACCCCATGGAACATTCTCCAAAATTGATCATATCCTGGGACACAAAACAAATATCAACAGAATCAAAAGAATTGAAATTTTACCTTGTATCTTTTCAGACCATAAGGCACTAAAGGTGGAACTCAACTCTAACAAAAATGCTCGACCCCACCCAAAGGCATGGAAATTAAACAATCTTCTGTTGAATAACAGATGGGTGCAGGAAGAAATAAAACAGGAAATCATTAACTTCCTTGAGCATAACAACAATGAAGACACAAGCTACCAAAACCTGTGGGATACTGCAAAAGCAGTTTTGAGAGGAAAATTCATCGCTTTAGATGCCTACATTCGAAAAACAGAAAGAGAGCACATCAACAATCTCACAAGAGATCTTATGGAATTGGAAAAAGAAGAACAATCTAAGCCTAAACTCAGTAGAAGAAAAGAAATATCCAAAATCAAATCAGAGATCAATGAAATTGAAAACAAAAGAATCATTCAGAAAATTAATGAAACAAGGACTTGGTTTTTTGAAAAAATTAATAAAATAAATAAACCATTGGCCAGACTAACTAGAAATAGAAAAGTAAAATCTCTAGTAACCTCAATCAGAAACGATAAAGGGGAAATAACAACTGATCCCACAGAGGTACAAGAGATCATCTCTGAATACTACCAGAAACTCTATGCCCAGAAATTTGACAATGTGAAGGAAATGGATCAATATTTGGAATCACACCCTCACCTTAGACTTAGCCAGGAAGAAATAGACCTCCTGAACAGACCAATTTCAAGCACTGAGATCAAAGAAACAATAAAAAAGCTTCCAACCAAAAAATGTCCTGGTCCAGATGGCTTCACTCCAGAATTCTATCAAACCTTCAAGGAAGAGCTTATTCCTGTAATGCAGAAATTATTCCAAAAAACTGAGGAAGAAGGAATCTTCCCCAACACATTCTATGAAGAAAACATCACACTGATACCAAAACCAGGAAAAGACCCAACCAAAAAGGAGAATTTCAGACCAATCTCACTCATGAATATAGATGGAAAAATTCTCAACAAAATCCTAGCCAATAGATTACAGCTTATCATCAAAAAAGTCATTCATCATGATCAAGTAGGCTTCATCCCAGGGATGCAAGGCTGGTTTAACATACGCAAGTCCATAAACGATATCCACCATATTAACAGAGGCAAAAATAAAGATCACATGATCCTCTCAATAGATGCAGAAAAAGCATTTGATAAAATCCAGCATCCTTTTCTAATTAGAACACTGAAGAGTATAGGCATAGGTGGCACATTTCTAAAACTGATTGAAGCTATCTATGACAAACCCACAGCCAATATTTTACTGAATGGAGTAAAACTGAAAGCTTTTCCTCTTAGAACTGGAACCAGACAAGGTTGTCCTGTGTCACCTTTACTGTTCAACATAGTGCTGGAAGGTCTGGCCAATACAATTAGGCAAGACAAGGAAATAAAGGGAATCCAAATGGGAGCAGAGGAGGTCAAACTCTCCCTCTTTGCTGATGACATGGTCTTATACTTAGAGAACCCGAAAGACTCAACCACAAGACTCCTAGAAGTCATCAAAAAATACAGTAATGTTTCAGGATAGAAAATCAATGTCCACAAGTCAGTAGCCTTTGTATACACCAATAATAGTGAAGATGAGAAGCTAATTAAGGACGCAACTCCCTTCACCATAGTTTCAAAGAAAATGAAATACCTAGGAATATACCTAACGAAGGAGGTGAAGGACCTCTATAAAGAAAACTATGAAATCCTCAGAAAGGAAATAGCAGAGGATATTAACACATGGAAGAACATACCATGCTCATGGATGGGAAGAATCAACATTGTTAAAATGTCTATACTTCCCAAAGCAATCTACCTATTCAATGCCATTCCAAAGTAACTATATCGTACTTTCAAGATTTGGAAAAAATGATTCTGCGTTTTGTATGGAACTGGAAAAAACCCCGTATAGCTAAGGCAGTTCTTAGTAACAAAAATAAAGCTGGGGGCATCAGCATACCAGATTTTAGTCTGTACTACAAAGCCATAGTGGTCAAGACAGCATGGTACTGGCACAAAAACAGAGACATAGACACTTGGAATCGAATTGAACACCAAGAAATGAAACTAACATCTTACAACCACCTAATCTTCGATAAACCAAACAAGAACTTACCTTGGGGGAAAGACTCCCTATTCAATAAATGGTGTTGGGAGAACTGGATGTCTACATGTAAAAGACTGAAACTGGACCCACACCTTTCCCCACTCTCAAAAATTGATTCAAGATGGATAAAAGACTCAAATTTAAGGCATGAAACAATAAAAATCCTCAAGGAAAGCATAGGAAAAACACTGGAAGATACTGGCCTAGGGGAAGACTTCATGAAGAAGACTGCCATGGCAATTGCAACAACAACAAAAATAAACAAATGGGACTTCATTAAACTGAAAAGCTTCTGTACAGCTAAGGACACAATAACCAAAGCAAAGAGACAACCTACACAATGGGAAAGGATATTTGAATATTTTCAATCAGACAAAAGCTTGATAACTAGGATCTATAGAGAACTCAAATTAATCCACATGAAAAAAGCCAACAATCCCATATATTAATGGGCAAGAGACATGAATAGAACCTTTTGTAAAGAAGACAGACGAATGGCTAACAAACACATGAGAAAATGTTCATCATCTCTATATATTAAGGAAATGCAAATCAAAACAACCCTGAGATATCATCTAACCCCAGTGAGAATGGCCCACATCACAAAATCTCAAAACTGCAGATGCTGGCGTGGATGTGGAGAGAAGGAAACACTTTTACACTGCTGGTGGGACTGCAAACTAGTACAACCTTTCTGGAAGGAAGTATGGAGAAACCTCAAAGCACTCAAGCTAGACCTCCCATTCGATCCTAGAATCCCATTACTGGGCATCTACCCAGAAGGAAAGAAATCCTTTTATCATAAGGACACTTGTACTAGACTGTTTATTGCAGCTCAATTTACAATCGCCAAAATGTGGAAACAGCCTAAATGCCCACCAACCCAGGAATGGATTAACAAGCTGTGGTATATGTATACCATGGAATACTATTCAGCCATTAAAAAAAATGGAGACTGTACATCCTTCGTATTAACCTGGATGGAAGTGGAAGACATTATTCTTAGTAAAGCATCACAAGAATGGAAAAGCACGAATTCTATGTACTCAATCTTGATATGAGGACAATTAATGACAATTAAGGTTATGGGGGGGGAGCAGAAACAGGGATGGAGGGAGGGGGCTCTGGCCTTAGTGTGTGTCACACTTTATGGGGGCAAGACATGATTGCAAGAGGGACTTTACCTAACAATTGCAATCAGTGTAACTGGCTTATTGTACCCTCAATGAATCCCCAACAATAAATAAATAAAAGAAAAAAAATAAGAGATGAACGATATGAAGTATATAGAAAGGATATAGCAGAGCTGAAGGAACTGAAGCAGTCAATTAGGGAACTTAAAGATGCAAGGGAAAGTACCAGCAACAGGTTAGACAATGCAGAAGAAAGAATTTCAGAGGTAGAAGACAAAGTTCTTGAGATAACTCAGATAGTAAAAGAGGCAGAAAAGAAGAGAGAAAGAAAGCAGAACATTCACTGTCAGAGTTATGGGACTTTATGAAGTGTTCCAACATACGAGTTATAGGAATCCCAGAAGGGGAAGAAGAATGCCCCAGGGAAATGGAAGCCATACTAGAGAATATTATAAAGGAAAATTTCCCAAATATCACCAAAGATTCTGACACACTGCTTTCAGAGGGATATCGGACCCCAGGTCGCCTCAACTCTAACCGAGCTTCTCCAAGACACATTGTGATGAACCTGTCCAAAGTCAAGACAAAAGAAAAGATTCTGCAAGCTGCCAGGAGTAAGCGCCAGTTGACCTACAGGGGCAAATCCATCAGAGTGACTGCAACTTCTCTAATGAAACTTTCCAAGCAAGAAGACAATGGTCATCTACCTTTAATCTACTTAAACAGAACAATTTCCAAGCAGAATTCTGTACCCTGCTAAGCTAAGCTTTCAAATTGACGGAGAAATCAAGTCATTTACGGATATACAAACATTGAGGAAATTCGCCACAACAAGACCAGCTCTACAGGAAATACTTCAACCTGTTCTACACACTGACCACCACAATAGATCAGCAGCAAAGTAAGAACTCAGAAATTAAAGGACGGAACCTAACCTCCACACTGAGGCAAAAGATAAAACTAAGCAATGGATTCTCACAAAATAAGATGAATAGAATACTACCACACTTATCAGTTATCTCAATAAATGTTAATGGCTTGAATTCCCCACTGAAGAGACATAGATTGGCTGACTGGATTAAAAAACACAAGCCATCCATTTGCTGTCTGCAAGAAACACACCTGGCTTCAAAAGACAAATTAAAACTCCGAGTCAAGGGTTGGAAGACAATTTTTCAGGCAAATGGAATTCAGAAGAAAAGAGGAGTTGCGATCTTATTTTCAGATACATGTGGATTTAAAGCAACTAAAGTCAAAAAAGACAAAGATGGTCACTTTATATTTGTCAAGGGAAAAATAAAACAAGAAGACATTTCAATTCTAAATATTTATGCACCCAATTTAAATGCTCCCAGATTCTTGAAACAGACCTTACTCAGTCTGAGCAATATGATATCCGATAATACCATAATAACAGGGGACTTTAACAGTCCTCTTACAGAGCTGGACAGATCCTCTAAACAGAAATTAAACAACAATATAAGAGATTTAAATGAGACCCTAGAACAACTGTGCTTGATAGACGCATATAGAACACTCCATCCCAAAGGTAAAGAATATACATTCTTCTTATCACCCCATGGAACATTCTCCAAAATTGATCATATCCTGGGACACAAAACAATTATCAACAGAATAAAAAGAATTGAAATTTTACCTTGTGGGGCGGCGCCTGTGGCTCAGTCGGTGGCGGGTTGAAACCCGGCCCTGGATGAACTGCAACCAAAAAATAGCTGGGCATTGTGGTGGACGCCTGTAATCCCAGGTACTCGGGAGGCTGAGGCAAGAGAATTGCTTAAGCCCGGGAGTTGGAGGTTGCTGTGAGCTGTATGATGCCATGGCACTCTACCGAGGGCCATAAAGTGAGACTCTGTCTCTACCAAAAAAAAAAAAAAAAAAAAATTTTACCTTGTATCATCTCAGACCATAAGGCACTAAAGGTGGAACTCAACTCTAACGAAAACGTTCAACCCCACACAAAGGCATGGAAATTAAACAATCTTCTGTTCAACAACAGATGGGTTCAGGAAGAAATAAAATAGGAGATCTTTAACTTCCTTCAGCATAACAACAATGAAGACACAAGCTACCAAAACCTGTGGGATACTGCAAAAGCAGTTTTGAGAGGAAAATTTATCGCTTTAGATGCCTACATTCGAAAAACAGAAAGACAGCTCATCAACAAACTCACAAGCCATCTTATGGAGTTGGAAAAAGAAGAAAAATCTAAGCCTAATATCAGTAGAAGAAAAGAAATCTCCGAGGAGGAGGAGCAAGATCGCGGCTGAGTAACAGCTTCCTTGCTTCTGGGCACCATGAGTCTGGGGAGATATGACTCCAGGCATCTCTGGCTGGTGGGATCTGCCTATCATCACCCCTGAGAGGATACAGGGAGTCAGCGAGAGACTTCTGGACCCCAAGAGGAGGACTAAAACAGTGGAAAAACAGCAAGTGGTCGCGTGTGTTCAATCCGTCTAAACCCGCCCACAACTGTAAGTTCAGTAGCAGTGAGACTGCAAACCAGAAAGGCCTTACCTGTGAACTGTTTTGGTGTCTTTGGACTTGGCACTCACTTGAACTGCGTTGGGGAGAGCCTGAGCGGGAGTGCGGAGAATTTTGGCCGTTGTCTAGGGCCCCAGTCTGAGCCGCTCAGCCAGACGGAACTAATAGTGTTTGGCTGTGGGTCACAGGGAGCCATTGTGAGCGATCTGCCCCGGCAAGCTCAGCCCTCAGGGTCACAGAGCTAGAATCGGGTGGGAGCTTGTAACCCAGTGACCAAGTAGCCTAAGGGTGGGGTCTGAGCCACCTTGCAGCCCTAACCCTCGGGGACAGAGTTAGACCGGTTTTGGCACACTGGGTAAGTGGATAGCCACTTCAGCAGTGATTCCAGCAACAAGCACTTTCCTGGGAAAGCTTCTGCTCAGCAAGTTTACAAGTTCAAAGTGCCTTTTAAGTGGGCTGAAGAGAGATTTAGGGTGTCTACCTGCTAGGGTTTGAGAAATCAGCAGCCTCCAGTCGTATCAAAACTGTGATTAACATCTCATACCCCAGAAGACTACGTGTTGCCCAGACAATATTCAATAAAATATACATACTGCTTTGTTTTTGGTTGTGTTCTTTTTGTTGTTGTTGTTTTTTTTGGTTGTTTTCTTTTTGTTTATTTTGATGTTGTTTTGTTTTTTAATTTCAACCTTTTCCATACAGATCCCTTTTCTTTCTCAATTTTTCTAGTTTAATTATAATTTCCCATTGCTGCCTTTTTCAACAACTAGAACTTCATTTTTGCTAGTGTTTCTACCACTATTTGGTTTTTCACCCAATTTTATCCCGTAAAGTTTTCTGTTTGCTTGTTTTGGTTTGATTTCTAGCATTTTTGTCTTTTCTCTCTACTTGGTGGAGGTGGGGTACTGTGTCTGATCAGGTTAGCAAAGAGCTGCTGACCTCAAGGGAACCACCCAACAGGGCACCCCCAGAAGGTGGGTTTTTTTTAAGGTTGTGTCAAAGTACCCTACTGTACACCTATATTGCTCTGTCTCCCTCTTTCTGTGCCTCTCTTCTATTTGTCAATATTCCTTTTACCCACCCCATCTCCTTTCTCTATTTTTCTTTGTTTTTCTTATCACTTGGTCCTCCTTTCTTTCATCCCTTTTTTGCTCTTCAACCTTCTCAACCTTCTGTTCCTGTAACCCTTAGTCCACAGGAATGAGAACTTAAAGAGCAAGAGGAAGTGAAAGGAAAATTAGGGCAAGGAAACAGATAAAACAAATCACTCATGAGGAAGAATCAGCAGAAAACTCCAGGCAACATGAAGAACCAGTCCAGAACAACCCCGCCAAGGGATCATGAGGTAGCTACTGCAGAGGATTCCACCTATAAAGAAATGTTAGGAATGACAGAAAGGGAATTTAGAATACACATGTTGAAAACAATGAAAGAAATGATGGAAACAATGAAGGAAACTGCTAATAAAGTGGAAAATAACCAAAAGGAAATCCAAAAACAGAATCAAATAAGAGATGAACGATATGAAGAATATAAAAAGCATATAGCAGAGCTGAAGGAACTGAAACAGTCAATTAGGGAACTTAAAGATGCAATGGAAAGTATCAGCAACAGGTTAGACAATGCAGAAGAAAGAATTTCAGAGGCAGAAGACAAAGTTCTTGAGATAACTCAGATAGTAAAAGAGGCAGAAAAGAAGAGAGAGAAAGCAGAACGTTCACTGCCAGAATTATGGGACTTTATGAAGCATTCGAACATACGAGTTATAGGAATTCCAGAAGGGGAAGAAGAATGCCCCAGAGGAATGGAAGCCATGCTAGAGAATATTAGAAAAGAAAATTTCCCAAATATCACCAAAGATTCTGACACACTGCTTTCAGAGGGATATCGGACCCCAGGTCGCCTCAACTCTAACCGAGCTTCTCCAAGACACATTGTGATGAACCTGTCCAAAGTCAAGACAAAAGAAAAGATTCTGCAAGCTGCCAGGAGTAAGCGCCAGTTGACCTACAGGGGCAAATCCATCAGAGTGACTGCAGACTTCTCTAATGAAACTTTCTAAGCAAGAAGACAATGGTCATCTACCTTTAATCTACTTAAACAGAACAATTTCCAGCCCAGAATTCTGTACCCTGCTAAGCTAAGCTTAAAAATTGACAGAGAAATCAAATCATTTATGGATACACAAACATTGAGGAAATTCGCCACAACAAGACCAGCTCTACAGGAAATACTTCAACCTGTTCTACACACTGACCACCACAATGGATCAGCAGCAAAGTAAGAACTCAGAAATTAAAGGACAGAACCTAACCTCCACACTGATACAAAAGATAAAACTAAGCAATGGACTCTCACAAAATAAGACGAATAGAATACAACCACACTTATCAGTTATCTCAATAAATGTTAATGGCTTGAATTCCCCACTGAAGAGACATAGATTGGCTGACTGGATTAAAAAACACAAGCCATCCATTTGCTGTCTGCAAGAAACACACCTGGCTTCATAAGACAAATTAAAGCTCTGAGTCAAGGGTTGGAAGACAATTTTTCAGGCAAATGGAATTCAGAAGAAAAGAGGAGTTGCAATCTTATTTTCAGATACATGTGGATTTAAAGCAACTAAAGTCAAAAAAGACAAAGATGGTCACTTTATATTGGTCAAGGGAAAAATAAAACAAGAAGACGTTTCAATTCTAAATATTTAAATATTTATTTATTCTAAATATTTAAATGCTCCCAGATTCTTGAAACAGACCTTACTCAGTCTGAGCAATATGATATCCGATAATACCATAATAACAGGGGACTTTAACAGTCCTCTTACAGAGCTGGACAGATCCTCTAAACAGAAATTAAACAAACATATAAGAGATATAAATGAGACCCTAGAACAACTATGCTTGATAGACGCATATAGAATACTCCACCCCAAAGATAAAGAATATATATTCTTCTCATCACCCCATGGAACATTCTCCAAAATTGATCATATCCTGGGACACAAAACAATTATCAACAGAATAAAAAGAATTGAAATTTTACCTTGTATCTTCTCAGACCATAAGGCACTAAAGGTGGAACTCAACTCTAACAAAAATGCTCGACCCCACCCAAAGGCATGGAAATTAAACAATCTTCTGTTGAATAACAGATGGGTGCAAGAAGAAATAAAACAGGAAATCATTAACTTCCTTGACCATAACAACAATGAAGACACAAGCTACCAAAACCTGTGGGATACTGCAAAAGCAGTTTTGAGAGGAAAATTCATCGCTTTAGATGCCTACATTCGAAAAACTGAAAGAGAGCACATCAACAATCTCACAAGAGATCTTATGGAATTGGAAAAAGAAGAACAATCTAAGCCTAAACTCAGTAGAAGAAAAGAAATATCCAAAATCAAATCAGAGATCAATGAAATTGAAAACAAAAGAATCATTCAGAAAATTAATGAAACAAGGACTTGGTTTTTTGAAAAAATTAATAAAATAGATAAACCATTGGCCAGACTAACGAGGAATAGAAAAGTAAAATCTCTAGTAACCTCGATCAGAAATGATAAAGGGGAAATAACAACTGATCCCACAGAGATACAAGAGATCATCTCTGAATACTACCAGAAACTCTATGCCCAGAAATTTGACAATGTGAAGGAAATGGATCAATATTTGGAATCACACCCTCTCCCTAGACTCAGACAGGAAGAAATAGAGCTCCTGAACAGACCAATTTCAAGCACTGAGAACAAAGAAACAATAAAAAAGCTTCCAACCAAAAATGCCCTGGTCCAGATGGCTTCACACCAGAATTGTAACAAACCTTCAAGGAAGAGCTTATTCCTGTACTGCAGAAATTATTCCAAAAAATCGAGGAAGAAGGAATCTTCCCCCAACACATTGTATGAAGCAAACATCACCCTGATACCAAAACCAGGAAAAGACCCAAACAAAAAGGAGAATTTCAGACCAATCTCACTCATGAATATAGATGCAAAAATTCTCAACAAAATCCTAGCCAATAGATTACAGTTTATCACCAAAAAAGTCATACATCATAATCAAGTAGGTTTCATCCCAGGGATGCAAGGCTGGTTTAACATACACAAGTTCATAAAAGTTATCCACCATAATTAACAGAGGCAAAAATAAAGATCATATGATCCTCTCAATAGATGCAGAAAAAGCATTTGATAAAATCCATCATCCTTTACTAATTAGAACGCTGAACAGTATAGGCATAGGTGGCACATTTCTAAAAGTGATTGAAGTTATCTGTGACAAACCCACAGCTAATATTTTACTGAATGGAGTAAAACTGAAAGCTTTTCCTCTTAGAACTGGAACCAGACAAGGTTGTCCTCTGTCACCTTTACTATTCAACATAGTGCTGGAAGGTCTGGCCAATACAATTAGGCAAGACAAGGAAATAAAGGGAATCCAAATGGGAGCAGAGGAGGTCAAACTCTCCCTCTTTGCTGACGACATGATCCTATACTTAGAGAATCCCAAAGACTCAACCACAAGACTCATAGAAGCCATCAAAAAATACAGTAATGTTTCAGGATATAAAATCAATGTCCACAAGTCAGTAGCCTTTGTATACGCCAATAACAGTCAAGATGAGAAGCTAATTAAGGACACAACTCCCTTCACCATAGTCTCAAAGAAAATGAAATACCTAGGAACATACCTAACGAAGGAGGTGAAGGACCTCTATAAAGAAAACTATGAAATCCTCAGAAAGGAAATAGCAGAGGATTTTAACAAATGGAAGAACATACCATGCTCATGGATGGGCAGAAACAACATTGTTAAAATGTCTATACTTCCCAAAGCAATCTACCTATTCAATGCCATTCCTATCAAAATACCAACATCGTACTTTCAAGATTTGGAAAAAATGATTCTACGTTTTGTATGGAACTGGAAAAAACCCTGTATAGCTAAGGCAGTTCTTAGTAATAAAAATAAAGCTGGGGGCATCAGCATACCAGATTTTAGTCTATACTACAAAGCCATAGTGGTCAAGATAGCGTGGTACTGGCACAAAAATAGAGACATAGACACTTGGAATCAAATTGAAAACCAAGAAATGAAACTAACATCTTACAACCACCTAATCTTCAATAAACCAAACAAGAACATACCTTGGGGGAAAGATTCCCTATTCAGTAAATGGTGTTGGGAGAACTGGATATCCACATGTAAAAGACTGAAACTGAACCCACACCTTTCCCCACTCACAAAAATTGATTCAAGATGGATAAAGGACTTAAATTTAAGGCATGAAACAATAAAAATCCTCAAAGAAAGCATAGGAAAAACACTGGAAGATATTGGCCTGGGGAAAGACTTCATGAAGAAGACTGCTATGGCAATTGCAACAACAACAAAAATAAACAAATGGGACTTCATTAAACTGAAAAGCTTCTGTACAGCTAAGGAGACAATAACCAAAGCAAAGAGACAACCTACACAATGGGAAAGGATATTTGCATATTTTCAATCAGACAAAAGCTTGATGACTAGGATCTATAGAGAACTCAAATTAATCCACATGATAAAAACCAACAATCCCATATATCAAGGGGAAGAGACATGAATAGAACCTTTTGTAAAGAAGACAGACGAATGGCTAACAAACACATGAAAAAATGTTCATCGTCCCTATATATTAGAGAAATGCAAATCAAAACCACACTGAGATCTCATCTAACCGCAGTGAGAATGGCCCACATCACAAAATCTCAAAACTGCAGATGCTGACGTGGATGTGGAGAGAAGGGAACACTTTTACACTGCTGGTGGGACTGCAAACTAGTACAACCTTTCTGGAAGGAAGTATGGAGAAACCTCAAAGCACTCAAGCTAGACCTCCCATTTGATCCTGCAATCCCATTACTGGGCATCTACCCAGAAGGAAAAAAATCCTTTCATCATAAGGACACTTGTACTAGACTGTTTATTGCAGCTCAACTTACAATCCCCAAAATGTGGAAACAGCCTAAATGCCCACCAACCCAGGAATGGATTAACAAGCTGTGGTATATGTATACCATGGAATACTATTCAGCTATTTAAAAAAATGGAGACTTTGCATCCTTCATATTAACCTTGGATGAAAGTGGAAGACATTATTCTTAGTAAAGCATCACAAGAATGGAGAAGCATGAATCCTATGTACTCATTTTTGATATGAGGACAATTAATGACAATTAAGGTTATGGGGGGGAAGGAAAAGCAGAGAGAGGGAAGGAGGGAGGGGGGCAGGGCCTTGGTGTGTGCCACACTTTATGGGGGCAAGACATGATTGCAAGAGGGACTTTACCTAACAAACGCAATCAGTGTAACCTGGCTTGTTGTACCCTCAGTGAATCCCTAACAACAACAAAAAAAAAAAAAAAAGAAGAAAAAAATAAGTAAATAAAAAAAAAAAAACAAGGTAGATTGAGTTACTTCCCATGAAAAATGTGAAGCAACAGAGTTGAAGTGTTCAAAGTTCCTCGTGTTATACAGAAGAAGAATATAGGTAATAATTAAACTTAAATTTCATTAAGTCAAATATGCTTATTAAAATGAAAAGGTAACTATTAAAAGAATAGAAATAGAATATGCCTTCCAATGCAAAAGAGGGAAATGGTACCTATAGAGAACCTGACCAGTCTACAGCAGGTAGGAAAGAAGTGAAAAGAAGTGTGTGTGTATAAAAATTATAACCAAAATAAGATAGAAGTATTAAACACAGATAAAAGATTCTTGACAATCCACTTATGTGTTGTTTACCTAATAAAGTTCCCAAACGTAACGGTATGGAAAGTTTGGAAGTAAAGGAGTAGATCCAGGCATAACCAGCAGAGGATTATCATCTATCATGTATAAAAATTCTTTCAAATCAGTAAGATAAAAATGAAAATCTCAAAAGAAAAAGAGGCACAGAATATGAGCAGGCAATTCACAGGAGAAGAACCCGGAATGATCACCAAACATATGCAACTGCCCTCGTCATCAGGGAACCACAAAACAAAGCCAAGAGTCGTTTTATAGATGTCGCATTGGCGGAAAAGTCATATGGCTTATAACACCAGATTTGTTGGTAAGAATATGGGAGAACGGGGTATAAAATACACTGTTGGCACAAGAGTAACTTGGCAAAACATTTTGTAGGGCAGTGTAATAATATCTAGCAAAACTGAATATATACAAACATATTACCACATAGTAGAGCAACTCTCACGTGCGCACATAAGGAGGCACGTATCAGAGTGTTTACAGGGAAAAACTGAAAGCGACATTAAAAAAGCCAGTCGTAAAAGAATATATCATGTAATATATCTTATATAACAATGTTGCATGTAGCTATTTCTGCTCATATAGTTTTAAGTACAGGCTTGTAAGTAAAAGCTTTAAATGTACCCCATTAAGGAAACACTGGAATACCTACCAACTTCCCAACTTCAGGACAGTGGTCACCTTCAGGAAGAAAGTAAAGGTAATCCAGTGCCAGGAAGGTAGGCAGAGTTTAATGTTTCTTGTTAAAAAAAAAAAATTGTCAAATATGGCAAAATGTTAACGATTGTGTGGTAACTAGACAGGCATCGATTATACCCGTACATTTCTTTAATGTTTTAAATGTTTTATAATTAAAGTTTAAAATTGTGTAACTAACACAATGTACTCAGAGACAGAAACGCCAACAATCACCACAAAAACAGCAAATAAAATAGAAAGTCAAGGTAAAGGGTTCAAAAGAGTAACAATTTTGAAGAGTCATGACATTCCTAAGGTGAAGCATTAATAGAAGTGTAAACGTGACCAGGAATATATGCCCAAGGTTTTCTATTTCTTTAGACAAAATTAATGTTTAACTCGTGTGTTGCCCTTGGTAGTGTTGAGTACAGTAAAACAGGTTGTACCCGTCCACGTAGCTAAGCCCAGATTAGAAGCAGTCAGCTTTGAAATTTCATGACTTTCAGAGCCTGGAATTGTCCCCCTCTGCAATATATTAGCATTATTTCCCCATCTGAGCGCTCTTGGGCAGCACCAGTAATACCCAGGGGGTTTTCTTAGAGGTTAGGGCCCAATCCTCCGTGAGTTCCCAGGAACCCCCCCTCTCTCCTTGCAGGGTGGGGTTTGTAAAACTCACAAGGATTCTTGTTCTGTAGAGGCTGATTTCCCGGTGTAGTCACATTCCCGCCGGGCATATCCTGCTCGTGCTGAAAAATAAACACAGGCTTTAATCTCCAAGGCCTGAAGTCACCTAGGAACTGGCCAAGGAGACCAACAGACCAGTGCCTCTGAGCCCTGTGCCTTTTAGCTCCCATGCCCGGACGGCTCAGGCGCAGACAGAACCTGCTGCAGGCAGGGTATTGAACGGGGCCCAGTCCTCTGGTAAAATCATGGTTCTCTGAGGTGAGTCAGATGCGGAGTGAAGTGTATTTGAGGCACATTTTAAAGGTCAGTTTAAAATCTGGCAAAGTGATGATTTTAAAATCTGCTTTAGGACCGGACCATCATTTTGGTACCAGAGCCATTTTGTTCAACAGCATTCCCAGAACACACAGCCACTATGGCTTATCTAAGCCTCCCTTTGCTTTAAATGAGTTAAATCAACAACTCTTGTGACTCACAGGGTGAAATATACAGAGAGATGCTCCTCGTGTCCCAATCCCACTCCACCTTCCAGACCCAGCTCACATTCCCCCTCTTGCTGGCACCCTTCTCCCTGGACTCTGCTCGTCTTCAACAGACTCCAACATTTACCAGCAATGGGGAAGTAGAGAGCTTCCGTGGATTCCTACTAGGCGGCCCTGGACCTGAATGCCAATCTCAGTTTATTCCCTATAGAATCTCAGGCACTTCATTTAACCTCTCGGGGCTTCAGTTTCCTCACCCGAAAATTAGGGAGGTAAAAATATCCAGCTCACAGAGACGTTGTGGGGATTAAAAGAGATTCGCATGGACATCGTGGGCCCTGCTCCATCTGAAGCGTGGCCTGGAGTAATCCTGAATTCATCCCTGTTGTTACTGGCATTCTTCTTGTCATCCTTTCTATTATTATTATTGTTGTTGTTGTTGTTGTTGTTATTGTTATTATTTTGTCCTTCATATCTCTGTTCCAAGTTGAAGGTGGTTATTTTGAACTTAGAGAAAAACTTTAATTTTTCCCCTACTGGTGTTGATTTAAAATGTTTCGCTTTATTTACAATAAAAGAGCTTTCCTTGAGTTACTGTGCCTTACATTTCCGTTTTTCAAACAGCATTAAGAACAAAATAATTCTAAAAATTGAAGTCAGGTATATTCAGGAGTCAAACATTTTCAGTCTTAAGCCCTCTGTTACCCAAGCCACCCAAGCCACTGATGACCTTAGCTGGCTTCCGAGGGCTGTCTGTCGACTCTTTGAGGCACCGGTGTGGAGTTATGGTCAGCTGTTAGGGAGCAGTAGGTGGAAACTTTGGTCACATTGTGGGAGGTGAACTGTTATAGGAAAGGCCACCACAGAAGCCAGGGCAGGGGTAAGTTAAGTTCTTTCCTTTTGGATGTTGCCAGAAGGATGAGCCTGAAGACAAAGAGCATTCTTTTATGTCATTACTCAAATTCAAGCATTAACAAATGTAAGCACATGGTAGGTGCTTAATACTCGCTGAGGGGAAACTGTGACGCCTCTCCTGGGGACTCTCCATTTACCTGGAAACTGACCCATGCTCCAACGATTCACAATAGACAAGTGCTCCCTCCTCTGCCCCTGCCCAAAAGCCTTATAAATAAATGTTCACACACCTTGAAACTTGTTCTTGTATTAATTATTTTAAATTATTATTCAAAGAAAAATGTATTGTTATATATACTTTAAATACGATGCAGCATAATTCTGAAGAAAAATAAATGTAATTTTGTAAATCAAGAAGAATTGTTTTTCTAAGGCACATTTTAGCATATCAAGATTCCAGATGTCAGTACCTCATGGGAAAATGTCATTGTTTGTGTTTCTAAATCTCATACACAATGACTAAAACTTTTATAACGTAACCACAGTGGCTCTGTCATCCCCTGGCACTGAAAACTGGAGGCTGCAAGCCACTGCCAGGATTGGGGGACACTGTCATGGTCCCCAGGATCTCAGCAGGGGTCAGCTGCCACTAACTTAACCCTCAAGAGAATTGTCTCTGGCAAAGGTTTACCTGCTGCCCCACAGCATGGCCCGGCCCATGAGACTCCTGCATTTTGACAGAATGGCAGAGGGCCAATAATTACACAGAACACTGTAGGGCTACGGTGTCCAAGGGATGAAATTCTTGATTGTTTATGATGATTGTTTATAATGGATATAGTGCTATTGAAACATATCACTAATCTCTTTTTTCCTTCTGTGGACATAGCCTTTTTCAAAGTCCACATTCTCATCTACCTGCTGGGGGAGATGCTGGAGGAGACAATGAGGAATCTTTGAAGAGTAATTCTGAGTCTCTAGTGAGGCAACATGAGGAAAAACAAGCATTTTAAATATTCTTATGTGCCCGTTAACATGTTAAACCTAGGTCTGGTGAAATTGAACGTGAAGATTGTTAGAAACCAGAGAGAATTCAGGATGGGATCAAAGGGAAGTTCATATAAGGCAGGGAGAGAAAGCACCAAGCAGATATCACCTTCCAGTTATGAGAGTGAAAGGGAAGAAGAAGTGGGGCATGTAGCAGGCCACGGTCTAGGGTTACCACCTACCCTTCGGGGTGAAATTCAAAGGAGAGGCTTCCAGAGGTCAGCCGGGGGACATGGGAGCCAGAGGCCTGCACAAGAGCTTGCAAGTGTCTAGGGAAGCTCCATGCTCAGCTCAGGCCACAGCCAGCTCGTGTCAGGGGGGGTCAGCATAATGCTCCCCTGGGGCTCAACTGGCTACTGCACCTTTGGGGTGCATTTGGAGATCCATAGACTGTACCTAAGTAGCCACCAATGCCTCACAAAAACATAGTGAACAAAACCTACCCTGCCGCCTCACAGTAGAGCCAAAGGGTGGTACAAGGAACTGAACACATGGGTCTGGGAGCCTTCCTTTTCCTCACTGCACTTCCTTAGCCACCACATTTTGTGTGTATCATCCCAGACGACAGCAGTGGACCCAAGGAGGCAGTTAGATAGACCGAGCCTACACCTGAAAGAAAATGAGTCATTGAAATGAGACTATTGAAACCAAGACACAGAGATGCTGTTAATTGGCAAGTTGAGATTCACTGCACTCTGCCCCAGGACGGTGGGCAGAGTGAGACAGGTTGGCTGGCTAATAGAAAATAAACTACATTTTCTTTACATCTATGTGGAATAATGTTAAACAGCAACACATCTACACCATTACAGAAAGAATTGTGTGTTTCCCCTCCTCCATGAAGGATTTGAGGCAGCTACAATCCATGAATTGGAAAATAAACACTTGAAGAAAGATCAAAAGTCTCAATAAGTCTAAATTATTCAGCATGAAAAGAGAATGCTGAAGATAGACTTACTACGTGCGTTTCAACATACGGAAGTTTAGTTGGAGAGGTGTGGGAACTTGTGTCTTCTCCATTCGTGGAATGTTAGTGGAAGAAATTAAGAGCAGCGAGAACGGTCTTAATAACTCCTTTATTTTTAGCACTCCCTGGACTTCCTGGAGCATAGTGTGTGCTCAGTTAATATTTGTTGAATTAATAAGTGAAGAAATGAACCGCTTGGCATCAGAATAGATAGCTTAAGGCATTTTTGGAGCCCTTTCAAGCTGTTGCTAGTGCTGTGGGTGAAATGAGGGAGGCAGGCGAATCTGGTGAGGCAGGAAGTAGAAAGTAGGGCCCTTTGTTATTGGGTCTCTACCCTACCAGGCCTACCGAAGAAAGAGGCAAAGAAAGGATTAGATGTGAGGAGTTTGCTGTGCACGGTCACCCTGCTCCCCAGGTTCTGAGGCTGGGATATGAGTGAGGGGCCCTGTTTCTGGGGCAAAAATTGGAAAATAAACACTTCAAGAAAGATCAAAAAACTCAATAAGCCTTACTTACTCAGCATGAGAAAGAGAATACTAAAGATACACTTAATACGTGTGTTTCAATATATGGAAGTTGCATATGAGAAGTGTGGGAACGTGTGTCTTCTCCATTCCTGAGAAGTCTCTGGTGATCTGATATAACCTTTGCTGGGCACTCACAGAGGTGAGGGGTCCTAAGAGTCCAGGCTATAGTCCCAGGGCTGGTCCATGAGGAAGAGAAATATCAACTGGGCCAGGCCTCAGGGAAGAAGGCTTTTCCTGGTGGGCCCAGGTGTCCATTTGGCCTAAGATTAAACTTTATATGCATAAAATCACTGATAGAGTTAAAAGAAGAACATTAAAACTTGTGGTCCTATTAAACTTTTTAAATTTGTGATCCCATTAAACTTACAGTGTGTGATGAATTTAGGATTTTTTAAATAAATCCAGCAATATCTTGTGAATAGCACAATTACATTGCATTACAAAAAGGGTTAAAATGCCAATTCTTCAAACATAAACTTTTTTTATTTTTTTTCCCCATGGTCCCCCTTACATTTAAAGTATATTATATTTAGGCTCAGCGCCTATAGCTCAAGCAGCTAAGGCACAAGCCACATATACCAGAGCTGGCGGGTTCAAATCCAGCCTGGGCCTGCCAAACAATAATGACAACTGCAACCAAAAAATAGCCAGGCGTTGTGGTGGACACCTGTAGTCCCAGCTACTTGGGAGGCTGAGGCAAAAGAATCGCTTAAGCCCAGGAGTTGGAGGTTGCTGTGAGCTGTGATGCCATGGCACTCTACCCAGGGCGACAGCTTGAGGCTCTGTCTCAAAAAAAAAAAAAAAAGTATATTATAATTAGCGTACCCTTGTTTTTTTAAATACCAGAAATCTCAAAAACCTGAAAGCCAGCAAGGCCCCATCTGAGATGTTCTGATGCAAATCCCTGGGCATAACACTCACATAGTGCTGCTGATAGTTCCCTAAAGGTGACACTCTTTCCATCATGTCTCTGCATTTTGTACCCTGTTCCCTCTCACATTCACCCCATTCCCAGGCTCAGCAATATTTTTAGGGCTAACTCTTTCCTCCAGACCCCACCCAGGTGTCACGCCCTCCCAGGAAGCTTCTTGTGTCCCTGTCTCATTTGGTGGCTATCCTCTGGGTTTTCATAGTGTCTGTCTTGGCTGGGCACAGTGGCTCATGCCTATAATCCTAGCACTCTAGGAGGCCAAAGAGGGTAGATTGCTTGAGCTCAGGAGGTCAAGACTAACAACCTAAGTAAGAGTGAGACCCTGTCTCTAACAACAACAAAATATATATATAGAAAAAATTAGCCTGGCATTATGGCAGTTGCCGATAGTCCCAGCTCCTCAGGAGGCAGAGGCAAAAGGATCGCTTGAGCCCAGAAGTTTGAAGTTGCTGTGAGCTATGATGCCACCACCACACCCTAGCCTAGGGAACAGAGTGAGACTGTCTTAAAAAAACAGAACAATTGTCACCGTGCCTGTCAGATTCTTTGCCCTTCATCTCTCTTCCCCACTCTAATGTAAATTCTTTTAGAGCCAGTGCCATCCTTCTCATCCTCTGTGCGTTCCCACGGTTTATCATAATGCCTGGTGTGTGGTAGATGTCCTGGCCCTTACAGCAAGGTTCTGTACACCTTACACCACATTTCCAGCTATGCCCCTCCTCAGAGTGAGAGGAGACCTGTTTCACAGGGTGGGTACTGTTCTAAGTCCGGGCTCACTGACTTAGCAGAGAGCACGCCAACAGGAGAGAGATGTTAATACTGTTCATTTGCACGTCAGGACTCCGATTTCTTCCTCCTGTGTTAGAGTTTCAGGGACAAAATTAAGCCAGATAGAAGGTTATCATGGGAGGAAGAATATGGAAATGCTTGCGCTATGGAAAGAGACAGTGAGAAGTGCTTTGTCTCAGGCTGGCTGTGGAGCATGGATTTGCTGGGTCTGATGCCAGCCCTCTGGATCACCAGGCTGTGCTGACTCACCCGGCCCTGCTGGACTCACAGCCTTTGTTTTCATAATGCCCAGTGGCTGGGTCTGAGTTTCCTTGTGCACTTCTGCATGCATGCTTTTCAAAAACAAAACTAAGTGCATGCATGCTTTTTAAAAACAAAACTTTTTTCCCATTCCCATTCAGGTGACTAGCCCCTTTGCAATACAGTAAATTAAAAAAAAAAAAAAATGTTGCATAACAATATACCACAAGAGCAAGACTGAGTCTTGTGAAAAGTGAGAACTGAGGAGGATAATTTGAGACTGCCCAGAAGACATTAATTAGTAGTCTACTTTTGTAGATTCTGCAATAGCATTCTGAACTTCACCCAAATGACAATCACTGGCCTTAATGTCTGAAGGAGTCCTTATGCAGAGTCCATAAATCTCAGCTGGCATTAGCTGGCATTGTGAGGGATTGAGATCATTGGCTGATGGGACCTGCACTGGGAACAGACATGTTAACTAGACCAATTAATTCACTGGGGAAATTAATTATCTAACATTTAGCTAATTAGCTAATGCTTTCACCTGTTAGAGGTAGAGATAAATGTCAGATTGAAATTAAGTGGTCTTCTCCATTTTACCCTAAAAAAAAATTGAGAGATATGGATCAGAATACCAAATAAAGGTCTGCAGGTCCCTGTGGTAGTATGTGGGTATATCCAGTCTCGAAAGTGCCCATGGTTGCTGGGAAAGAGCAGCAGGTACAGCAGCCTGAGGCGGATCATGAGACACCTGTGTAATATTATAAACCAACAACAGGAACAACTGCCCCAACATACAAGGGCAACACGTGTATTCAAGATTATTTTGCCTTGTAGTTGTCATTACCTTTCCCGAGATAAGTGTCCTAGGGGATTTGGGGGTATCTTAGGCAAAGTTATAAATGCATAGTTGGTGGTGGCGATTGCAAGATACAGGCTACACTGACTTCTCAACACACAGTTCCCTATCCTTTCTCCTTCCCATTCTGTAAACTTTGCTGGCTGGCCAAGATGGACCATGGAAGGCCAGCACAAAATTCAAAGAGTTTGCCTAGAGTGACTATCACCAGGAAAAGGAGCGTCTTCTAACTTGTAGACCCCTGTATACCATGGAATACTATTCAGCCATTAAAAAAAATGGAGACTTTACATCCTTCGTATTAACCTGGATGGAAGTGGAAGACATTATTCTTAGTAAAGCATCACAAGAATGGAGAAACATGAATCCTATGTACTCAATTTTGATATGAGGACAATTAATGACAATTAAGGTCATGGGGGGGGGAAGGAAAAGCAGAAAGAGGGACGGAGGGAGAGGGGTGGGGCCCTGGTGTGTGCCACACCTTCTGGGGGCAAGACATGATTGCAAGAGGGACTTTACCTAACAATTGCAATCAGTGTAACCTGGCTTATTGTACCCTCAATGAATCCCCAACAATAAAAAAAAAAAAAGATATGAGTATTTGATTCTCAGCCACTATGTACATTTTTAAAGAGAAATCCAAGTTAAAAAAAAAAAAAAGGTGCCTCATATCTGCTGCAGTTTGGCATTTATAAACATTTTTTCTTCTAATTTGTTTAAAAGCCAGGAGACTAATGTTCTCGAAGCTTTCACCAGCATAGAACTTCATCTAGTTGCCATGGGAGCGGAAGGGAAAAAAAACAGGGTGAAGTTCCTCTAAAAGCCTTCTAGATTTTCCCTCTCAGCCTGGCACAGTGGCACAGTCCCAGCTACTTGGGAGGCTGCAGTAGGAGGATCCCTTGAGCCCAGGAGTTCAAGGCTGCAGTGAGCTATGATAACCTTGTCTCCAAAAATGTCTGTCCCAAAAGTGAAAAGTGAGAAGCATCAGCAGTAGTAGTAAATCCATGGACTTCCCAGCAGAGACTTCTTTTCTGAAAATATCAGGCTATATTTCATTATTCTACGTGGATTGACACCTTGTCCACTGTATTTTGCAGGCAGTCTAGGGTTTTAGTAAAGGAAGCGGCCCCAGTAGACAAATTTTGTTTAATTATCAGTCCTTTGTGTGAACTTGAATGGGCAAAGTTCAGCTAAAGGGGCATTCTGAGGTCCTGACTTTGGGTGTTTTTCTAACTTGTGATCTCAAAGAATGAAAATAAGTTGGTGAGGGGTGGGATGGGGATGGGAAAATGAAATGTTTGAGAACTGAAAGTTCTCCTGTGCACTGGACGTTGGAAGTTCCTGGTGTTGTGGAAACCAAAAGAAGACCTTCCATATACAGTTGTCTCAAAGCAAATAAGTCTGTTTACAACATCAGACCCAAGTTGGGATTAAGGCCAGATATAAGGGGAAGGTGTTCTGGTCAACATTAACAAGCTAACCAACCTGGTTAAAGAGAGAGGACGCCACTCCTTCTGAGGGAGCCTATCTTCTTAGGGAAGGGCTGCTCTGAGAGTTGGGCTGTAGTATAAAAGGCTGTGTCAGGGAGGGGAATTTTGAGTTGACAGTAGTTCAAAATCCTAAAGGAAAAGTTCCATTAGCAATTTAGGAAGAAAACATAAATTTTAAGGGAGGTTTTCATTCTTAGAGCTGAGCTATTATGATAAGATCTATAATTTAAGAGCAAAACACAACATTTCTGTTCCCTGACATAAGCGTAAGAGTGACTGTCCACATAGTGCAAAGTATGGCCTCGGTCCTACCCGCTTCCAAAAGATGCATGAGAGCTGACAGAAAGGCATACGTGGGGTGAGTAATTTTGACTTTATTGTTTTGATCAGACAGATGTTCTTTGGATTTTATATTAAATAATTAGATGATGGGCCTTTTAGACTTCTACAGTTATGCAAACGTATTTAACTTAGATATTATCTAGTTGGAATACAGCTCATAATACAAAACAAAGTAAGAAAAATGCAAATTTTCTTCCTAAGGATATTTTTATTCCTTGGTTTGAGGGTACAGGGAGTTGACTCATCCAACAAAGTGTGGCAAAAGAAGTCACAAAAGGTAACGCAAAAACTAACAGGAGTTACAAATTTGTTTCAGGAGTAAACAAATGCAAAGTTCAGCCTAAGAGTCACTGTGCTTTTCAGTCTTTAATTCCAGAATCATGGGCTCTATTGGAGAAATAATTACAGGGGCTTCTCAGTGCCTAAGGGAAATTTAACTGTGTTGCAGCATATTATGGCATGATTTCATATACTTTGTGATGGACTTTATATGGAATTTACTTCTAAAATATCGGGATGTTATTCATCTCAGAGGTCAACATTAATCTGCCAGAGCTACCTACAAATCTAGCTCCAATTTTTGCCCCAGGTTAATAGTACACAATAGAGCATTAATCTTCATGAGGCATAAGGAATTTTTGTGAGTTCCCTCTGATTTGTTGAGTCTCCATCAAGTCAGCATTTCAGAAACATTCCACTTACCCATCTCAGACAGAGGTAGCCTCCTGGCATGTTCACTTCTGCAGGGAAACCAAGGGGAGAGAGAAAAGAAAAAACTTATGACGAAGATAATGGTAAATGGAAAGACTTCTTCTCAGCCAGCACTTTTCTTTGGTTATCAATATTTAATATTGGCCATGCTAGATAATTGGTCATGATTTGCTAAAAGACTTTATTCCATGTGTTAGGAGAAGGAAAGGAAATGCAAAAAAAAGTTTGAGGAGAAAACAGTACATGCAAGTCTGTTTAGTAAAAATTGTGTATTTTGGAAAGATCAAAGTACTGTAGAACCTCTGTAAGTTGACCACCCAAGGGACTGTAACGAGCTGGTCCACGTACAGAGGTGGTCAACATAAGGAACTAGGCTGCTATACTGAAACGTATATGTGGTGCATATCCGGTCTATGAAAATTCGGTTAACTTAAGGAGGTGATTAATGTAGGGAGGTGGTGAATTGTGGGGGTTCCACTGTATTGCAATAGCCATATTCATACTAGGTGGAAGTTGGCAACAAGCTTACTCTTGGGTCACTGACGGAATGATCACCTTAGAAGTGCTTCTTGAGCTTAATGGGACAGAAATCGTCTATAGACATGCTCATCAATTTTCTATGAAATCATTAGACATGGGAACAGACCATCAAGAAAAACTAAAGAGTATCTCCTAATAAATTAATAGGTGTATTATAACTAATACAAGAGAATATAATTAATGGTTATGCTAGTTTGAGAATTTCTTCTTAAAGATGGAAAAGTTAGAATAGATCAGTGATTTTAAAAACACCAAGGCCCGGGCCTCCCTGACTAACTCAATCAGAATTTCTAGGGCTAGTACTTGTTAAAGTCCTCTGGCAATACAGGCATGTAGCGAGAGTTTAGAATCTCCAGGGTAGATGAATGAGATTCTTTTATGGAGTCATGATTCATAGATTGAGTTGGGAAGAAAGAAAAATCACAGATCATGAAAAGTAGTCTTGGCAGAGTGAAACAAAGTGCAATAGAATTGGGTGGGGGGCGTGGGTGACCGTGTTTCTCAAACTTCAATGTGCATGTGAATCACAGTTAAAACACAGACTTTGATTCAGCAGGATTAAAGTGGAACCTAAGATTTTGCATTTCTTTTTTTTTTTTTCTTTTTTTTTGTAGAGACAGAGTCTCACTTTATGGCCCTCGGTAGAGTGCTGTGGCCTCACACAGCTCGCAGCAACCTCCAACTCCTGGGCTTAAGCGATTCTCTTGCCTCAGCCTCCTGAGTAGCTGGGACTACAGGCGCCCGCCACATCGCCCGGCTATTTTTTGGTTGCAGTTTGGCCGGGGCCGGGTTTGAACTCGCCACCCTCGGTATATGGGGCCGGCGCCTTACCGACTGAGCCACAGGCGCTGCCCGATTTTGCATTTCTAATAAGTTTGCCAGTGTTGCCCACACTTAGTGTCTAACAAGTGACCATGGATAAGTGTCCTCTTGCCTTTCACAGGAGAAGAAAGGAGGTGTCTTGTTGCTTAGAGATTTGGAGGCTTGTTCTGAACTGGTAAAACGTGCTAACACCATGGAATATTTTATTTTTGAAACCGGGTGTAAACTATTAACTAATTAAAAATCTTACTGTAATGGGCAGCGCCTGTGGCTCAAAGGGGTAGGGCACCGGCCCCGGCCAAAAACTACAAAAAAAAAAAAAAAAATCTTACTGTAAATATTTTTGAAGAGGAAATTAAACTGTTCCACTGTATGAACAGTTAAATTTACTTTGATTGTTAAGACTTGGGAATTAAAGAAGAATGTGTAAGGTAGCTTGCATCAGGGAATTCAGAATCTTTCTCAGGAGAAGGAAAATTAATTACATTACAGTGTAAAATGCTATCTGCCAGCATGAAACAAATGCTTTAGGAGTGCAGTGAGGACAAAGGTTAATACTGACCAAGGGGAAAAGATGCTTGAAAAAGTCTTTGTGGGGGAGGGAGGCGATAATCGAAACAGACTCTGAAGAATGAGGAGGATTTTGATAGGTGAGAAATGGAAGGGAAAGGGAATAAAGGAATGTTTTATGTTTGAAACTGGGTGTAAAACAGAGTGAAACAGAAAGGCCCTCAGCAAAGGCCTGAAGCAGGGGTTCTCAAATTTGGCCAGTCATCAGATCATCTGGAAAGATTTACAAAATACTTTCAAAGAGCCTAAATTAGTGGGCACCTGCTCACAGGTGAGTTTTAAGCAAAGTTCTCTGGTGCTTTTAATGAACAAGCCGGCTGTGAGTCCGTGGAGAAAGAAAGATACCAGGCTTGTAAAGATGTTTTGAGGCTTGTGGAGAGAAATGTATATGGAGGAAAATGAAAGGAACAAAGGGCAATGTTCCGGACAGCTCTTGGCAAATGTGTCTTAACTCTCAGTGGTGTGAGGTAGATAATTTGTTATTACTGTGATTAAAGTGATGCGTAATAATGACCACAATAACCAACGGCTGTGGATGATGTGCTTCATAAATATGAATTAAGATCATTCCTACAGCAGCAGGGAACTCACCGTCTTGCCTTTTGTGGTTTTACTGAGA
Source organism: Nycticebus coucang (assembly GCF_027406575.1). Classification (NCBI taxonomy): domain Eukaryota; kingdom Metazoa; phylum Chordata; class Mammalia; order Primates; family Lorisidae; genus Nycticebus; species Nycticebus coucang. The sequence goes on from NC_069786.1 coordinate 53,655,194, forward strand.
GAGAGGAAGGCTTGGTGGTCTAGCTAGCACTGCTTTGATGAGGCCGGGGCCTGGGCAGCAGCCTCTGGGATGGAAAGGTGGTGGCATACTCAGCATGGCTGGTGGACGCTTGATGGCAGTTCTACTCAAGGTGTGGTCCGCATGCCAGCACATCAGCACCAATGAACTTGTTAGAAGTGCCGATTCTGACACACATGCCCCACCTGCAGTATCAGAATTTCTGGAAAAGGAGCCCATGAAGCGACCAGGGGATTCTTATGTGTGCTGACCTTTGAGAAGCACTGGTCTCGGGAGCTGAAAGACATGGCCAGACTCGGATTACATACACACATACATTCAACACAGACGTACACAGATCCCCATGGAAAGCGGGGAAGGAGGCAAGGAAGTGAGCAGAGACGGTAGAGATAGCAGTGAGGAATGGCCGCTCGGCGGGGCACCCGGGATGGCCTTGGGAGCCCTGGTGCCTGCCCGTGCTGGATGCAGGTCTCCTGCTGTGGAGACATTGCCTGATTGGACGGCGTGGGCCAGGCTGTGGCTGGGACGTCACAACAGGGATAGTGGGAGTGAACGGGCAGCTACTGAACCCCACTGGGTATGGAGTGATGGGCTGACACCGGAGAAGGTTCTGAGGCCTTCTGCAGGGTCCTTTCTCCGTGGCCAGTTCGTCTTTCCCTGGGCTCCTTAGTACTCTCCTACACTCTCTCCCTGCGTCTGGTGGGAGAATGTCGCTGGACAAGCGGAGTTCCTACAGCCAAGTGTCTTAGCATCTGTGTTTAAGTTTTATCTACTTTCATACAATAGTTTTGTAGTCTCTGGTTTCACGTGTTTACTAACCTCAGGTCTTTTGCTTCATCGCTCCCTTTCTTGGCATTCTTTTGCCTCACTTCTTCAATCTTTTCCTTGAGCATCCTCCTCTCCATCATCACTAAATCCTGTTTCTCTAGAACCACGTGCTATTCGTTCTTTCTTCACCCCTAGTGTATCCACCTTCAGTCTCTCTCAGTTCCTGTTCATCTCTCTGCTTCCAGCCATCACCCTGCTGCATCAACTTCTCACGTAAAACAGAGGAAGAAGCTGCCCATCAGGGTCAGCCGGGCGGCACTGAAATGACTGCTTTGTAATCTGAAATGACTGATTGTAAAATCTCCCACCAGTCTCTCAACTTCTGTAAGCCTTGGCTTCTTCATGTGCACAAACAATTATTAATATTACCAGCTAACAAGAGTGTTTTTGGGATTAAGTGAGTTAGTGTATTTATCACATGCAATTTTCATGCCACTCTGCAGTTCTCGTTTTTCTTTTGAGTCTCACTCTGTCATCCCGGCTAGAGAGCAGTGGCGTGGTTGTAATAGCTCCCTGCAATGTCAAACTCCTGGCTGGGCTCAAGCACTCCTCCTGCCTCTGCCTCCCAAGTAGCTTAGACTACATGCCCCTGCCACAACACAAGGTTAATTTTTCGACTTTTAATGGAAACAGGGGTCTCACTCTTTCTCAGGCTGGTCTCCAACTCCTGAGCTCAAGTGATCCTCCTTCCTCGGCCTCCCAGAGTGGCAGGATCGCAGGACTGAGCTACCCTGCCCAACCCATCATGCAGTTTTCATGCTTAGTGCTGTGTGTGACATCTAGGAAGCATACAGCATGTGTTAGCCATCGTTATTGTCATTACGAGACCTCATTGCTTCTCAACTGATCTTTTAACCTTGCAGGAAGGTTTGTGTCCAGTATTTGAGGCAGCAATATTCATAGGTATTGACGGATATCCTTTCTCTTTTGTGGGCTTTCCTCCCAGATTCCTTTATATACTCTTAAGGTGTTTTTGTTTGTTTGTTTTTCCAGAAAAGGTTTTGTTCATGTTAACAATCCTCACCTGGATTCTCTGGATGAAGACATTCTTTATCACCTGGATTTAGGAACTAAAACGCACAACCTACCAGCAATGTTTGGAGATGTAAAGGTAAAAATATGTCTAATTTTAGGAAAAGTGATTGAGTTTTCTCTAATTTTTTTTTCTTACTTTCTCAAAATAAACTTTACAAAGTTTGACTAGAGCAGAGGTTGTCAACCCGTGGGTCACGACCCGTTTGTAACAATGAAAATACATCGTGGCATTAGGAAGGTTGAGAATGCCTGGGCTAGAGAAATGTCAGAGATCCCAGCAGGGACTGAAGCCACACTCGTTCTCTGAAATGATTTAGAGATTTAGAGATTGCCTCATAAACAATCCTTTCTACCCCACAAAGACAGAAAGGTTCCCAAACTCAGTCTAATGCAACCATAATGATTTAGCTATTCTGGTCCAGGTAATAAATACAATTTTATTGACAATACTGCAAGGTATTCAGAATTCATTATATCAGATTTTGTCCACTTAACTACTTTTATAGCTGAGTTGAGTAATTCTTATTTTATTAAATCATAAAATCAACAAAATTAACAATACAATATTATTCCATTTCTTGAAAATAACCATTAGCTGATATTTCATATCAAGATTTTTGTTGCTCAAAGAAATATTTCATGAGACAATTTATGGAATATTGCCAGGAAAATTGTTCATCTGTATCATTTATTTAATCTTATGTATATATTCATTATAAAAACAGTTTGTGTTCATTATTTAAAATTGGGAAAATATAAAAAAAGAACACAATTTTTTAAAAAATACCAGATAGTCCTATCTCCTAAATAGACACCATCAACCAATGTTTTTCTTCCAATGTTTTTAATGAAAGATTTAGAAATAGTTGTAATTCATTCTGTATTTTTTCACTTATCTTTATGTCATTCACATTTTCTTTGAAATCTATAATTTATGGATATTAAGTGGCTGTGCCACACATTACATAGACAATTCTTGACTTTTTTCTTTTTTATGTATTTATTTATTTTTATTAAATCATAGCTGAGTACAATAATGCAATCATGAGATACAATGTGCTGGTTCCATATACAGTCTGAAATATTTTCACCGAACTGGTTAACAGACGATTCTTGACTTTTAAGTGAGTTTTCAATATAAACAAGACTTGGCGAAATATTTTTGTACCTAAAGATTTTTTTGGGTGGCGCCTGTGCCTCAGTCGGTAAGGCGCCGGCCCCATATACTGAGGGTGGCGGGTTCAAACCCAGCCCCAGCCAAACTGCAACCAAAAAAATAGCCGGGCGTTGTGGCGGACGCCTGTAGTCCCAGCTACTCGGGAGGCTGAGGCAAGAGAATCGCTTAAGCCCAGGAGTTGGAGGTTGCTGTGAGCTGTGTGAGGCCACGGCACTCTACCGAGGGCCATAAAGTGAGACTCTGTCTCTACAAAAAAAAAAAAAGATTTTTTTGCATTGAAATCAATTTTTAAGAATGTTTATTTTCTGAAAGGCCTATATCTATAGGCCTATAATGTCTATAGTTCTACCAGTCACATGAAAAAAGTCATGTGACTTTTTTCATTTCTTTAATATTTATAAGAATGAAAAGATTTGCTATCTTGCTAAGTCTTCACATTAGCTCTTTCAGGAGGATTTAGGAGATGTTAACTTCCTGTGCAAAATATAGAAATGGCCTTCAGAGAGGCCAAAAAAGGTTAAAATCACACCATAAAGTGGTAAAACAGAACAAGTTCTTCCAAGTCCAGATTCCAGGGTTCTTGCCCACTGCACTAGTGGGACCTTCTGAGTCCTAGTAACTCAGAACAGTCCATGATCATTTGATCCTAGCTCTTTCACGGACCAGTGGGTGAAGAGAGAGGAGGGGGAGGAGGTTAAAAAGAGGAAGGACAACAGAGTAGGGGAGGAAGAGGGAGGAAAAGGGTGCAAGAAGGGAAGGAAGGAGAGAAGGAAAGAGAAGAAATAAATCCATGTATTCGTTATCAGGAGGTGCTAAGTCACCCCTCTGCCTCCCTTCCCCCTGGGCAGTCAGGCATGAGCCTGTGGAGGGATTTTCTGTCAATGGGAGGATCCCCCTTCCTCACTCACTCCCACCTGCTGCTCCTTGCCTTTGTGTGGCCTTCTCCCAAACTTTAGCTTCATCTTCTTTTTTCCTTTCGAAATCAGAATATTTTTAATTGACATTGTCAACATTGACGAAGTTTGTCTGAAACTATTTCCTTAAAAGCCAGGAGGTACAATAACTTACTTACGCGACCTGTCTTCCTACTGCTGTTTTGGGTAGTCATGTTCCAAGTGTCACAGATCAAGGCCACCTTTAATATTCATTAACCAGATCTGGGCTGAAGCCAACTGTGAGACTGGACATTCACATCTCACGGTGACTTTCCCAGGACCCTTATCTGGGGTCGTCTCTGATTAATTAAAAGACTCATCACAATTAATAAACTAAGGCACACAAACAGTTAATAAGTTAGACAGACTTAGGATATGTATTTGAGACAGAAAGTGGTCTGTTGTCTGGTCTCTCCTCTACCATTTACAGGGTGCTTTCGGTATACCAAACTGCATGGTACATGCAGAAGGTATTCAGACTCAGTCCCCACAGCCACTGAGGGAGTTAGTGATTGTCTCTATTTTATACTTGAGGGAATGAGGCTCAAACGTCCATGCAGTGTTATAACATGAATAAAATATATCTCTGTTTGTCTGTAATAAGCACAACAGAGCTGGTAAGTAGTAGCTGAGTTCAACCTTAGGTTTGTCTGGTGAAAAATGTAATGGCTCTTCCTCAGTTCAAAAAACAAAAGCAAAAAAAAAAAAAACACAACACTACATTTTGATACTCCAAGTGTTAGTTTCTGGGAAATCTCTGGGCTGGACAGCTTCATTTTGGAGATGAAAATGAAAGGACTCACTCATCTCTCCCTCTCCCTCTCTCTCTCTCTCTCACACACACACACACACACACACACGCACGTCTCATCTCTTTTACAATCACAGGCCTTCACCTCTCCATCTGACTGGATTTCCATCAGTGCTTACTCTCACACTCTCTCACAATCCAACCCTATAAACTTATTACCCATCTGGTTGTGGAAACTTCAGTAGATTCTCTTTTGGATAAAAAGACTGCCCTGTTTAGAACCTGTCTTGTCCCACCAGACGGCAACTCTACTGGTAAAGCCATTTTGCTGGAAAGGAAGCAAAAGCATGTGTATGTTGGGTGGGGGGTGGGGGTGGGGGGTGAGGAGGTTTGAGGAGCAGGCACTGTAGTTCTAAATGATCTGAACTGGGCATTTAACCTGAAACAGAATTGTTAAGAGGCAGCAGGTAAAGTCTGATTTATTTTCATATATGCTTTTCTTAGAAACTTGCCTTCCTCCGGCCAAACTCTTATCTTTGAATGAGAATATTCTTTGAATGTTCAGTTTCTTGACTCTTTTAAATCCCAGGGTAGCAATTCTGGCTAAGAAGAGAGGCATAATCCATCAGTACCTGAAAACGCAGTCCTGCTTCCCAAAGATGATAATCATTATCGGTAGCATTATCTTCAAAGGAAATGAGAACTCAGGGTGTGTAAAGTTTAACCCTTTGACTCCAACAATCACTCTTATTTCCTAAATATCCTTACTATGTTTTTGAAGAGTTTCCTAGCTGCTACTGCAAAATCTTAGTGGCTTAACACGATGTAAGTTTACTTCTCACATTAAGTACAAAGTGGATGTTCTTGGTTGATGGATGGCTTTCCTCCAACTGGTTATGCCAGGACCCAGGCTCCTTCCACTTTGTTGCTCTGTCACCTTCAAGGAGTGACTTGCTAAGTTTCTTATCTAGCAGAAGAAAGTAGGTGATATGTAGGATCATCAAAAGATCTTTCTTATAGGATGGGTGATTTCCATGGGCTTGGACTGGAAGTGATACTCAGCACTTCTGCTCACATTCTAAGTAGCTGGAACTCAGGCATATGGCCTCGTCTAATTGGAAAGGAGACTGAGAAGTTAAGTTTAGCTGTATATCCAGAAAGAAAGGAAAACCGTTTAAATAAATGGCTAATCAATCTCTGTCCTACTCACTGAACAGAATCAGATAATTAAAAATATAGTGGAGGATCTTTACAAGTTACCTATTCAAACCCAACACCCAAATATGCCTTCTATTTTGCATTTATTTATTTATTTATTTATTTATTTATTTAGACAGAGTCTCACAGTGTTGCCCTGTATAAAGTGCTATGGCATCATAGCTCACAGCAACTTTAAACTCCTGGGCTCAAGCAACCATCTTGCCTCAGCCTCCTGAGTAGCTGGGACCACAGGTGCCCACCACAACGCCTGGCTAATTTTTCTATACCCTGTAAGGGAGAGGTCTCACTCTTGCTCTGGCTAGTCTCTAATTTCTGAGATCAAGCAATCCACTTGCCTTAGCCTCCCAGAGTGCTAGGATTACAGGTACCCTCCAATCTCTCTCTAGAAATTTCAAGTAACATGAAAAAAATCATTACTTTATAAGATTGTGTGTAATATAGTACATTTTGAAGATGTTTATAGTTTTTGTTAACATAGAAAATACATAAAATGCAATAGTAATAAAATACTATAACATGGCAAATGTAAGTCTTTCAAGATAGTAGGGATATTTGGAATTGCGTTTGATCTGGCAATCATTAAACCAAGTCCCTAACATGTTTTTATAATGTCTCTGACTCCTTCTCAATGGATTTCTAACTTTGCTAAAACCATTTTGCTAAAAGGTCATTTTGTTTGTGACATAAATCACAGTGTCCCTTAAGGTCAATGTTGGTTGGTGGCCTTCAGCCATAATTTATTACTTATTATAGCAGCCGGACTAAAAATTGTGTCTAGAAGTGATGTTTAGTAAGTAAATCTGATTTAAAATAAGTCTTCAAGAATGAAGCTGCTTCTGTTCATGCATATCATCTTTATGTCTCCAGAAATATTCAGAAAGTCCTGTTGATAACAGTAACATCTATAGCTCAAAGAAGAATTCAAACCACATACTATTCTCATGTCTGTTTTGGTTTTATGGTCAATCTGAATAGTTGTAATTTACATTCGCTGGCACCATACAATGAAGTTATTTTCAAACCACTGTATTTTTTTAAAAAAGTTCTTATACTTAGATCTTTAGACAAGTCTTAACTATCCATACTAACAAAGAAGAAAATTCCATAAATAATAATAATAAAACCATGGTGTTACCCTCTTTGCTACCCAACCTTCATGACTGACTTCCATTACAGTTCATTACTAACACAAGTCCCCACTGGAGAAACTCATAAGAAAGCAGAGAAAAGACAATAATGACATCCCATAATTGAGAATGAGTGCAATACAGGAGTTATTGTTAAATGGAAACAGAATGCCCCATGTAATGGACCACCCAACAGTTATGGTGAATCATTTGTGAATGGTAGTGACTACTCTGCTACCTCAACTAGTATTTCCTTAGACAGATGTTCTTTATCCCTGTGGGTACCTCGCCAGTCACCCTGATCCTCTGCCCGATGCTGCCCACATCAACCAGGTACCACCCACTGCCCTTTCCTCACTGGAGGACTTGAACCAGCTTTATTTGTACTACATTCTGCAATAGAGACCCAATTAACCAAGCTCCAAAACAAAGCTCCAAAATAGGGCCAGGAAATTGCTATGTGGCATGAGAAATAATAGTTACTACTTTTGCACTGCAAAAGTGCCTGAATTTGTGTAGAGTCCTTTGCCATATGTGATCCCATTTTCACCTTATGAAACCCTCTAAAAGGTGCTGTGATTTTCCTAATTTGGAGATGGTCTGAAGCACATAGGTTACATCCTTGACAATAAGCAAGTTACTGAATTGTCAATGAGGTTGGGGTTCAAAACCAGGTTTACCTAACCTCAAGGGCAGGCCTCCATTTTGAGGCCTCTTCATGCCGTGTGCGCTCAGAGTCCCGGAGGACTTGGTGCCTTCTGTGGGCTGTGCTTTCTCCTGGGCTTGAGTGTCCATGGCTGCCTCCTGTCCATGCTGACCTCTGGTACCACTCTGCTCCTCTCTCTGGTCCCCACCTCTCCCATCCCTGCTCCCTGTGACTCATGTAGTCCTAACAAGCTGTTGTACATACAACTACCAGACAATTTTATGACCACCTTTTATTAGATTTGACATCCTTAACTGCAATGCCTATCCTAATTTCAAAGATGTTAAAATGTGAATAAAATAAAAACACAAGCACTGGAGTTGATGAAATACTGCAGTGAGATTCCAAATGTAAAGTAAGAAGGTTTCTTCAGGCAGTGCTCATAGCTCAGTGGATAGGGCACCGGCCACATACACCCAGGCTGGTGAGTTTGAGCCCAGCCTGGGCGTGCTAAACAATGACAACTGCAACAAAAAAATAGCCAGGCATTTGTGGAAGGCACCTGTAGTCCCAGCTACTTGGGAGGCTGAGGCAAAAGAATCGCTTAAACCCAAGAGTTTGAAGTTGCTGTGAGCTATGACACTACAGCACTCTACTGAGGGCGACATAATGAAATTTTGTCTCAAAAAAAAAAAGAAGGGTTCTTCCATAAGAATTTTATCTGGATGAGAAATTGGAAAGTTTCGAAATGATCCCTTTAAATCTTTAAGTTAACACGGTGTATTTTACAATAAAAACTTAATGATTGGGTCTGTAGAATCATGGATGTCTAAAGCTGGTAGTTCTCCTTTTCCTTTCATATTACTTAGGTTCCATGGTCTTGATACTTATGAGGTCAGACAATTATGTTTGTGAACTCATCCTAGGAAGAGTAGTGCATACCTCATTGCTGAATACCTGTGAAAATATTAGAGTTCAAAGCTATAATGACCTTGGAAGTGTTACCTTGGGGAAGCTATCTACTGATGCCAGCACTGATTCCATCTTTCAAAGCAATTTTGGGACTGTTTTTGTGGAATGGCCAGCAGAGGTATCATCACCTCAACTTTGTGCCTGGTTACCTTATTTACAGATGAATAATACAAATTAATTCATAAACATAACCCATGACATCTACACACACTCTTAAGTAAATTAACTAAAAAATAAAATGAAAACATTAGCGTTCAAAGTTAGACAATTAAGTTCATGAACTCGTCCTATAAAAAGTGCTTTGAAGGCTGGACAAGGGGCTAGCAGTGTTGTACAGCTTCCCAAAGGGAGGACTTAGAAGGTGACTGCATGATATTCAGCAATGAGGTATGTAGCACATTTTCGAAGATAAGTTTCTAAGTTTAACTGTCTAACTTTGTACATCCTAAGCATAAATCATGTCATGCCCAACACTAGGCTGTCTATATCAATTAAGATGCTGGTTGGTGTTCACCACAAACGAAACGCACCAAGAGCCAAGGCAGGAGGATTGCTTGAGCTCAGGAGTTTGAGATCCACCTGAAGAGGAGCAAGACCCATCTCTACTAAAACTAGAAAAATTAGCAAGACATCATAGTGTTTGCCTGTAGTCCCAGCTACTTGGGAGGCTGAGACAGGAGGGTCGCTTGGATTTGCAGTTTGCAGTGAACTATGATGATGTCATTATACTCTACCTGGGGGTGACAGAGCAAGACTCTGTCTTAACCAAAAAAAAAAAACCAACAGGAAATACGTCCTCAAACAATATCAACACTCACTTTGATTTTGTGCTTTTCTTTACTAATTTGGTACATAAAACTTTGTGCCTGGTTACTTTATTTACAGATGAATGATACAAATTAATTCATAAACATAACCCATGACATCTACACACACTCTTAAGTAAATGAACTAAAAAATAAAATGAAAACATTAGCGTTCATAGCTGACCCTTGATTCTTAGCCCAATTACTATGGCAGGTTCTTATTTTTATTAACAGTTTGTCTGCGTTGGTGGGAGCCCCAACAGAATGAAAGCCTTTGCACTGTTTATGCATAAGGAGCTCGAGTTGGAGGGAAGTGGAGAAGACATAAAAGATGTCTGTGCTGGGACAGACAGATATTGTATGTACAAAACCGGGCCCGTCCTCTCCATCAGTGTAAGTACTCAGCGCTGCATTTCATCTGGTCATCAGGGGCTAGGGAGAAAAGTAAAAGCTTCTGAATAGAGGAGCTCTTTACCCTTCCTGCTTTGCATTCTTACATAATTAAACAAAGTGTCCAGGTACGACATTCATTATTGGGAAAAGTCCTCAGGGCAGAACATAGCAGGCACCAAGGCTTTGGTTTATTAGTTACCACTTAGCTATTCAAGTTAAGGGGAAAATCTTCAAAGCTCACCCCTTTCTCTTTAGTTGGTAATGGATTAACAAACTAAAAACTGCCCCACAGTTTTCTCTCTTCTATCCCTTATCCAGCTTTGGGAACATTGAGCTTTTAGTACACAGAGGCCAATTTTCTTAAGCTTGCTGAAAAGCTGCTAATGTATTTCCATGGAGCTCTTGTGAATTGCTTTCCTGAATTTAAAATATGTTAACAGCTCTGGACACACACAGTGTCCTAAGAGAAAATGAGAGCAGCGTGATTCGTAGTTTTGGGGAATGCGTAGGCCGTTTCCCCTTGGGCTGAGCGTGGGATGCACTTATGAAGGTATATGTCACACATGGCTACCTAGTGAAAATTCCTATGCTCAATCCTCTGCATGGGACTGTATTCTGATGCATTATTAGTTCTGAGTCCAGTCCAGGGCTGGACGCTACAGCCCTCATAAGGGGTGCAGGCAGTCATGCCAGGGGACAGACAGGGTATCCAGGAGCAGAGTTGTAAGTAGCTCCTACACCAGGGAGCAGGCACCATCCATCTATCACCCTGCAGTACCTGGTGATGGAGTGTGAATGATCACGGCTGAAAGCCTGGGGCAAAGAAGGGAAAATCTAAATTGATCTCCTCTCTGGGCCAACAGTGCTTGAAGCCTGCACAAATGGGAGAATTCATTCATTTATTCATGTTTTTATTCAATAAGTAATTAGAGAATAACTGTGTTGGAAGTGAGCTGAATATCTCCCAATCTCAGCAAATCCTTTCCTACTAACATTTGCTGGACGTTCAGATTACAGCTTTTTTCCCTTTTTGCATAGTAAGTGGGTAAGGACAAAAAGATAAGGTTTAGAAAAATGTAAAATTACTATAAATAAGGAGTAAAACGTCAGAATAAGATATGAAAAAGGCCCTAGACTGATCCCACTGTCCTGTTGGGGGAAAGACCCGAAATCTGTATCATGCCAAGGTCAGCCAGGTAGAAATAGGCCTTATTAAGGAGGTGTGGGATTCCCAGTTGTGACCCTTTCTGCGAAAATTGTCCCCCTCCAGTAGTTGCTGAGAGATGTGTGTGTGTGCGTGTGCGTGTGTATATGTGTGTGTGTGTGTGCATGTGAGAGAAAGAGAGAAAGGGTGAGAGCACAAGTCCATTTGTCATTTTATCACCATATCTCATACGAAGTGATAATCATAAACTTATCATATATCTGACTTTTAAGGAATCTAATAGATTAAATAGTAACTCATCCTCTTAATTTGTGCTTGAGGAAAATGATACTTAAACCTCAACCCTGTAAATCTTGAACATACAAATCAACATAGGTTTGATCCTGGCCCCAGGAGGCTTACAAAGCACTTAGTAGCCAGGGCATAGTCAATGGGGAAGCCAGAGGGTCAACGTTTCCGTAGATTAATATTGATGGTGAGAAGCAGCAAGTGAAGGTGAAAATATGGTCACAGCTCCAGCGGTGTTCCAGAGTCTTTGTGTCCAAGAGTAGAGCCCATTGAGGGACACTTAATGGTCTCTGCTGTCACATTAGGAACAAAGTCGCCACTGATTTTGAATTTAGTCTCACGTTCTACAAACTAGTCTGGAGGACCTTTCTGGAGAATTATGAGAGCAGCATAACCAAGTCAATTTTGAATTTAGTCTCACGTTCTACAAACTAGTCTGGAGGACCTTTCTGGAGAATTATGAGAGCAGCATAACCAAGTCACTAAACTCTCCAGCCTGTGTTGACCCCCCATCTGATGAGACTGACTGTACAGTTCTAAATGCTGCAGAAAGCCAGGCTTAAGGTCGATGGGCTTCTAATTGTCAGGAGAATTTCACCCGTGTTTCTCCCCTGGCATCTTTCTGAGTGCTCACAGAATTATCAGTAAACAAAATTAAGGGGAAAGGGGAAAGGACTGGTGACATGGCAGCCAAAATTACATTTCCTGAAATCAAGTCAACCTTGCAAAAAGCCCTTTTACAAAGGTTCATTGTAAAGAGCCTGACGCGGAGGTAAGGGAGGGCACTGCCCTAACAGGCCTGCGCCACTCTGTCCGCGTCTTCTGCTCAGGACCCTGAGGGTGAAGTCAACCATACTGGTGGGGAGATGCCTCCCGCTGATGTGCACAGATGGACACATCCATCAGCCTGTCACGACGGCCTCAGTTGGGGATGACGTACGTCTTCCCCAGCATTGGCGAAGTCTTAATAACTCTGTAAATTTATCTGAGGGCTGTTAACTTGTAATGAAGGAAGAAAATATGTCCCATTCATGTATCAGTTTGCAAGATGGATGTTGACTCTCTCTTTCCCAACAGCACGGTATGGGCATCCCCTCCATTTCTATTATGCTTCACGAACTCATCAAATTACTCCACCACGCACGATGCTGTGATGTCACTATTATCAGAATCGGCACCTCGGGGGGAATAGGTGAGATGGCTTGATAACTTCTTTGTGTTCAGGTAGCTGCCAAAATACAACAGCATGCTCAGAGCTCAGCAGAAACCCAGTCGGCCTAAAAAGAAACCCAGAGGCTGGTCTTGAGGAAATCTATTCATATTACATTTTTCTTATTTTTTTCTTCATGGAAACCTAGAGGGAGAAACCCCACAGCCTACTGCCAGATGGTCTTAGGTGTTTAAAAGAGGAAAAGTAGAAGAATTGCAAGGTAATATGTTTTGAGGGTAAGGGTAAATTTTAATACTTAGGAATTCTGTTAGTGACAGAAATGTGTGTTCAAGTAAAAAAAAAATCATGAAGATTTGCCAGTTTTATCAGCTATGTAAGCAGACTGCATAGGTCTTAGAAAAACATTGCTTTTAACTCACATCAGTTACTACACCCTTTTCTTGGCTGTCTCGTATCAGTACATCAGAAAGAGACCAGGCTAGCCTTTTAGGGAAGGTTAAGGGATACTTCCCAAGATTTTCCCAGAGCCTCCTCACCTCCCTTCTTCCTTGGCTGGACAGGCAGCTGTAAAGAGGCCTTGTTTTTGCTTTCAGAATGTGCTGAAGTGAAGTTTTTAGGAAAACTCTCCTTCTTCAGCCTTTTCTTAAGGAGCAGATCTTGTTAGGGTAACGATTTTACCATATCAAATGCAAATACAGATTGGGCATTGTAAATGGAAAATTTGGTTGACAGTGTGAACTGAATGGACATTATATAAAGAGCTGATATTTTAAGAGAAATGATCTTAGAATTACACATTTTTGGAGCAAGAAGGGACCTCAGAAATCCTGAAAAACTAAAGAAGTAGGCTGTTCAGTATCACAGATCCACAGATGGCTGAGCCAAGCAGCGCCCCTAGAACAGACATGTTCAAAAAGCCTTTCTGCAGTTATGGAGAGGGAATGAAGTCCAACCAAGGTCCTCACACATGGGACAAAGAAGGACATTTATCCAGAGACAGAAGCAATTAGTGTTAGATAAGGCATCGTGTACACTGTAGTTTATACAACATTCAAATAAACAATAGCAGGGACCAATGCATATGGGGATGAATTAGATAACATTGTTTTTTAAGGTTGCTCATGATCCTTGGATTGTGGAATACAAGGATCTAGCTCCATAGACCACATCTATGCTTTGTGCATCTGGCTGATGTGGTTGCCTCTTGACATTGGTAAGTGTCCAGCATGGGCAAGGCACTCTGCTGACCATCAGCTCATGGTCACGGTCTGATGGTTTCATGGCAACCTGATGGTGCAGCGCATGGCTACCACCAATATCACAATGAAGGCCTGTATGAATGGTGGTAAATGAGACCACTGTACTGGTGTGGACACTTTCATCTTGAAGTTTTGTTCTCTTTAAGAACTCTTAGTTTATCCATAACATGTACATGTTTGTGTTGTTTTAAGCAGCATTGCATTTGAGATGAAAGATGTACAACTTAATTACTTTGCTAACATTATCACTTCTTACATGAGCCAGCGCACTTTGACAGTGATAAAGTACTCCGATAAATAGTTATGTTGGTCTTTGAGAGTCTTGAACCATGACATCAGTGCTCTAACAGATCTAAATATTAGGATAGTATGTGAATAACATCATTTTTGATGCATACTTTATTTGGCTTATTTAAAAAGTATTTTGACCCATTAAAGCTCTATCATCAGAAGCCACTTTGGATTGCTAGCTGGATCTTCTACAATGTTTTGTAATTAATTCTACTCTGATCAGTATCAAAATTTATACCACCCAGAAGGATAAACTTAGCTCTATAAAAGAGACTGGCAAATCTTTTCTATAAAGGGCCAGATAGAAAATATTTTAGGCTTTGCAGATCTTGTTTTCCATTGCAACTTCTCAACTCTGCCCCTGTAGCTTGGACACAGCTATTAACAGTATGTAAATGGATGTGTGGGTGGCTGTGTTCCAATAAAACTTTATTTACAAAGGCAAATGGGATTTGGCTTATGGACTATAGTTTGCAGACCTATGTTCCATGGCATCTCTATAGAATCATTCACTTATTCCCCAAATTTTTATTGCGTACCTGTAATGAACGTGGCAGGTGCAGCGCTAGACTAGGGGACTGCAGCAGACAGACGTTGTTCTTGCCTTTATGGAGCTTATGTTCTGTCAGAATGATAGGTAAACAAATGTGGTAATTATAAAAGATGTGACAAATGTTAGGACAGAGAAAGTGTAGGGCCCTATCTTCTCGTATCTTCTTATTCATCCTCCACATAGAAAGCAGACTGAGTTAAAAGCTGGGTCAGAGCTGGGCCTGGGGAAATTTAATGTAACCCATCTGTGTTGCCTTTTCACTTTTGGACTTGTTTGTTTCCCTCCATGGATTTGGACCTTCTGCGGGAGGCGACTTATGCTGACACTTGAAGAATGAGTTGGTGTTAGTCTGATGAAAAGGTGTGGGGGAGGATGAGAGGGCATCCCAGGCAGGGAGGATGACAGCTGGCAGAAAATGGTTTCTTGAGTAAGCCCGAGTCCCTTGAGAAGCCAAACTTCATAGCAATGGAGGGTCAGCCAAGAGGCCTAATTTGCATGGAGTCAGGGAGGGGAGGGAACAAATGTGACAGGAATCAGAAGAAAAAGAGGATAGAGATGCAAAGAAATTATAGTAATCAAGGAGTTGTGGGGAAGATTAAATATTAAGAAGTCACGTCACTTCATGAAAGCTACTTGCTGGCAGTCTCATTTAGTTTATTCCCGACCTAATTTATTCAAATTTGAGCCTGAAGGCTGATACTAATTTGCATGCCCAAGAATCATGTTTGTCTTGAAATTTAAACCCCATCACATTGTAAATGTGAATCTGGAAAGACAACAAATGTAAATGCCTGTTCTGAATGTTACTTAATGGTATTTGGGAAAGAAAATAATTTTAAAGTTGAAGATAGGGGGAATCATTAGCAGCCAGTGTTAATTAATGTTGTCAGAATAGATTGCACACTATGTATCAAAAGTAAACTCTAAATCGTATTCTTCTATAATCGCTTATTTATTCCCACATTGCAGGGATTGTGCCTGGGACTGTAGTAATAACAGATACAGCTGTAGACTCCTTCTTCAAGCCCCGGTTTGAACAGGTGATCTTGGATAACATTGTCACCCGTAGTACGGAACTTGACAAGGATCTGGCTGAAGAACTATTCAGCTGTAGCAAAGAAATCTCCAACTTCCCAACCCTCATTGGACATACAATGTGTACCTATGATTTTTATGAAGGTGAGAATAATTTATAAACTCTGAAGGCAACAGAAAATTGCCAGCAACTCTTTGTTATTCAAACCCATAATTTATATTAAAAACTCCACTTTAGAAAACTAATAATTGTGGATTTAAAAAGGAACTGAAATAGCCTTTTTAACTTACTAAATCATAAGAACATAAGGACATAATAAGCAGCGGAAAGACACCCAGAATGAATTTATACTGAAAGTAGGTTTAACCTCCAGGAACAAATTGAATGCTAAAATGCAATTAGTGATATTTGTGGAATTTTATCTCTGTTTATGCCTCTAAGGGAAATATGCTGATTCTGTTTCCACCACTCACCTGGACCTGACAAGGGACTTGATCCCCAGGAAACAATGGGAACTAAGAAATAAGAAATGTTTGGGGAAACAGATCCCACAGGGATGAGATAGTTTCAGAGTGGCGCATTTATCTCTCAGCCCTGAGTAAAGGGTCCCCAAAAAGTTCAGAGACAAATTGAAGGTGACTTTTAAGTAGGAGCTCTTATACAAATCTTCAAGAACAGACCCTGCTCCTTCCAGAAGAAGAAATCTGCACAGAGTTGGTATCATGCCTTGAGGAGCCTTCTGGAAATCTTGCAGTGTAATTTTGTTCATCTCAAAATCTATATTATTTCATTATAAATTTTATTTTCCCTTTGGATCAAACTTAATTTGTACTATTGAATTTTTAAAAATTATGTACAGAGGTAGGTTACATCATCTGTAAATTATTGTTCAGGATAGTAAACATGGTTTCACTACATATTTGTTATAAAGTAGGAGGGGTATTGGCTCTGACGGGGTTGAGCCCCTCAGTCCCAGGCCGGCCCCCAGGCCCTTCACCTAGAGAGTCGCCCACCCTGTGCTCAAGCGGAGCTTGCAAATGGCAGCCTGTTGGAGTCAGCGTTTTCTTTGGCCTGCACAGTACTTTTTCAAATGCAAATTATTTTGCCCACATTTATAATTTCTGGATATTTCATATGAAAATCCAGATTTCTGACTTTTTGAAATAATGAGGTCTCCATTTGCTGAAGGTACAGTGGGTCTGCTCCTGTCAGACCAGGCAGCCTCCCCTTGACGTGACCTGCTTGGCTTCCGGGACATCTGCGTTCAAAGCAGCTTCAATTTACACTGTTAGCAATATCGGCAGGCAGCTCTAAAGAGCAGAAGGATCAAGGGGAAATAGACTGCCAGGGTGGGAGTAGTGTGAAGGAAATGAAGGAAAAGGAGAAAAAGACAGGAGAGAGCCCCCAAGAGCCTTGTGTGAATAGTGAAGAGTGACAGGGTGTTACCAGCTCACCCGCTCCAACCCCGGCCCTCTCAGGAGTGGCTGGCGGGGGAAGAGGTCGGTTTCTGGGTGCACACAGAGGCCAGGGGAAGTAATGGGGTTAGGGTTTTCTTCCATCCTTCTGTCCCCACTTGTCGATACAAGTGAAGTGATAAATGAACCGGGGGCGGCCAGGAAAGGAGACGTGATCACTAAGGGTGGCCCGCAGCCCGAGGAAAGGCAAGGGGGGAGGTGGACACCACCCTGCTGTCTGTGTGTGGCTGCCACTGTCACCACAGTCATCTGGAGAGCTGCAGTGACCAAACCACCATCCGATCCTCAAGTGGTTCAGGAGCATCACTGAGCCTGGAAGCCTCTCCTGTTCCTCTCTGTACCTGTCCCTGGGCCACCCTGAGTCACTGGAGCAACCCGAGATTCTCCTCAAAGGGCAGTTCTCTCAGCGACCACCAGGTCATGAGGTTCCTGGGCACAGTGCTGGCTGCTGCGGCCTCTCAGTTGGTTACTGGCCCCCGAGCTGGAGCACTCAGCCAGGGACACCCCTTAGCCTTGCTCCACAGCCTCTGACAGAAAGATTCAGACGGGACCGTTTCTCCTGTCCCGGGAGCAGCTCAAGACTTAGAGACAGCCTAGTGTTGGCATTTTAGCTGACCCAGGCCTCCTGGTAATGCCACTGCTCCTGTGGTAGGACATCAACTCACTAAACGTTTTCCATTCTCCTTCAGGTCAAGGTCGTTTAGATGGAGCATTGTGCTCCTTTTCCAGAGAAAAAAAGTTAGATTACTTGAAGAGAGCATATAGAGCTGGCGTCAGGAATATTGAAATGGAGTCGACAGTGTTTGCAGCCATGTGTGGACTTTGTGGTCTAAAAGGTAAGTTTGTCCGGAGTGTGCAGGGTCAAATTCTCCTCTTTCATGAAGGCGTTTTCACTCCTCAGAAGTACAAGTTCAGCTCTGTATTACTTTGAGTTGAATGCATGCTTTATAATTGTTTAAAATATGCGTTATCTTTTGTGAGTTGACAGGACGTTATTCCCATTATGCCAATGAGGAAACCTAGTCTCAAGGGTCAAAAGCAAGTTGCCCAAGGATACCACCTAGTTACTGATGTGGCCAGGACTTAGCAGCAAGCTCAGTTTTCTTTATTCTGGTAGTGGCTGTTATTTTCTATTTACAATTAAATTTATTGAGACAGGATGGAACCAAAATATTCCTAAATGGTCCATCAGCCATAATTTTAATTAGCACGGTCAGGGAAGGTTGGAATGAGGAAGTGCCACGAGGAATGTGGGGGGAAGAGCATTCTGACAAATGCAAACCTGAGGCCACACAGCAAGAGCATGCAGTGTGCTGGTGCAGCTGGAGAGGGTGACAGCAGGGTGGACAATGGTAGGAGAAGATGTGCAGACTGTGGGGTCACTGTGAGACCTGTGACTTTCACAGGTCATGCACTCGATGAAAAGGGGTCTACTCGATGAAAAGTCCTGGCACCCGGAGGAAGCCACTGGAGGCCTTGGGCTAGAGAGGACTGGATCTGCCTGCATTTTAAGAGAATCAGGGAGGCTTCTGAGTTGGGAGGAGCCTAGTGGTGTCCAGGGCAGAAGTGGCGAGGCCCTAGTGGAGGATGCAGCAGCTAGAGATGACACACAGGAGTAGCAGTGCAGATGGTGATAAGTAGTCACACTCTGGGCACACTCTGTAGACAAAGCCTGACCACTGTTGAGAATTTCTGTGAATTTGGGGAGAAAGGCAATGGTTAAATATGACTCCCAGGTTTATGGCCTAAACACAGCTGACAGGATAAGGTTATCATAACTGGGATAGAGAAAATTTAAGCCAAAATTTGGGAGAGTAGGCATCCAAACGGAGGCTAAGAAAGCAGGTAAATTTAGGAATCTGGAGTTTAGGTGAGATGTTTGAATGAGAGAAGTAAAATGATAAATGTTTAGATATAGCTGGTGTTTAAAATCAAGCAGTGGGTGAGATGACAAAGAAAGAGGGTAGACCCAGATGGGGGGACGCCACGGTGAAATGTGGGAAGTGAAGGGAGCTGGGAGGGAGCAAGAAGAGTGGCCAGTGAAGGTGGCAGGGCCCCAGTGTCCTGGCACCCGGAGGAGAAAACTAAGCGGTAGTGAAGAATTACAGGACGATAAAGCTTTGTTTTATCACAGTGGAGTTTTAACTCCAATGTTTGTCTTTATGGTCCATCAATTTTAATCTACACATTATCAACAAAAGTATGTGGCAACATTTGAAGAAAACATTGTAGAAAAAAGTTATAGTTCATAAAAAGCGATAAATTGTAGAACTGCTATTCTTGACGACTCGCGTCTGTCAGAATCCACATCCATGTGAATCCTCGTACAATATGAACGATGAAGAGCAAATGCACCTTGGCATTCTTTACAAGGTCATCATTCTACTCCCTTCCACGGAAACAATAGCAGCTGCTTCTCTCTCTCTACGTTAATGAGAGTGGGCAAGCTTGACCTTGCCTGAGCAGCAGCCAGGTCAGCACACAGCCTGCAGGGACACGTGGACGCAGATATTTCTGCTCCAGGAAATACCTCCTCACATTTCTTTATTATATAACAAGTGATCACCTGAGTCCTGTCTCCACCTAATATGTAAATATGAACCAGAATTTGGCGATCAATTTAGTTAACCATAAAATGCTAAGTGACGGGCACCCTGCCCTGGTGATGACTATCAGTTCTTTCTTAAGAGGCACCATTGGCATCCAGGGAGAGTTCTAGGCTCATGGGCCCTCAGCCCCAGTCTTTCTCTCTTTAGGATGTTACAGAAACCTCTGAGACATTATTCTGCTATGAGCTTTTCTGTCTTTGCTACAGATTTTTGTGACCTTGCTCTCTCTGCCACCTGCAGGTGTCCCTCCTGGACACTTTCCTCTCTACCTTTCTGTAGTTCCCGCCGCCTGCTGCATTTTCTTCTTTCTGCTGCCGGGAACCTGCTGGTAGCTGATTTCAACCTGCAAATAACTCTCTTCCAGACCACTGCTGCAGCCTTTTCATAGGGTAGATCCCTCCTAAGCTTCAATAGTCACACGAAAGGAGGCTTCTGTAACTCTGATTCTGTAATTCTTGGAAGTGTTTCTATCCGGATATATTCCTGGTGACAGGGGTTCTTTATCTCTCCCAGAGACCACTGTTTTAAAAGGTAGATCCCTGGTTTGCTACACCCTAGAAGATCAGCCACCAAGTACATAGACAAAGCCCTCAGGCATGGGATGCTATCACATTCCCTTCTTTCATTACCACTTCATAATGTCCTACCCCTACAGGACTGAAGCTTGGAAGCTGGCACCTGCCACCTTTTGATTTTAAGCCATGTTTATAACCTACTCTGTGTGAGCCAGAAAAGCTTGCTTTGGGGGAAGGGCTGAGAGTGCACTCATAAGCAGCTGTTGAAGCAGAGGAAGTTAGAGTGGATGGAGTGGTGATAAACAACATGGAAAAGAGATTTCACCTGGCAGCAAGAGCTGGGACCCCACAGGCCTATCCCCCACCCCCTGTCACTATTAGTAACACACAACCCATCCTGCCTGACTCTCCAGGCAGCCTTCTGAGATCTTTTCTGTGCCTTCCATACTAGCAGATGATTGGATAACCAACCGAACTCCTACTAAGGGGATGGCCGATGGCTTCATTGTATTAAATAGAAATAACAACTTTTTATATAAACAAAGGTGTTCTAGAGACTCATTGTCCTAGCTCAGAAGAATCACTTATTGAGTTTGGACCACTGCAGAAACAGATCTTTCTGGGTCTACTGGCACAAACAGGTCTTGGGTCCACGTGAATTCCCACTACTCACTGTCTTTGCAATTAGTATCAAATCTCATCATAAATGTCACCTCCGCAGAGAAGGCTTGCAAACGCACTCGTTCAAAACTGTGCCATCCTACTGCACTCGTCTGCATCACATTACCACTGTTGACTATATTTTGACTAACTTATATACTATTTTGTACATTTTTTGAGACCTAGTCTCACTTTGTTGCCCTTGGTAGAGTGCTGTGGCATGATAGCTCACAGCAACTTCAAACCCCTGGGCTAATGTGATCTTCTTGTCTCAGTCTCCTGAGTAGCTGGGACTTACAGGCGCCCACCCCAACACTTGGCTATTTTTAGAGATGGGGGTCTTGCTCTTGCTCAGACTGGTCTCAACCTCCTGAGCTCGGGTAATCCACCCACCTCGGCCTCCCAAAGTGCTAGGATTACACCCAGCTATTTTGTGCCTATTAATGCATGAAGGCATTATTATTTCATCCCATTAGATTATAAGTATCATAAAAATGGGGACCTTATTTGCCATTACTAAATCCATTGGATATAGCAATGTCTTTCCTATGGGCTTTCAGTGAATATCTGCTGAGTGAATGAAGAATGAGAGATTGAGTGAACAGAATGGCTACTACCAACAGATTCTTTCTGGCCATGGCAAACATCCATAGCAAGCTGGATCCTTCACTCCCCAGCTCATTAGTGGCTCAGTATTGCCTAAGAGACGTAAGAGTGCCTCCTAACTGTCCCAACAGAAGGAGGCAGAGCCTTAATGTCAAGACTCCCTGTGCTGTCAGGTCTGTACAAATAATTCTTCTGCTGTGTTTGCAACCCCTTGGTCTCTTGATATATGATAGGTGGATAAACTGCCCAGAATAAAGCCACCAACCCATAAATCACTGTTGCTATGCTGATCCCATCATTCTGGAAGAGAGTATTGGGAACCTAACATTGCTTTAACAAAGATTCAGTCGCAGAGAAATAGTGGAACTCACCACATTATTTCACATCAAAAAGCTGAATCTTTAGAATCACATAAACCTGTACAATGGAAGCCCTCTGTGATGCTGAAAAAAAAATGCATTCATTTATCATTTCATAAGTTGCCCATGTCTGTCCCTCTCTCGAGGCAAAACCTACTTTAATTAAACCCCTAACATTCAGATTAAAGATGATAATCCTTTTGCACTGTGAACTTGCGATAAGTATGTTCAATTTGTATTCGTGTTTTAAAGATGGTGCTGCCTTTTGACACATGTGCGTGGCAGGATATGAAGCCTAGTATTTGTCTAAGTAAGATTAGGTTCTGCTTAAATCCCCTTCTCTTGTCTTTAGCTGTTTGCAGCCCTCACAGTGGCTTTTCTTTAGAGTAAAGGAGGAATTCAGGGTTATTTCCTTAGACAGATACTGGTAACTTCAGGGAAATATTCAGTCTTTATATTACTTTAGTGCAGTTCAGTAAGAGGGAGCAGAATCTTGACTTTAATTCCATTTTATGTTCTTCTGTGCTTCCCAGCCACAAGGGATGTTGAACTGTGGGAACTGCACGGTAATTACTGATAAAGTCAGAAAGGTGTTACAACAAGGATTAAAGATTATATTCAGTTTGGGGCTGGAGTATTTCTTAACCCTAAAATGGAGATAAATCAGGATTTTATGCAAAGCTACAAGGCAACCAGTTGTGGTTCCTTTCACACACACCAGAGAAAACCAAATGGTAGCTCAGAGATTTAGATACATTTCCCACTTCTCATAGTAGCTGAGCAGGAATCTGGACCCAGCTCTGTCTGGCTCAGGCCCCTTTTCAGGCTGTGCTGCTTCTTGCCAGCAGCCTTCTCATGGAGATGTAAGGTTGGTAGTCTCTGCATGGGAGAACCAAAACGTGCACATGGGTAAGAATCAATGCAGGATTTTCTATTTTATTTTATTTTTTCTAATTTTATTCATTTATTTTTAGACAAGTGCTCACTCCGTCACCTAGGCTGGAGTGCAGTGGAGCAATCATAGCTCACTGCAGCCTTGAACTCCTAGGTTCAAAGGATCCTTCTGTCTCAGCTTCCCAAGTAGATGAGACTACAGACACATGCCAACATGCTGGGCTATTGGGTGTACTTTTACAATTTTTTGTAGAGACAGAGTCTGGAGTTATTGCCCAGGCTGGTGTCCAACTCCTGGCCTCAAGCAATGCTCCTGCCTCAGCCTCCCAAAGTGCTGGGGTCACAGATAGGAACCACCATGCCCTGCTGACACGTTATTGATTTATTTTTTATTTCAGATTAACACGAGGGTACAGATAATTAGTTTACATTGTCTGCACTTGTTAGGTAAAGTCCAAGCTGTAGTTGAGCCCTTCACCCAAGAGGTGTACCATAGACCCTTACACTGTGCTATTAGGTGAGAGGTTTTCTATTTTAAATGTTGTGAGCAGGTAGCTGCATGAGCTCAGCAAGCAAACCCTACGGGCCGAGCATATGCCAACTGGGTTAGTGTTGGACTCAACTAAAACATTGAGCAGATACTCATTGAGTAGAATGTGTAACCATTATTTTTCCAAGAAAATCAGTCATTGTATCTGGAAGATTGGATATAAATGGTTAGCATATTAATTCACTTACTATTTTTACAAAGACAAGACCAAAACATAATTTGTTTCCTTTTGCTTTGTAAGCTTTTGCATATTTTTAATCAAGGTCAATGTCTATAGTTTTGGTTGCTGCATGTTAATTCTACTCTCCTGCCCACTATCCCACTCTTCCCTCCCCATTGCTAACACACAGATCAGAGAATCATTTCAGGTCCTTTTGTGTGGCTGGCATCACCTGTGACCCTCCTTTCCCTCACTAGGACCCCAGCACTCAGGCTCTACTCTGCCCACCCTGTGTCTCTCTGACTGGGGGGTGGTAGCCACCAGCAGCTCAAGTCTCTGAGGGTGCAGACAGACCTCCCAGAGACACACCAGGTCCGGGAAATGACAAGTTGATGTGAGGCACACGAGCTGAGGATGTGGACTTGGGAGATGCCTCAAGATCTAACCTGCTCCCTTCTCAGAGAATGAACTGAAGTCTAGAGAGTGTAATTAACCTGCCTGAGGAAATGCAGACAGAAGCAGACAGAGACTAGCTCTGAGATCTCCTGCCCGCCATGGTCTCCACTATTCCCTAAGGTGGAAAAAAGTAATGGTATTTATCCACGCACAGATGACTTGTACTCTCCTCTATTTGAAAAAGCCTTCGGGGCAGCTTTCAATGAAAGAGGAATGCATAATAATGGCATTTAAACAAAGGTAGAAAGAATAAGGGGCATTTATTCAAGGGGGTAAATAGGGCTATAAGGAGCAACAACAGGACCCCTAAATACTCAGGTGTCCTGGAGGCTGAGCTGCAGCCCTCATTACCCAATAATAGGAGGTTTGAGATTTGTCACAAAAACTTTATCCAAATGTTAAACTTCAGTGAAATTATTGCTGCACTATAATGGACGGTGTCTTTAATAACACTTTCATAAAAGGTGCGGGACAATTCTTTCTAGTTACAATGAATTGGTTCTGTCTAATTCAGCATTTCCGTGGGCACCTAAAGAAGTAGGGTCTATGGGTGTACACCACTGTGGTAACTTGACTTGATTCAGAGTTACAGTGTAAAGTCTTCAAAGCAATAGTTTTCAAATATTAACGTACAAACAACTGAACTGGGAGGACTTTTAAAAATCCAGGTTGACTGCCCTCTCCCAACTCCCACCCCCAATTCTGACTTCGTATGTCAAGGGTAGAGCCTAAGAATCCGAATTTTAACCATCTCTGATTCTGATGCAGGTGGCCAGTGGAGCACATTTTGAGAAAAAACAATCTAGAAGAACAAATAGTTTCTATGTCCCTTAGCCTTGACCAGCCCCTTTGAATATAGATTTTTCCATACTTGGTTTTTAATAAGGAGCCAGCAACCTGAGATAAAGGTCTCAGCAAAGATACGGGAAGCGCAAAGGCTCTGAGTCGTTGATTAAAAACAATTCCCAGGCTTGATAGTCCAGGAATATAGGGCATAGAGGTAGCATTTGCTTAATAAACTCGAACACGTGAGGGGCACTGGAGGGCAGAAGAAGAGCAGGAGAAGGTGGAAGAGGAGCAGAGAGAAAGGCCAGGCCGGTCACTCTGCAGCTCACTTTGCAGCTTTGCCATTTCCCCAGGCCGGCCCTGTTTGGCTTCTGCTGTGCCCTTGGGCATTTGTGCGGCCCTGCTGTCTTTTGAGCGCTTTTCATGGGAAAAGTTGCTCTGGAATCAGAGGTGGGGCTAAAGTGGTGCTGCATAGGGGTCCATGGATTCCTAAGGATTACTGAGTGAGTTTGGTGGGCCCCTACCCCTGACATCATGCATGAATATTTTGTGTACAAAAAGGTACCTATTGGGCGGTGCCTGTGGCTCAAGCAGTAGGGCGCTGGTCCCATATGCTGGAGGTGGCGGGTTCAAACCCAGCCCTGGCCAAAAACCACACACACACACAAAAAAAAAGGTACCTATTATGACTTCCAACAGATTCTCAAAGGGGCCATAAATGATCCCAAAGGGTTGAGACTCACTCATGCAGCTCAAGGGACATTAAGCACTGTGTTCAGATCTGTGTGTCCCCACCACGTTCCAGCCTCAGGTCAGTTAGCTGACAACCTCCTTGGTGACAGCCAGGTCACTAAATGTCCCTTTCTCCCCAGGAGTCACCCTCCCTGCCTAATCTGAGGATTATGGCAGCAAAGCTGTCAGGCTTAATTTCAGCAAATTGTTATGGGTAATTAGTCCCTTCTAATTGCTCATGGAAATAGTAATTGTAGGTGACAAGATTATTATATGCTGCTTGTTAGTAGACTCTCCAGGGTCAGGAAAACACCAGTGAGATGGCTACAGCCTGGCATTCCATCTTTGGCATTCTCCTTGATATCCAGAGAACGCGTTTAGTAAAGTCTGCTCCCACTCCTTGAAAAGTACAGAGCACTGATTTCCTTTTATCCTTCTGCCAAGTGAAGGATTAGAGAACTTTCAACTTTTTCTTCCTACTGCCAGCCCATGTCAGGCTTCACAGACCTGCCGATCATTAACTTGAAAAGCTGGGGGAAGTTCCTGGCTCTTCCATTTTCTTGTTTACCTGCTCAGCCAAGTTGCTCTACAGCCAAGTGAGTTTTGAATAAATAGGGTCTTAGGTGAAGAAATATTTGACTCAGCTCACGTTGAATATTTTCACTGCTTTTCACGTCACTGAACAAGGGGGCCGGTTTGACCGATGGGTCAGGGCAGGTTTGCCTCACGGCTCACTGTGTGCCAGCTCAGGGGAGGAGCGGGTAGAGGGTAGAGAACTCACCTCAGTCGTTTCGGAAGCTGGGGCTTGATTGGCTGTCTACTGGCTGCGTCACACTCGGTCCCTTGGTTGACCTCTCTACACCCTCATTTCATCATCTGTCAGAAGGGACAAAAAATAATCCCTTGCTCCTGGCACAGCTGTCGGCATTAAATGATATCATAAATGCTCAGTGTGTAACAATAAATAACCAAACAAAAAATATTTGCAGATTGCAGAAATATTTGGAGAAATACATAGAGACTATATTGGAGAACCATACATCTAATACAAGGTTAGTAACTAAAATACATAAGGAATTTAACTCGATAGTAAGAAAAAAAAAACAATTAAAAAAATGGGCCTGAATAAGCATATTCCAAAAGAAGACACACAGAGGGCCAACAGATATGTGAAAATATACTTGATATCACTAATCATCAGGGAAAGGCGGACTAATCCACGAGGAGACATCACTTCACGCCTCTGAATGTGGCTATTACCAAAAAAGACGAAAGATAACAAGTGGTGTTGAGGATGTGGAGAAAAGGAACCTTTACATGCTGTCGGTAGGAATGTAAATTAGTACATCCACTATGGAAAACAGTAGGGAGGTTACTCAAAAAACTGAAGATAGAAGTACACGTGATTAAAAAAAAAAAAAAAGAAGTACACGTGATTTAGCAATCCTGTCTCTGAGTATGCGGCCTGACAATTAAGTTCATGAACTCACGCTAGAAAAAGTGCTGCATACCTATTGCTGAATATCACTGCAGTCACTTCAAAGTCCTCCCCTTGGCTGTCTGGTGACCATAGTGAAATTCAGCAGTGAGGTGTGTAGCCCTTTTTCTAGGATGAGTTCATGGACTTAATTGTCAGACCTTGTATATATCCAAAGAAACTGAAATCAGTTGTGTTGACACAATATCTGCACTCCCGTGTTCATGCAGCATTATTCACAATAGCCAAGATATAGAATCAACATATAATGGAGTTTTTTAAAAATGTGGTATAGATACATAGAGGAATAATATTCTGCCTTTAAAAAGGAAATCTGATCATTTGAAACAACAGGGATGAACCTACCTAGAGGACATTTTGCTAAGGGAAATAAGCCAGGCACAGATGACAAATAATGCATGATCTCACTGGAATTTATAATCTAAAAAAGTAAAACTCCTAGAATTAGAGAGTGGGATGGTGGTTATCAGAGGGTGGTGGGATGGGAGGGGGGATGGGCAGATGGTACAAAGTTTCAGAGGAATAGGGTTAGAGATCTATTGTATAACATGGTGACTATAGTTAAATATTTTACTATACTATAGTGTAAAATATACGTGTAAAATGACTAGTGTATATGAAAAATACACTATATGATTATAGTGTATATTTTAAAATCTCTAAAAGAGTAGATTTTAATTGTTCTCACCACAAAAAATGACAAGCATGAGATGATAGATAGTTAGCTTGATTTCATCATTTCACAATCTATACATATATTTAAACACTGCAATGTACTCCATAAATGTATACAATTTTCATTTGTCAATTAAAAATAAAATAAAAAGGTAGAATGTGCTATTATAATTACAGTACACTTCTCCTTCCCAAATCTTGATCTTACAAAGAAGTCTGAAGTAGTAGAGAAGTCAAAGAAATAAGTATTATACTCAAGCCCAACCATAACTCTGTGCTCTCAAAGCTCGTTAATATAGACACAGCTACCCCCTATGCACTGAAATCCTTTTTTAAATGATGCACATGAGATGGAGATTATTAAATGCTTAATAATTCAGAGCAGTTGGCACTGATTTCAATGCAGATTACCACATTACCTGAAATCACAGATTTTGTGCAAAACTGACAATAAAGAATTCACGTGAAACTCAGTTTTTCCTCTTTGGCTCTTTCTGATGACACCAAGGACATTCTTTTCATGGGAACTTTTCAAAATGGGAGTTTCATTTTTTAAAACAAGGATTTTTTATTGTTTTTCTCCTGATTTCTTAACTAGCATAAGAATTTATTCAGATTTTTTTGCAGTTTTTGGCCAGGGTTGGGTTTGAACACTCCACCTCTGGCATATGGGGCCGGTGCCCCACTCCTTTGAGCCACAGGTGCTGCCTAGAATTCAGATTCTTTAGAAATTAAATGCTAATACAGTTGCTCTTATACTGAGGTGATACTTAGGTTTAAGCATTTCATTTCATATTTTTCTCTTTGAATTTCATGAGGGTCAGTACTCCCCTTTATTGGCTTCCTGAGGTCAGCGTTCCATATCTCTTCTCTATTTACTTTACTCTTTAGCAAGGGCAGTCAGTAGCAGGCAAAGTTTCAAACATTGCCCTGAGGAATAATGGCTAGTTCTCCAGTTATATCCTCATGTAAGAAAAGCCTTCTCAAAGAACTGGAAATAGGAAAGAAGGCTGGAGGTTGTGCATCTCACATGGCGAAGATCTCTCCTTGTTCAACCTTGAATATAATGCTTTCCTGAGCTCTAATTTAGCTAATTATGGAGGAAAGGGGCAGGAAGAGTATTCATAATAATTTCAAGTAACTTATTTAAATGAAGCAATTGGTGGGGTTCCACAGAAATATGAATCACGTAGAAGAGCAGAGGGTCATCAGGTCATCTGCATTATAGGGAAAGCAAGAGTATTTGTGCTATGGGTTTGGCTAGTGTTTCTACGGAAAAAATAAACCCATTCTTTTCACCAATCGTGTTCTTTGCTCTTCCAGCTGCTGTGGTCTGTGTGACACTTCTTGACAGACTCGACTGTGACCAGATCAACTTGCCCCATGACATTATGTTAGAATACCAGCAACGGCCTCAGCTCCTAATCTCCAAGTTCATCAAACAGCGGCTTGAACTTCATGACCAGACGTCATAAGAAGGTCTCCCAACCCTCCCCTGCAAGTTTATAGCTCAAGTTGTAATGTGAACATCATAACATTTGTGGTATTTACATATAGTTCTCATTCACATGTTAAAATCATAATGGAGAGATTTTATTAAATCCTTTCCTCTTAAAAAAGAAAATTTATTACTCTGGGAGGCCAAGGGGGGCATATTACTTGAGCTCAGGAGTTTGAGACCAGCATGAGTAAGAGTGAGATCCTGTCTCTACTAAAAATAGAAAAACTGAGGCAAGAGGATCTCTTGAGCCCAAGAGTTTGCTATGAGCTATGATGCCATGGCACTCTACCCGGAGTGACAGAGTGAGACAGTCTCAAAAAAAAAAAAAACACTTATTATAAAAGAATTTAATAATCACATTAAATTAAATTCAAATTTCATTTTAGAGTAAGATAACTAAATCAGTCTAATAATTAAAATTTTAAAACTCCTGGATTGTGACATTTGGAGTTTCATATGCAGCATTAATTAAGCTCACATCAAAACAGATCAGCCATTTGTAGATCCAGTTACCACTCTGTTTCTGAAACCAATCCAGAAATTCATGTTAGAAAGTTGTCAGACAGTTCTAGGTATTGGACAAGTGTCAAAAATTGATTATGTACATTCAAAATATTTACAGACATAAGTGTCAGTGTAATGTAGATCTATATGGGAAAGTTGCCCTTAGGGAAATATGAGAATACTTTTTAAAAACTGCACAATTTCAGCACACCACAGAATAGGTCTAGAGGTCTACCTATGCCTATATTTGTGATTTTATCACAGAATATAACAACCCTGGATTACATGTTATTTTTCAGATGAAAACCTTCAGTGATTCAAAGAAAGGTCTTTATTTTTCTTCAGAAGTCACAAGTGACCAAATGGCCTTCTAGCAATTTCTTTCTCTTTTAAAGGAATGTATTTTAAAGGCACTGAAATTTTACTTCATTTCAATGTTAACCAAATGGGCTGAAGAATTAGTAACAATGACATTCAGAGTTGTTAGTCAGAGTTAGTCTTTTTGTGTGACTTTGAGGCAGGTCCTATGCAGACCTGCGGCACCCCCACCTGTCTGCCCCTCTGGGAGGCGCGGGGCACACGCCATCTGTACCATCCTCTCTCTGCATTGATTCTGCCTTGGAGGTTATCAACTTGACATATGTAGGAGTTGGAAAGAGTGGGTGAGGGATAGGGTTATGCCTTACAGACTTGCATAGCATGTAATGTTGTGTACATATATTTATATGGTTGTGGCTCAAATAAAGTTAAATTTCAGCATGATACAGATTATAGACCCTGGAACCATTGTTGCAGACGGCAGAATGGAGGCCTGGGACAGGATCCTCGCTGGCAGTCAACATGCCCGAGGCTGACTCAGTCCGAATCGGCCTGCTCCTGTGTGTGAACAGTTTTCTCTTTTCAGTAGGTGTTTATTATCACAAACAGTTCCCTAAGAGGTATATCATTCTGTGAACTTCCTCTGGCAATAGAGATACCTGCAGTGCAATTTTTAAGGTTTCCTATCAAATATGAAGAAAAATCAGAGCTAAAAGTGAGGTACAATAGCATCACAGTCATTTCTGGTAGAGTTTTTACTTTGTTTCATATTTTTTTAGACCAAGTGGAAATAGCTTCAGAGTACATAAGCCTTCAGTGTCAACTTTTATCTGTGTCCTCATGGAAAATCTTTATTTTCCCTTTTACCAGGAGAAGGGGAGGCCACGAGAGAGAGAGGATGGAGCAGTAACAGCTGGTCGTCCTCGCAGCTCTTCCTGGGACTGTGCTTGTGCTCGTGTGCACACCCCCATATGTGTGTGTTTGTGTCTGTGTTTTCTCACTACTACTTCCTGTCTCAACAAATGGTACCAGAATCCTGGGACTCCCCCGTGAGGATTCTCCTTCATTCCCACATCTGATCAGTCACTAAGTTCTATTAGTTGATTCGCCCGAGAGTGTCCCCAGTACCCTTCCATCTTCTCTGCACCCATCCTCACCTAGGCCACCATCTTCTCTTCTTCAGATCTCTGTGGTAGCGTTAGCCCTGATGGCTTTGACTCCACTCTTGAAGCTTGATTGGGTTATTCTCCTGCTTTAAAGCATTTGCATTGGTCTTAGAAGGAAGAGAACAACCCTCAGCAGAGCCTAGGAGCCCTTGCTTTTCACCACGGGTGAGTCCAGCTCACCTGTGCCCCTTCTTACCCTGGTCTCTGCCTCTCGGCACATCTCCCTGGGTTCCTGGGGCACACATTTACAAAGGTGCCACCCTCTATAAAGGTCTGTCTACAGATCCATCCAATGAGAGCGCTCAGCTGAGGGGACAGCTGGCTGTGTTCTCTGGCTCTGGGCCATACCCACTGAGAGGCTCCTCTTCCTGCTGTACACAGAAGTATCATACAGGACAATGGGCACTCTTACTGCCAATATCCCTTCCCATGTCAGGGCCTTCTGCTGCCCGCCATCCCTAAAGGGGGCCCCCCCATAGCTCATGGCCACAGTTTCAATCGCAATTCAAAGCTCGCTTCCTGATCCTGAACCCAGATTCTTCCAGCCCTGCCTGTGGCTTTCCACAGCGCCTCCCCGACCCCCACCCTGCTCCCACCACCGCCTCTTCAAAGTACTCATCACAGCTCGCAAGTAGGTCTGATTTGGGTCATTATCTAAATAATGCTTAGTGCTTCACCCTTACTCTGCGGGGTTTTGTCCCCGACGTTCCCGACCACTCAGCCGCGTGTGCTCTCTGGCTGGACAGTGGCCGCTCGTCTCCTGCCTGTGCCTCTACTCATTCAATCTGCCTTCCTTGGACACCCTTTAAGAAACAGACAGACGGGCGGCGCCTGTGACTCAAAGGGATAGGGCGCCGGCCCCATATGCCAGAGGTGGTGGGTTTGGACCCCGAACCCGGCCAAAAACTGCAAAAAAAAGAAAGAAAAAAAAGAAACAGGCTCACAAGAACTGTGGTCAGGTTATTTCTCTGTGTGTTTGTTGGTGTGCATTTTTGTGTGTTTTTTCCTTTGTTCATTCATTCATTATAAATACATATCCCCTCTTTCCCCTAAAGAATCAGAGACAGCTTACACAGATAAATAAAAGCACATCAAGATAGTGTAACTTAGAACTAAGTGGGAAAGAAATGAAAAAGGAAGGAGTATCAATTGCATGAAGCCTGAACAAATAGTATTATAAGACTCACCCCATAGAGTCTGTGCCTCAGACAGGGGCTCTCCCTGGCTCTGAGCTGTCATAAAAAGAAAAGAATTTAATGTTTTTAAGATAAAATTGTGCACAGGAGAACAACTAGGCTTGATTCCGAGAGACCACAGCACGTAGAGGTAAGTGTGGGTCCTGAGTGTGGCACGGTGCAGGGGCAGAAGTGAGGATGGCTGGGGGAGGTAGGGAGGTGTAAGGGAACTCACTCCAGGACCCCGCCCGCCCTGGGGTAATCCACACTGGCCCACGCTGAGATCCCCAGGGAAGCCTTTCAAAAACACTGTTTGGGGTTCCACTTCAAACCAGCCAGACTTTCTGGGGGTGGTACTGAGAAGCTCTCTTCTAAAACTGTTCCTTGCTAATGTGTAGGCTGTATTGACAGCCACGGGTTTAGAAGATTAGATGGTCTGTGAATCCCCAGGTGATCTTATGATTGAACTTCTAAATATTTTTAGATGATGTCTCCACTGGAACATATAGAAAGAGCAACTTCTTTTACTTGACTCTCATTCCTTAATTCTAGGAATAGTATCTTAATCATCTAATATTTTAGCAATTTGCACAGTACCTGGCACATAGTAAGACCGAATAGATTTTTATACATATATATACACATATATATCAAATTTATATTGTTTTGTTGTTTTTGGGGGGTTTTTTTGTAGCTTTTGGCCAGGGCTGGGTTTGAATCCGCCACCTCTGGCATATGGGCCCAGCGCCCTACCCCTTTGAGCCACAGGCGCCGCTCCCAAATTTATATTGTTATATCCAATTTATACATATATACATACATCTATATATATCATTATATATTATACATTTTTATAATTTATGTATAATGTATTAATAACTTACATGTAATATGATATATAATTTACATTTAATAATATATAATTCCCTTCAATTTTACTATGTGTGTATATGGATATACACACATACACCTGTACACACATATATTTGTGTGTATAAAATTATATATATGCACAAAACAAGCAAAAAATCAAAGCCTCATAAAAACCCTTCAAACAAAAATGAACAAAACCACAAAAATAAATAAATAAAAGCAGATATGTGACTTACTATCTCTGAGGCTAATTTTATCCAAGTGTTACCACTTGAACAACCTTTGGAGAAATATACAAGGTGAATTAGGAGGTGATTAGTCAGTATAATTTGCCATGCAAGCTCATTAAGACCCATGACTCCCAAATATTAGCACAGTTAACAGTTGAAGTGTAATAATTGCTTAGTAAAACTTAATTTGTGGTCCAAAATACACTAAGTAAATTTTCCTTATTTTTATCCAGTCAAAGGATGTTACTTAATGCTTTGTATCCTGCAGTTGTATCGACTTTAGGAATGTAACAAAGTCAGTTTGAATTTTATTTCCTTCTTTGAAATATACAGCTTTGGACATTTGGGATTCGTTTTGGGAAACTTTAATAAAATCTATGAACTTCTTCAGGAAAAGACACAGTCATCCAGATACTTCCCTAATCTGCATGTAATTTCATGGGTTTGCATACGGTCCTCAGGCTAGGTCGTGGCAGGGCAGCTATGCCCACTACCGGAGGCCACAGTTGCTGCTGGTGGCCCTTGCCATATTGCTGTCCTCCCAAGGCACTGGCAATTGCTCCCCTCTCCAGTCCCCTAGAATCAGGGCTGGTAGCAGCTGTTCCCAGCTGTGCTACCCCTTGTTCCCGAAATCCTGCCCACCCGCTTGAAAGCAGCCCCTTCAGTAAGTTTTGTCAGTTCCCTGTTTAATTTGCCATCTGGTTCCTGCTGGGACCTGGTAATACAGCCTCCAGAATACATCTGGGGACGAAAATCATGTTGAAAAACACTGACTTAAGAAACTGAAGTTAGTATATAAGATCTTTATAATTTTTTTGAAGCAAAACAGAAGTTAGTTCTTTTTTCTTTTTTAACTGGTAGAATACTCTTAAAAAGATAATCTTCTATTCAAGAATGTGTTCTTGTATTTAAAGATTCTCACAAACTCTCCAGGGTGTGAAGCTTGAGAAACCTTGACTCATTTTCCTAGCAGGCTGACTGGCCTCACATGTAGGATAAAATTGAAGAGTTGAGTAAAAGACAGATTAATGGCCTCTATTGCTTGCCTCCCAGCTACAAGTCCTGTCATCCTGCCATGGAAGGAAATTAAAATTGTCTGACACAGACTGAGTTTCATAAAGCCACACTGTTCCACTCCAGGATTCTGGGTGCCTCTAGATGTCTACACCCTAAGGTGGATTTTTTTGAGGATTTGATCTACAATCTTCACCTCAGGGTTGAAACAAAGTAAACCAATATTTAATTGAGAAGGTCTCCCTTTGTCCCTTTTAAAAATAAATGAGCTATGTATTTTTCTCTTTCCTCAGTCCGCTAGGACTTCCTCCATCTTTCAAGACTCTGAAAATAATAGTCAGTGCCTCTGTAGTCCAATATCTCCTAAAATGAATGACTGGAAAAACTTATAGTTTCCAATCTGCTTCACTATTCACTCTTCAATGATTTTCCCCACTTCTGATTTGCTTTTCCGCACCTCCAAAAAACGTGTCATTCAATCTAGAATTGATTTAATATTTGTTTTTCTGAAACTGAGCATTGCAATGTTCATGCAAGAACAACAGCCCACCATAAACCGCGTTTTTTCCTCGGCAACCTTGTATCTGATTTAAAT
The DNA here is from genome assembly GCF_027406575.1 of Nycticebus coucang. Classification (NCBI taxonomy): domain Eukaryota; kingdom Metazoa; phylum Chordata; class Mammalia; order Primates; family Lorisidae; genus Nycticebus; species Nycticebus coucang. The sequence continues at coordinate 53,690,217 of NC_069786.1, forward strand.
ATTTTTTACAAGCATAACCTTGTACTTTGGCAGTTTAGAAGTTCACTAGGCAAACAACCTAAAAACAATATATGTTTTATAGAGGATTGGTCTAGCATTACCATACCAAAAGGTAGGTAATGGGTCTATTGGGATTGGGTCTATTTTTCTAAATTTTTAAAATTTAGGATTGGGTCTATTTTTCTAAATTTTTAAAATTTCTTCTTTTCGTTTCAAGTCACTTTGTTTTTCATTTGAGTTTAAGGTTAAGTTTGCACTTATATTTCCTCCCAATATTACAACCAACAAACAAAAACCAAAGATGAGGCAAAATAAGCCGTCTCTCGGGTCCCACTTGCTCTGGGTGAATGAGCAGCAGGGAGTGCCCACTGCCACCACGGTCTGCTTCGCTCACATCAGGATCCTCTACCCTCAGTGAGAGGATCATGGTCCTCTTCCATCTTCCACAGGGACCTGGGAAGGCTCCAAGTAAACAAATGACAGAACAAATACCTATAAAGAACCTACTTTTCATAACTCACTAGTAGTACTAGGTATTGTGAGAGAGTGACACAGTCCCCCCTTCAGGCAACAAAGAGCCTGATAAGTTTCAGGCAGTATCACACACATGTGAATGACTGTACTTCAAAAGATAATCTCTTAGGCTACAGAAGAGAGGTAAACAAAAGCGTTTTGCAAGGTCATCAAGGGTAAGGATGGCACGGAGCTGAGAGAATTTGAAAGAGTTTCTTGCATTAAGTAGATGCTTGAGATGAGCTTTATTAAGGGCCATAATTTTGATAGAGACTCTAGGGAAGGTGTTATCATCAAAAGGAAAAGCATGACATAAAGGAAAGGAGAAAAACACAGGATATTTGACTAGAATAGTGAAAATCCTAGTTGGCTGAATTTGAAAAAGAATTTGAAGGTCTATTATGTGGGACCCTAGAAGTCAGGCTAAGGAGATTGGACGTTAGTGGCTAGGCAATGGGAAGTTGCTGAAAGCACAAGAGCACTGGTGCTTTTGAGATAGGGACCAGTAACAAGAGGAGCCTGACACTGACGGGCTACCTGCTACAATGTCCAAGGTGGTGAAGGGGCAGAGAGGGAGTCAAGATAAGACAAAGCCTCCGAAGACATGATTTGTTAGATTGGTCAGAGCTCCCTTTTGTGAAGGTCAGTGGTTTCAAAATTTCACCTAAAAAGTCAAGCAGCTTACATATTTCAGAATAAAAATTGCCTTTTCATGTGAAAGATGATGGCCTTCCAAAGTCTTTCTTTCGTTAAAGGGCCCAGGAGAGTTCAAATATGTCAGAGCCACAGCAGTAGCTGTGGGAAAGAGTGACACTGAAAGGGCTGATGAGCAGGAGATGCCAGGAAGGATCTCAGGGTCTGTGCAGATGAAATGGTCTACAGCTTTGTAGCTGGTAACAATGTAGCCTTCCCCCAAAGGAGATCTAAATATATATAAAAAATACAGTTCATTAAAAAGGAGAGTCTCAAGGAAATTCTGATACATGTTACAACATGGATAAAGCTTGAGGATATTATGCTAAGTGGAAAAAAAAAAAAAAAACAGTCACAAAAGACCAATACCAGACGATTGTCCTAAACGCGTGGTATCCTGGGTAGTCCAACTCACGGACAGAGTGGAATAGGGGTTACTCGGGGCTCAGAGAAAGAGGAAGGGGGAGTGATTGTTTAATGAGTACAGAGTTTCCGTTTGGGATGGTGAGAAACTTCTGGAGATGAGTGATGGTGATGATTGTACAATAATATGAATATGCTTAATACTACTGAATTGTACCTGCAAAAAAAGGATTAAAAAGGCAAATGCTATATATATTTTTCTACAATAAAAAATTTAAGGTTCAAAGCGATCTGTTTTGTGGTTTTTCTAATATCAAATTCTAGTTCACTAATGTTTGGAGAGAAAGTTCATGCCATGTGGCCTGATAGATGAGTCACTACAAAAGTTCTCCGGCTGTGGTATGGTCCATATTTCACTCCCAGGAGACACAGCAGACAGCATCCTTTCTGATTCATCTGTGCAATTTGAACTTGCTTGGCTTACCAGTGTTGTAGGGAAGGCTTTATTTATACAAATAAAATCCCTCCATGTGGGATTCTTGGTTTTTGTGTTTCTCAAAACTTTCCCAATGACCTGCGCTCATGCCTATGGGAAGGCATTTCTACATGGGCTTCTCTGATCAACAGGAGGAGGCAAATGACTGTGGAAAGTTTGCTTGGTGAGTGAGGAATTGGAGCCACGGAGTTGGCCTGGTAATGGCCACCAGTGGGGAGAGCGTGCAGCCTGATGGTCTCATGTCCAGTACAGACTCATCTGCACAGGAGTCTGGATCTTTGTACCAGCCATTGCAGGCACTCTCGCACGGGTGGTGAAGCTGGCCAAAGTTATTTTTCAAAGCACATTTCATCAGACTCATGAATGCAGGGAGAAGATATAACTAACACATCAATAGCTATCAGAAAGAATGATTAAATCTAAAATACTGGAAAGAAAATGGAAGACGCCAGGGAATATTTCTACAGGATCAAAGTCTGAGGGCGAAAATGAAATTTTTCTGCTTCAGCATTACCCTTGGTACAAATCCTTTGGTGTCTCTAATAACAGAAGAGCAAGGTAAAGGGGATTTACCTTTCCGATCATCACAGCACCTATGGGACTCTGTAGGGTCAAAATGTGGGCCCAGAGGAGGAAAGAAACTGGCATGAGGTCAAGGAAGATAATTAGAAACAAGTGAAAGGAAATGGTGAGTGTGCAGGGAGGGGAGGAAGGAAGACAGGCACAGACCGATGTTACAAGAAGGAAATGTGCACTGAGGGCTCTGCAAGATGGGGAGCTGTCATACCCCAAAGACTGTAAACATCTATAAAAGCTGCATGAAATATTTTGGGAAGAGCACAAGACTATGGGGAAAGGGCCAAGGAAGGGGAAGGGAGGCGGGAGGTTTTGGTGGAGGGAGGGTAATGGGTGGGGCCACACCTACAGTGCATCTTAGAATGGGTACAGGCGAAACCTACTAAATGCAGAATACAAATGCCTACATACAGTGACTAAGAAAATGCCATGAAGGCTACGTTGAACAGTTTGATGAGAATATTTCAGATTGTATATGAAACCAGCACATTGTACCCCTTGATTGCACTAATGTACACAGCTATGATTTAACAATAAAAAAAAGAAAAAGAAAAAGAAATATTTTGGGAAAAGAATCAAAACATGCTAGAAAAAAAGAGGAAATTTAATGCCAGAGTTTTGACTTGACCTGATCGCTGATATCAAACCTAGATGCTCAGGTTTAAACCTCACGTAGACACAGGCTTCATGTTGGGTGAGGTGGGTGTTGGAACTAAGACCCAATAGAAACACCTGCCCACTCACTAAGAAGAGTTTAGTGAACCTGGTTTTCTCTGCCTGACTATCAGTGGAAAAAAACAAACAATTCCCCCATGAAATCCAAACTCCATGCCCAAGTCAGGCTTGGAGTATGAATTTACAACATAGTTCAGTACAGCCCCCCACATACACCATTTTTAAATATATACAGAACAGGAGGCGGAGCAAGATGGCAGCCGAGTAACAGCTTCCTTGCATCTGGGCACCGTGAGTCTGGGGAGATAGGACTCCAGGCATCTCTGGCTGGTGGGAACTGCCTATCATCACTCCTATGAGGATACAGGGAGTCAGCGAGAGACTTCTGGACCCCAAGAGGAGGACTAAAACAGTGGAAAACCGGCAAGTGGTCGCGTGTGTTCAATCCGTCTAAACCCGCCCACAACTGTAAGTTCAGTAGCAGCGAGACTGCAAACCAGAAAGGCCTTACCTGTGAACTGTTTTGATGTCCTTGGACTTGGCACTGAGTTGAACTGCCCTGGGGAAGGCCTGAGCGGAAGTGCGGAGAACTTTGGCCGTTGTCTAGGGCCCCAGTCTGAGCAGCTGAGCCAGACGGAGCTAATAGTGTTTGGCGGTGGGTCACACGGAACCATTGCCAGTGATCTGCCCCGGCAAGCTCCGCCCTCAGGGTCGCAGAGCTACAAACGGGTGGGAGCTTGTAACCCAGCAACCAAGTAGCCTAAGGGCGGGGTCTGAGCCGCCTTGCAGCCCTAACCCTCAGGGGCAGAGTGAGACCGGTTTTGGCACACTGGGTAAGTGGATAGCCACTTCAGCAGTGATTCCAGCGAGAAAGCTGGGAAAGCTTCTGCTCAGCAAGTTTACAAGTTCAAAGTGCCTTTTAAGTGGGCTGAAGCAAGATTTAGGGTGTCTACCTGCTGGAGTTTGAGAAATCAGCAGCCTCCAGTCATATCAGAACTGTGACTAACATCTCATACCCCAGAAGACCACGTGTTGCCCAGACAATATTCAATAACATATACAAACTGCTTGGTTTTTGGTTGTGTATTTTTTCTTTTTTTTGTTTCTTTGGTTTTTTTTTTGTTTGTTTATTTTGACGTTGTTGATGTTCTTTTGTTTTTTAATTTCAATCTTTTCCATACAGATCCCTTTTTCTTTCTCAATTTTTCTAGTTTAATTATAATTTCCCATTGCTGCCTTTTTTAATAACTACAACTTCATTTTTGCTAGTGTTTCTACCCCTATCATTTGGTTTTTCACCCAATTGTATCACCATAAGGTTTTCTGTTTACTTGTTTTGGTTTGATTTATAGCATTTTTGTCTTTCCTCTCTACTTGGTGGAGGTGGGGTACTATGTCTGATCAGGTTAGCAAAGAGCTGCTGACCTCAAGGGAACCACCCAACTGGGCACCCCCAGAAGGTGGGGTTTTTTAAGGTTGTGTCAAAGTACACTACTGTACACCTATATTGCCCTGTCTCCCTCTTTCTGTACCTCTCTTCTTTTTGTCAATATTCCTTATCCCCACCCCCTCTCCTTTCTCTATCTTTCTTTTTTTTCTTATCACTCGGTCCTCCGTTCTTTCATCCCTTTTTTGCTCCTCAACCTTCTCACCCTTCTGGTCCTGTAACCCTTAGTCCACAGGCACGAGAACTTAAAGAGCAAGAGGAAGTGAAAGGAAAATTAGGGCAAGGAAACAGATAAAAGAAATCATTCAAGAGGAAGAATCAGCAGAAAACTCCAGGCAACATGAAGAACCAGTCCAGAACAACCCCGCCAAGGGACCATGAGGTAGCTACTGCAGAGGATTCCACCTATACAGAAATGTTAGGAATGACAGAAAGGGAATTTAGAATACACATGTTGAAAACAATGAAAGAAATGATGGAAACAATGAAGGAAACTGCTAATAAAGTGGAAAATAACCAAAAGGAAATCCAAAAACAGAATCAAATCAGAGATGAACGATATGAAGAATATAAAAAGGAGCTGAAGGAAATGAAACAGTCAATCAGGGAACTTAAAGATGCAATGGAAAGTATCAGCAACAGGTTAGACCATGCAGAAGAAAGAATTTCAGAGGTAGAAGACAAAGTTCTTGAGATAACTCAGATAGTAAAAGAGGCAGAAAAGAAGAGAGAGAAAGCAGAACGTTCACTGTCAGAATTATGGGACTTTATGAAGCGTTCCAACATACGAGTTATAGGAATTCCAGAAGGGGAAGAAGAATGCCCCAGAGGAATGGAAGCCATACTAGAGAATATTATAAAAGAAAATTTCCCAAACATCACCAAAGATTCGGACACACTGCTTTCAGAGGGATATCGGACCCCAGGTCACCTCAACTCTAACCGAGCTTCTCCAAGACACATTGTGATGAACCTGTCCAAAGTCAAGACAAAAGAAAAGATTCTGCAAGCTGCCAGGAGTAAGCGCCAGTTGACCTACAGGGGCAAATCCATCAGAGTGACCGCAGACTTCTCTAATGAAACTTTCCAAGCAAGAAGACAATGGTCATCTACCTTTAATCTACTTAAACAGAACAATTTCCAGCCCAGAATTCTGTACCCTGCTAAGCTAAGAAGCTTCAAAATTGACGGAGAAATCAAATCATTTACGGATATACAAACATTGAGGAAATTCGCCACAACAAGACCAGCTCTACAGGAAATACTTCAACCTGTTCTGCACACTGACCACCACAATGGATCAGCAGCAAAGTAAGAACTCAGAAATCAAAGGACAGAACCTAACCTCCACACTGATGCAAAAGATAAAACTAAGCAATGGACTCTCACAAAATAAGACGAATAGAATACTACCACACTTATCAATTATCTCCATAAATGTTAATGGCTTGAATTCCCCACTGAAGAGACATAGATTGGCTGACTAAATTAAAAAACACAAGCCATCCATTTGCTGTCTGCAAGAAACACACCTGGCTTCAAAAGACAAATTAAAGCTCCGAGTTAAGGGTTGGAAGACAATTTTTCATGCAAATGGAATTCAGAAGAAAAGAGGAGTTGCAATCTTATTTTCAGATACATGTGGATTTAAAGCAACTAAAGTCAAAAAAGACAAAGATGGTCACTTTATATTGGTCAAGGGAAAACTACAACAAGAAGACATTTCAATTCTAAATATTTATGCACCCAATTTAAATGCTCCCAGATTCTTGAAGCAGACCTTACTCAGTCTGAGCAATATGATATCTGATAATACCATCATAACAGGGGACTTTAACACACCTCTTACAGAGCTGGACAGATCCTCTAAACAGAAATTAAACAAAGATATAAGAGATTTAAATGAGACCCTAGAACAACTATGCTTGATAGACGCATATAGAACACTCCACCCCAAAGACAAAGAATATACATTCTTCTCATCACCCCATGGAACATTCTCCAAAATTGATCATATCCTGGGACACAAAACAAATATCAACAGAATCAAAAGAATTGAAATTTTACCTTGTATCTTCTCAGACCATAAGGCACTAAAGGTGGAACTCAACTCTAACAAAAATGCTCGACCCCACCCAAAGGCATGGAAATTAAACAATCTTCTGTTGAATAACAGATGGGTGAAGGAAGAAATAAAACAGGAAATCATTAACTTCCTTGAGCATAACAACAATGAAGACACAAGCTACCAAAACCTGTGGGATACTGCAAAAGCAGTTTTGAGAGGAAAATTCATCGCTTTAGATGCCTACATTCGAAAAACAGAAAGAGAGCACATCAACAATCTCACAAGAGATCTTATGGAATTGGAAAAAGAAGAACAATCTAAGCCTAAACTCAGTAGAAGAAAAGAAATATCCAGAATCAAATCAGAGATCAATGAAATTGAAAACAAAAGAATCATTCAGAAAATTAATGAAACAAGGAGTTGGTTTTTTGAAAAAATAAATAAAATAGATAAACCATTGGCCAGACTAACTAGAAATAGAAAAGTAAAATCTCTAGTAACCTCAATCAGAAACGATAAAGGGGAAATAACAATTGATCCCACAGAGATATAAGAGATCATCTCTGAATACTACCAGAATCTCTATGCCCAGAAATTTGACAATGTGAAGGAAATGGATCAATATTTGGAATCACACCCTCTCCCTAGACTTAGCCAGGAAGAAATAGAGCTCCTGAACAGACCAATTTCAAGCACTGAGATCAAAGAAACAATAAAAAAGCTTCCAACTAAAAAATGCCCTGGTCCAGATGGCTTCACTCCAGAATTCTATCAAACCTTCAAGGAAGAGCTTATTCCTGTACTGCAGAAATTATTCCAAAAAACTGAGGAAGAAGGAATCTTCCCCAACACATTCTATGAAGCAAACATCACCCTGACACCAAAACCAGGAAAAGACCCAACCAAAAAGGAGAATTTCAGACCAATCTCACTCATGAATATAGATGGAAAAATTCTCAACAAAATCCTAGCCAATAGATTACAGCTTATCATCAAAAAAGTAATTCATCATGATCAAGTAGGCTTCATCCCAGGGATGCAAGGCTGGTTTAACATACGCAAGTCCATAAATGTTATCCACCATATTAACAGAGGCAAAAATAAGGATCACATGATCCTCTCAATAGATGCAGAAAAAGCTTTTGATAAAATCCAGCATCCTTTTCTAATTAGAACACTGAAGAGTATAGGCATAGGTGGCACATTTCTAAAACTGATTGAAGTTATCTATGACAAACCCACAGCCAATATTTTACTGAACGGAGTAAAACTGAAAGCTTTTCCTCTTAGAACTGGAACCAGACAAGGTTGTCCTCTGTCACCTTTATTATTCAACATAGTGCTGGAAGTTCTAGCCAATACAATTAGGCAAGACAAGGAAATAAAGGGAATCCAAGTGGGAGCAGAGGAGGTCAAACTCTCCCTCTTTGCTGACGACATGATCTTATGCTTAGACAACCCCAAAGACTCAACCACAAGACTCCTAGAAGTCATCAAAAAATACAGTAATGTTTCAGGATATAAAATCAATGTCCACAAGTCAGTAGCCTTTGTATACACCAATAACAGTCAAGATGAGAAGCTAATTAAGGACACAACTCCCTTCACCATAGTCTTAAAGAAAATGAAATACCTAGGAATATACCTAACAAAGGAGGTGAAGGACCTCTATAAAGAAATCTATGAAATCCTCAGAAAGGAAATAGCAGAGGATATTAACAAATGGAAGAACATACCATGCTCATGGATGGGAAAAATCAACATTGTTAAAATGTCTATACTTCCCAAAGCAATCTACCTATTCAATGCCATTCCTATCAAAGTACCTACATCGTACTTTCAAGATTTGGAAAAAATGATTCTGCGTTTTGTATGGAACCGGAAAAAACCCCGTATAGCTAAGGCAGTTCTTAGTAACAAAAACAAAGCTGGGGGCATCAGCATACCAGATTTTAGTCTGTACTACAAAGCCATAGTGCTCAAGACAGCATGGTACTGGCACAAAAACAGAGACATAGACACTTGGAATCGAATGGAACACCAAGAAATGAAACTAACATCTTACAACCACCTAATCTTCGATAAACCAAACAAGAACTTACCTTGGGGGAAAGACTCCCTGTTCAATAAATGGTGTTGGGAGAACTGAATGTCTACATGTAAAAGACTGAAACTGGACCCACACCTTTCCCCACTCACAAAAATTAACTCAAGATGGATAAAGGACTTAAATTTAAGGCATGAAACAATGAAAATCCTCAAAGAAAGCATAGGAAAAACACTGGAAGATATTGGCCTGGGGGAAGACTTCATGAAGAAGACTGCCATGGCAATTGCAACAACAACAAAAATAAACAAATGGGACTTCATTAAACTGAAAAGCTTCTGTACAGCTAAGGAGACAATAACCAAAGCAAAGAGACAACCCACACAATGGGAAAGGATATTTGCGTATTTTCAATCAGACAAAAGCTTGATAACCAGGATCTATAGAGAACTCAAATTAATCCACATGAAAAAAGCCAACAATCCCTTATATCAATGGGCAAGAGACATGAATAGAACTTTCTCTAAAGACGACAGACGAATGGCTAACAAACACATGAAAAAATGTTCATCATCTCTATATATTAGAGAAATGCAAATCAAAACATCCCTGAGATATCATCTAACCCCAGTGAGAATGGCCCACATCACAAAATCTCAAAACTGCAGATGCTGGCGTGGATGTGGAGAGAAGGGAACACTTTTACACTGCTGGTGGGACTGCAAACTTGTACAACCCTTCTGGAAGGAAGTATGGAGAAACCTCAAAGCACTCAACCTAGACCTCCCATTCGACCCTGCAATCCCATTACTGGGCATCTACCCAGAAGGAAAAAAATCCTTTTATCATAAGGACACTTGTACTAGACTGTTTATTGCAGCTCAATTTACAATCGCCAAAATGTGGAAAGAGCCTAAATGCCCACCAACCCAGGAATGGATTAACAAGCTGTGGTATATGTATACCATGGAATACTATTCAGCCATTAAAAAAAATGGAGACTTTCCATCCTTCGTATTAACTTGGATGGAAGTGGAAGACATTATTTTTAGTAAAGCATCACAAGAATGGAGAAGCATGAATCCTATGTACTCAATCTTGATATGAGGACAATTAATGACAATTAAGTTTATGGGGGGGGAAGCAGAAAGAGGGACAGAGGGAGGTGGGTAGGGCCTTGGTGTGTGTCACACTTTATGGGGGCAAGACATGATTGCAAGAGGGACTTATACCTAACAATTGTAATCAGTGTAACTGGCTTATTGTACCCTCAATGAATCCCCAACAATAAAAATAAATAAATAAATAAAATAAAAAAAAAAAAGAAATTCCCAATAAATATGGCAGAAGAAAATAATAAAAAAAAAAAAGAAGTGAGGAAAAACAAGGCTGCTGTGAATACTGATGTGGAGGATAATAATAATAGTACAGCGCTGGCCTGTGCTAGGCCCCCTTCTAAATATTTTGCTCATGTTCATTCAACCCTCACAACAACACTACAATATTATTATTGTATGATGAGGTATTATTATTTTTCTATCTTATAGGTGATGAAACTGGAGCATAGAAAGGTCAAGTAACTTGCCTTCAGTCACAGATGTGATAAGTGACAGAGCTGACATTCAGGGCATTCTCTATCCAGAGAACAGAGTCTTAAGCACTATACCAAACCAAGATCCTAATTTTATACCCAAAAGGAAAATTACAAAAATGAAAAAATTATAATTATAAAGAAAACTCAGCAGGTGAATTAAATAGCAGATTTAGGCACAGCTGAAGAAAGAAGTAGTGTCTAATAGTGCCTGGGACTGAAAAATATCTGAGAATGCTTCATGGAAAGAGATGGCAAACATAAAAGCAAATATAAGAAATAAAGAGAACAGAATGAGAAGGTCCACTATATTTCTAAAAGAAGTTCCAGGAGGAAAGAATAGAGAAAACAATAAAGAGGTAATATTCAAAGTGTGATGGCTAAGAAATTTCCAGAACTGGTAAAAGACCAGTTCAAAATATACATATTCAACACAGCACAAATAAAGAGATATCACAAATAGAAACATTGTAATATGTGTAAGGCTATTTAAGAAAACTAAGAGAAATCCTAGCACTCTGGGAAGCTGAGGCAGGCGGGTTGCTTCAGCTCAGGAGTTTGAGACCAGCCTGAGCAGGAGCGAGACTCTGTCTGCCGGGCACACGCCTATAGTCCCAATAACCCAGGAGGCTGAAGCAGGAGGATCACTTAAGTCCAAGCATTAGAGGTTGCTGTTTAGTACGATGATGCCACAGCACCCTACACAGGGTGACTGAGTGAGACTCTATTTCAAAAAAAAAAAGAAAGAAAGAAAGGAAAAAGGAAAAGAAAGACAAGAAAAGAAAACTAAGAGAAAATATTAAAAGGTTAAAATTGAGCAAAAAAGGAAAGAGATATTCCCTACAAAGGGACAGTTAGATAGATAATACACATCTGAACAGTAACCATGGACTCTAGAAGATTCTAGATTATCTAAGAGATAATATATGCAGAATTCTGAGGAAAAATTTGTCAACTTAGAATTCTATGAACAGGTACAATATCGATTGTGAGGACAAAACTTAAAAAATTTTAACAATTAGAGCATTTCCTATACTTAGATTACTGCTGAAAGAAAAACTAACTGAAGGATGTACTTTGGCCAGGAGCGGAGGTGAAGGGGTGTGTGGAAAAGGACTCATGTGAGAATCAATGGTGAGCAAAGGAATTGGTAAACAATGCCTAAGAAATCAATCTGGGGGATTAAAACAAGTATGAGATACTATTATAATGGAGAACAGAAGTGTAACCAGATTCAAAGGTCCTGAGGCCCACCATCACTCAGAAGGGGTATAGAGGTTTAGAATGACGTTAGACTTTATTATTCGTGTGCATTGAAGTCTACCATCAAAAGAATCAAAATGGAATGCTGAATTTCCAAATAGAAGGAGGAGAAAGAAAATACGGGAAATCTTGATTGATGTAATAGAAGGAAGAAAGAGGAAAAAGGAAAAGAACAGACTTGCCCTGGTAAGCAGGAACCAGAACTTAAGTTAACAGAAGTTAAGTTTAAATGTACCGGCAATCACAGTAAATGTAAACTGAGGCCTGTCGTTTAAAAGGCTCTCTACAGCTAGATTCTATTATGGGAGAACTTCTAAAACATAATAACATAGAAAGTTGTTATTAAAGAGATAGAAAAGGTGGCTCAGTGTCTGTGGCTCAGTGGTTAGGGCACCAGCCATATGCACTGGGGCTGGTGAGTTTGAACCCAGCCCGGGCCTGCTAAACAACAATGACAACAATAACAACAACAACAAAATAGCCAGGAGCTGTGGTGGGCACCTGTAGTCCCAGCTACTTGGGAGGCTGAGGCAAGAGAATCACTTAAGCCCAAGAGTTTGAGGATGCTGTGAGCTGTGATGCCACAGCACTCTACTGAGGGTGACATAATGAGACTCTCGAAAAACAGAGATAGAAAAGGGCTCAACTACAATGTGAACTTCACCTTAGAATTGAAAACAATGTAACCTAAACATTTGTATCCTCATATAATCTGCAATAATAAAATAGATAGAAAACGATATACCGTACTTAATTTCTAATAGGATAGTGAGCTAGCTATTACGAAAATCCCTCTACCACCCCCCCCACCCCCAAACACTCAGATCTGACTTAAAAAGTTAGTGGGAAGAATTAAGAAATAGGATACATAACGAAAAGGCCAAAAACACAGAAGCAGACCCCAGAAACGGGTGCTATTCTAGATCAGGGGTCAGCAAGCCATAGCCTGGGAGCCCAGAGGGGAAGATGAATGGGGGCTCCCTCCAAAATGCATAACCTGGGAAATGGCTCATGTTCTGTAAAAGGATGGGTGGCTGGAAAGAGGAATCCAACTTCTTACAAAGGGCACCAAGGAGGAAACCCTGGCCTGTAACCCTGCTGTAGATAAGGAAGTACCCCGAGAAGGCAGCTGTGGCCCGAGCTCACCATAAAAACAGCCCCACTGCCTCAGAGGTCCACTTCAAAGGCATTTTCTCAGCACCCATTCCCGGCTCTCAGCGAGGCCTTACAGCATTTCCTCTCTGTGTCTGTGCATTTTGTATCCACACAGACCAGTGGTCCGGGTTCTCTCCCTAGGTAATAATCACTGTGAACGTCGGTATGCCGATTGCAAAGCTGCCTGTTTACTATGATCTGCCTCTAATCCTAGCGAGCTACCTTTCTTGTTTGCTTGCTTGTTTGATTTCTGTTACTTTCAGAGCACAGTATTACAGAGTGCAGGGGTTCTTCCAGCACCCACATACATCACACCCATTGTTCCTTTTGGTATACCTGAAAGCAGTGGAAACTCCCACATTCAGATGCTTTGGATTAAGATATTCATGTTTCAGTTGGTAATATGTTTGTTTGAGTCTGTTATTTTAGCAAAATGAGAAACGCTAAAAACTTTTTTTTTTCCTAAATCTGTTCGGGTTGCCATACGCCTGAAAATCGCCCTTGTTCCTGGGAGGACCGTATGTCCTTGCCCAGACCTTAGCTTTCAGGAGTCCTGGGGCAGTGACTGAACCACGGCAGGAGTGTACAGAATCAGAAGTTCACTTCCTACTGGGAACCAATTGAAAAATAACGGGTTGGGTTTGGTGCAGCAAAATCTTGGTGTGTCCAACATGGTGTTTTTCAATAAAAAACACAGCTGACCTGTGAACAACATGGGTTTGGACTGTGTGAGTCCTTTATGTGCGGATTTTCTTCTGCCTTTGCCACTCCTGAGACAGCAAAACCAACCCCCTGTCTTTCTCCAATGCAAAGACAAGGATGGAGATCTTTATGATAATCCAATAGTAAATAGTAAATATCTTTTATCTTCTTTATAATTTTCCTAATAGCATTTTCTTTTCTCTAGCTTATTTTATTGTAAGAATACAGTATATACACGTAATACATTTAACATTAAAACTATGTGCTATTTGACTGTTTATGTGATCAGTGAGGTTTCTGGTCAACAGTAGGGTCTTAACAGTTAAGTTGAGGGAGAGACAAATGTTGTATGTGGAGTTTTGACCAACAGGGGGTCAGCAGAGGGTCGGCACCCCTAACCCCCACACTGGTCAAGGGTCAACTGTAATTCTTTAAAGAAATATGTTCTCCTCCTCCTTCTTCAAACTGTGGACAGGCATTTCTATTAAAGGGCATTTCTGTTTTTTATTGACAAAGATGGTATGTATTTATTTCATACAACATGAAGTTTTGATATATGTATACATTGTGGAATAACTAAATCAAACTAATTACCATATCAATTACCTCATATACTTATCATTTTTTGTAGGGTGAGAACATTTAAATACATTGTTATTAACTAAAAAACTATTTCTGATTGCTAGCTTCTAATGGGTACTTGGCAGGTTTAAGATCAACTGTTACCAGAAAGGGATAGATTTTTCATTTTTCCCTGGACCACTCCCCACCACACTCTCTCATAATCCCCTTCTCTAGTCTTTGAGCCTTCAATAAATCTTGTGAATGGTCCTACAGGTTTATCATAGCTATTATTGTGTGGAACTAAGAGAATTTCCTGTTTCCATGCTTGGAGCAAAGCTTGGGGGAGAACAGTGACTGCTTTCGTAAGGCCAAATTATGAGATGCCAGGAAATGACCTGCACGGCCATGCTACTGTGGCTGGAACCAGGACTGTCTAAGGTGACAGGCTCCAACCAGGACACATTTATGTATGCATTGCCAGAAACATGGGAGAAATGGTAAAAATACAGGATGGCACTAAAAAAGGCAGCGAGGCTGTATTTTATAAGCACTAGCAGGAAAAGTATTTAGTGCATAGCTAGGTCTTGGGATCAAAGGTTCTGTAGAATAGAGCTTGGTAACAGTTGCTTAAGGTGACAGCTCTCCTGCAGGACTCACGTGATCATGAGTGATTCACTATTCAAAGGAATTTGACATCTATTCCAGGTAAAGAGAGGTATTTTGGGAGGCCTAGGGGACCTTACCAGGACTTCTTAAATGACACCATTATAATACACGTGATTCCATATCCTCATAAGAGCCCAAAGCAGAGTCACCGCTATACCTGACTGGTGGCTATGTCCCATAAATACCCAATCTTGTTCTAGATATTCGTGATGACAGAAGGTAGCCAGTTTGGCAAACTCAGATCAAGGGCTGTAGGATTCAGAGCTCAGTTACTGAGTTTAAATTCAGGTTCCTACCCTCAGTGTAATCTTGGGCAAGGTGAGTCACCTCCTACACCTTGGCTCCCCAATCCTAAAATGGAGCTGACAATAGTGTACATCTCATAGCATTGCTGTTGACAGTAAAATTACTCCATACTAGCAAAGTGTCTGAAACAGTGTCTGGTATGTATTGGTGCTCTATAACTGTTGGCTTTTACTCTTGGGAATTCAGACAAAGGACTGTGATAGTCAAGAATCTGTTGTCCAAGAGTTTTGATTCAGATATCTGGGTCTGCATACCACACTATCTCAAAATAAAAATTTATGACATTTCTCACCATTCTAGCAGTTGACTGGGATCAGATGGGCTGTTTCTCTGCTGGCCTCACTTGGCATTTCTCCTGTGGCTGCAGTCCCTGAGGTGTGGAGTCACTTGGAAGCCCAGCTGCACGGGACGTCCCAGACGAGCTCTTCCTCCCTCTCTGCCTGGTACTACACTGCTTGGTGCTCCACTGCCTGGCTTCTCTTCACGGAGCACCACCTCCAGGACTGTTTATGTGAACTCCCCTTCAGCCAGGCAGGTGGACTTCTCCATGGTAACTGACTTCTGAGGACACGGAAGCAGAAGCTGCCAGCCCTCTCTCATGCTTAGTAGCAGAACCGGCAGCATCACCTCTGCTCCGGTCTATTGGCCAGTCAGTCACAAGGCCATCCAGGTTCAGGTGGGAGGAGGACACCGCAGAAAAGCATGAGGACGGGAAGAAATGGTTCACTGGGGTGGGGGCAGTACTTGGTGACAGCTACTCTGACTGGCACGTGGAGGGGAGCATGAAGAGTGTGCTACACCCAGAATGAAGAGAGCATAGATAAGGCTTCGTACCCACAACTAATGAACCGAGACCCAGACTGGTGGTGTAGACGGATCCGAGCAAAAGGTGTTGGTGGCAGATGACTGGCAGAACTCCCCTCAAGCAGTGAGTAGCAGAGGTGGGTGGAGGTCGCTACTGCAGGAACTGGAGGCTGTGGTCAGAGAAGGAAATACCTGGGTATTCAAGTACCACAGGCAGAAAACCATCACTAAGGAGCCACCCTGACGTGACCATGGGCAGGACCGGGGCAGCCAACCAGGCAGTGGGCAGCATGGGCATCTCAACCTCTGGAAGCATTCATTGTCTTTGTTTCTGTGCTCAACAGGGATTGAAGTATTTTATGCCATCTAAATGATACAGTTCAAACACCATGGGCTGTCATTCAAGAGTCCATAGCCCTTGTCTGAGAAGGATAAGCAGGGATTAGAGGATAGCAGAAGCGAAACTCGCAGACACCAACAGGAACTGCCCTTTAGCTTTATGAAGCCTCAAAGGACACAAAACAGCATGGACAAAGGAAACACTTCCATGGTGGGAACAGAACCGGAGGTGACAACTGGCCAGCAGCCGGCAGAAGGGAAAAATCTTCCAGCTCTACAGAAAAGTGCTCCCAGAAATCTGTTACCGGCCCTACTGGGGGTGTCTCATCATCACCCAGAGACGATCTCTGGTCGCAGGTAAAGCCACTCAATAAGCCACATCGCTTCCACCACGAGTCGTCCACGGACAGGGTCTGGGTTCTGGGTCCCAGCATTCTTGATGCATCACATTCTACAGCGTTTTCCTCAGTGTCTGCATCAGGGGAAAGGCAGGAAGGTACACCACGTCCTGTATGTATGCCTGTGTAGAGGGTGAGGAGATGACCTGCTTCTCCATGTGGAGATTTGTTGAATTGAATTAAACCATAGATTTGTACTCAAAAAGAGAGGAGAAAAAGAAAATTGTGTAGAAATACAAAATAAACTCTGAGGCTCCCCCGGGCCTCTTAAGCCAATCTTAAGTAACTGTGTTGTTATTGATATAACAGTTGTCAATGGATGAGCAAATGTACTCTTCATATTATCTGGACCTTTTCTTTCCAGATTCCAGGGTCCTGATCCACGTAGACAGAAGCTCATATTGGCTGTACTGGATTTCCTTTAGCAAGTCACTTATTTTCACTTCCAAGTAAAGTTTTATTTCATTTTAGTAGGTTTAAAAATAAATATTCTTTTTAATATTATTCCAAAACTAAATCATCTGTATTTCAATAGTAACAGGGCATTTGTTGTATCATTCTGTTTTAACTATACTGTGACGGTAAACATTTCAGATTAATACGATATTTATAAAATGTCTAAAGAAATGTAAGCAAATTGTTTTTGAAATTGTTTATAAATATTAGGAGTTTTAAGCATATGTGGTGCTAAGTCATATTGACATGTCTGGGAAAATGTGCAAAATAGAAAGAAAACAAGGCAACTCCTCTTTCCCCATACTTATTTCACCATTAGTAAAATAAATCCTCCGAGGAAAAAAGATACTTGATGAAATCAGGGAAGCCTGCAGTGACATGAAAAACATGTATTTAAATACAAACCTAAATAAGGTTAAGCAGTTAAAAAACAAAATGAAACAAAACTAGACCCAAATATTATTGAAGGCATGAAAGAGAAAAAACACGGGCATTTGTTAATGCAAGAAGAGGAATTACTGTAGAGGGTGGGAAATCATCTGTCAGGAGATTTTTAAAAACTATGCTAACAATAGATTTGATACCACAATGGCCCTGAGGATTGAGAGGTACACTGGATTCCATAAAAGGTCATGCAGCTGTGGACTCCGTCCTTATAACGCAGTCACATGCCGAGTCTGAAACATTCACTGCTCCTAAAGGCTCAGTTTCTAACTTCCTCTCCAGGAATCACAGTAATCTATCAAGTGTTCATCCTCAAATGCATCAGCAACCATACCATCATTTTTCCGAACAAATCAATCAGATGTCAGAAATAGTAGAATTCCAGATTTTTTTCTTCTTAGGTCAGACTTTACCATTTCTGAAATTTTAATGAATTGTTAAAAAAAATCAGTGTCTTAAGATTCTCCTCATGACTTCTCCAGACAAATTCCTGGCCTTAACAAGTTTCTATTTTTCCCTAAGTTTCCTTAAACATTTTAGTCATTTTAAGTTTTCAAAATGGCATATTTTACCTCTGTGTCCTGGACTTAAAATCTAGCCATTCCAGATAGATTTTAAGAGATGGGACAGCTACTTTATTGAAGGCAAAATAAAATCCAAGGAAACATAAGTTCACTAAAAAATAACCAAATACATGTCAGATGTAGGAAGCTCCACCCTTTCCATAACTTTTTCAAATACCAAGACCATACAAATAATGGGATTTGGGTATGGAAAAATGGGCTGAGTTTTTTCAAGGGGGAGAAAGTCACTTTGCAATCCAAGCTTTCACAGAGTAGAAATAATTGCCATAAAAAACAGTACTTAGCAATTAATGTGATATTCAAAAGAAATCAAAATGTTTTCTTCTTCCCGTTTTCTGCAGAGAGTGGAAATAATAGTTGAGAGGACAGGTTGAAAAGATAGGGGATTATCTGTACAGAAGAACTGAAAAAAAGCCAGTGCAGGGGTCCTCAAACTGCGGCCAGTGGGCCACATGAGGCGGTGTGATTGTATTTGTTCCTGTTTTGTTTTTTTATTTCAAAATAAGATATATGCAGTGTGCATAGGAATTTGTTCATAGTTTTGTTTTTTTTAACTATAGTCCAGCCCTCCAACAGTCTTAGGGACAGTGAACTGGCCCCCTGTTTATAAAGTTTGAGGACCCCTGAGCCAGTGGATCATTGAAGCCTTAATAGTAAAAAATGAAACCCATTTGAGTTAGTTTAACCAGGAAAGCAATTTTGAAAGGGTGTTAGGTAGTTATTAGAATTTACGGGAGGGTAGAGAGTGAGTGTTGAAGGCTATCCACCCAGGAAAGATTCTTAGCTCTCGCCAGGAGCCTGCTCCACTGCTCTGCGAATCCCACACATCTTTGCTTTTGTCACCTGCTCCGAGAACTAGATACTACAAGTTATGCAACTATTGTCTCCAAAGCTAAAAGTCTCCACTGCCACCCCTGCCGGAAAGTGGATTCTTGCCTCATCATCTACTTCTTTCTATGAACGGAAGTTTCAAATGGGTGCCTCTGAGACTTCAGAGGCAGAGAATAGATTACAAGGGACTGGGGAAATTAAGTCTCTAGCTTCTACTGTGGAAGACAGATCAACGAGGCCTACAGTAGAATGGTTCCAGGGTAGGAGCAAGAAAGTCAATAAGTCTTGGTAGATTAAGTATTGCAGGTGAGAGAAAATAGGCCATCTTGAATGACTCCCAGGTTTCAGGTTTGCACAGTGTGGTGGATGGTGGTAGCATTATTGAGATGGCATGAGCCTGAGGAATGAACATGTTTAGTACAAGAAAGACAATTAGAACCGAGAGTCCAGTTCAGGAGGGTACTGGGAAGAGGAGGGCAGAAGTGGCATAATTTTTTAATCTCCTCAAATCAGCTTATAAAAAGAAACAGAGCAAATAGGACAATAAAGCCAAAACCCAGTGGAGCTCATCTTTAAAAATAGGTGACAGTGTCTTCCCACAGGCAGTCTGTTTGTGTTGCTATTACAAAAATACTGGATCGGCACCCTTCTGGACCTCCAGAAGATCTGCCCAGGGACCTCCGGAAGAGTTGCGCTGGACCCGTGATCGGCACCCTCCCAGACCTCTGGAAGAGCTGCGCCCAGACCTCTGGAAGAGCTGCCCCGGACCTGTGACCGTCACCCTCCTGGACCTCCAGAAGAGCTGCTCCAGGACCTGCGATGGGCACCAGCCCGGACCTCCAGAAGAGCTGAGCTGGGACCAGTGATTGGCACCCTTGGGAATAGCTGCCCCGAGACCTGTGATCAGCACCCTCCCGCCTCTGGAAGAACTGCACTGGTACCCATGATTGGCATGCAATGGGCACTCTCCTGGACCTCCAGAAGAGTGACATCGGGACCATGATCAGCACCCTCTTGGACCTCTGGAAGAGCAGCGCTGGGACCCTTCCAGACCCTGGTAAGAGCTGCGCTGGACCCGCTACCCTGCCCGGCGGGCCTCCCCACGCCCTGACCAGGAACTCTGGGAGCTGTGCAACCCCAGGTCCTCCCTCCACTACCATCCCTGCCTCCACACTGGCCCGTGTGCCCTCTGGAACCCTCCGTGCCTCTGCGTAGAGCCCTTCTCCTGGCCAGAGACTGCTGGAGCTTTGGGCCCTCTGTGCCAAAGGCACTGGATGCCAGCCACTTCCAGAACTGTGTGCACCACTCCCCACCTTGTTGCTGGATCTGGGTGTGTCACATTCCAGAGTTGCTCTCACAATCAGAACTCCCTGGCTGGGGCAGCCCCAGAAGAGCTACACAGGGTCACTCCCTATAAAGATCCACCAACAATAGAGTGATCCCCCTGGGATCTAATCCCGGAGAGACACCAAGCCAACACAGGATGGCCAGAGGCAACGGTGAAAAACAATCATGAGACAAAATCAAAGGAAAAACTCTGGCAATATGAATAATCAGTGTAGATCAACTCCCCCAAGGAAAAATGGGGCAGACACAGCACAAGATCCCATGCACAAACAAATAGCTGACATGTCAGAAATCGAATTCAGAATCTGAATAGCAAATAAGATCAAACTAGAATTCCAAGCAGTAACCCAAAAGATGTCTCAAGAATTCAACAAATTCAAAGACCAAATGGCCAAAGATTTTGACACATTGACACAAGAAGTTGCAGCCTTCAAAGATCTGAGAAACACAGTAGAATCCCTCAGTAACAGAATGGAGCAAGCAGAAGAAAGGATTTTTGACATCAGAGACAAAGCTTTCAAACACTCCCAAACTCTCAAAGAGGAAGAGAAATGGAGAGCAAAAACAGATCACTCTCTCAGAGAGCTCTGGGATAATTTGAAGAAAATCAATATTCACCTTTCAGGGATCCCTGAAAGCGACGAAGTGGCTTCGCAAGGCACAGAGTCTCTTCTCCACAAGATTATGAAAGAGACCTTTCCAGACATGCCAAGAGATTCTTACATTCAGATAGCTGACAGTTTCAGAACTCCAGCATGACTCAACTCGAATAAGACATCCCCCCGACACATCATAATCAATTTCACTAAAGTTAATATGAAGGAGAAAATTCTGAAAGCAGCCAGATGAAAGAAAACCATTACCTACAAGGGCAAGAATATTAGAATAACTGCAGATCTCTCTGCTGAAACCTTTCAAGCTAGAAGAGGATGGTCATCGACTTTTAGTCTCCTAAAACAAAATAACTTTCAACCCAGGATCCTATACCCAGCTAAACTGAGTTTCATTTAGTTTAATTTATGATGGAGAAATTAAATACTTTAATGACATTCACATGTTGAACAAATTTGCCACAACTAAATCAGCTCTCCAGGATATTCTCAGACCCATCCTCCATAAAGACCAGGATAATCCTCCACCACAAAAGTAAACCCACCCAGAAAATTTTGATCAAATTCCAACTTCCACAGTTGCAAAAGGATTAAAAATGTCCACCGGACTCTCAAAAGGCTTATCAATATTCTCAATTAATGTGAATGGTTTAAATTGTCCTCTAAAGAGGCACAGGTTGGCTGACTGGATACAAAAACTCAACCCAGATATCTGCTGCATACAAGAATCTCATCTTACATTACAAGACAAATATAGACTCAAGGTGAAGGGATGGTCATCTATACTACAGGCAAATGGAAAGCAGAAAAAAGCAGGCATTGCAATCCTATTCACAGATGCAATAGGCTTTAAACCAACCAAAATAAGGAAAGATAAAAATGGACACTTCATGTTTGTTAAAGGTAATACTCAATATGATGAGATTTCAATTACTAATATTTATGCACCCAACCAGAACGCATCTCAATTTATAACAGAAACTCTAACAGACATGAGCAACTTGATTTCCTCCAGTTGCATAGTAGTTGGAGATTTTAACACCCCTTTAGCAGTGCTGGATAGAGCCTCTAAAAAGAAGCTAGGCAAAGAAATCTTAGATTTAAACTTAATCATTCAACCTCTGCACTTAACAAACATCTATAGAACATCCCAACAAAACTGAATACACATTCTTCTCATCAGACCACGGAACATACCCCAAAATTGACTACATCCTAGGCCACAAATCTAACCTCAGCAAATTTTAAAAAATAGAAATTATTCCTTGCATCTTCTCAGACCATCATGGAATAAAAGTTTAACTCCAATGAATCCCCAACAATAAAAAAAAAAAAAGAAAAAAAAAAGTTTAACTCAATAACAACAGGAATCTGCATACCCATATAAGAACATGGAAGCTAAATAACCTTATGCTGAAAGACAGATGGGTTATAGACAAGATTAAGAAGGAAATTACCAAATTTTTGGAACAAAACAACAATGAAGACACGAATTATCAGAACCTCTGGGATACTGCAAAGGCAATCCTAAGAGGGAAATTTATAGCACTGCAAGCCTTCCTCAAGAAAATGGAAAGAGAGGAAGTTAATAACTTAATGGGACATCTCAAGAAACTAGAGAAGGAAGAACATTCCAACCCCAAACCCAGCAGAAGAAAAGAAATAACCAAAATCAGAGCAGAATTAAATGAAATTGAAAACAAAAGAACTATACAACAGATCAATAAA
Source organism: Nycticebus coucang (assembly GCF_027406575.1). Taxonomy (NCBI): domain Eukaryota; kingdom Metazoa; phylum Chordata; class Mammalia; order Primates; family Lorisidae; genus Nycticebus; species Nycticebus coucang. The sequence goes on from NC_069786.1 coordinate 53,712,884, forward strand.
TCCAAAAGTTGGTTTTTTGAAAAGGTCAATAAAATAGATAAACCTTTGGCCAACCTAACCAGGAAAAAAAGAGTAAAATCTCTAATTTCATCAATCAGAAATGGTAAAGATGAAATAACAACAGACCCCTCACAAATTAACAAAATCCTTAACGAATATTACAAGAAACTTTACTCTCAGAAATATGAAAATCTGAAAGAAATCGACCAATACTTGGAAGTACGCCACCTACCAAGACTTAGCCGGAATGAAGTGGAAATGTTGAACAGGCCTATATCAAGCTCTGAAATAGCATCAACTATGCAAAATCTCCCTAAAAAGAAAAGCCCAGGATCAGAGGGCTTTACATCAGAATTCTACCAAACCTTTAAAGAAGAACTACTAAACCTCTTCCAAAATATAGAAAAAGAAGGAATACTACCCAACACATTCTACAAAGCAAACATCACCTTGATCCCTAAACCAGGGAAAGACCCAACAAGAAAAGAAAATTATAGACCAATACCACTAATGAATATTGATGCAAAAATACTCAATAAAATCCTAACAAACAGAATCCAATAACACATCAAAAAAACTATACACCATGACCAAGTGGGATTTATCCCAGGGTCTCAAGGCTGGTTCAATGTACGTACATCTATAAATGTAATTCAGCACATAAACAAACTAAAAAATAAAGACCATATGATTCTCTCAATTGATGCAGAAAAAGCTTTTGATAATATCCAGCATCCCTTCATGATCAGAACACTTAAGAAAATTGATATAGCAGGGACATTTCTTAAACTAATAGAGGCCATCTACAGCAAACCCACAGCCAATATCGTATTGAATGGAGTTAAATTGAAATCATTTCCACTTAGATCGCCCATTGTCTCCATTGCTCTTTAACATTGTAATGGAAGTTTTAGCCATGGCAATTAGGGAAGAAAAGGCGATCAAGGGTATCCACATAGGGTCAGAAGAGATCAAACTTTCACTCTTTGCAGATGACATGATCGTACATCTGGAAAACACTAGGGATTCTACTACAAAACTTTTAGAAGTGATCAAGGAATACAGCAATGTCTCAGGCTACAAAATCAACACCCATAAATCTGTAGCCTTTATATATACCAACAATAGCCAAGCCGAACAAACAGTCAAGGACTCTATTCCTTTCACAGTAGTGCCAAAGAAGACGAAATATTTGGGAGTTTATCTAACAAAGGATGTGAAAGATCTCTACAAAGAGAACTATGAAACTTTAAGAAAAGAAATAGGTGAAGATGTTAACAAATGGAAAAACATACCATGCTCATGGCTGGGAAGAATCAACATCGTTAAAATATCTATACTACCCAAAGCAATATATAATTTTAATGCAATTTCTATCAAAGCTCCATTGTCATATTTTAAAGATCTTGAAAAAATACTTCCTTGTATATGGAATCAGAAAAAACCTCGAATAGCCAAAACATTACTCAGCAATAAAAACAAAGCAGGAGGAATCACACTACCAGACCTGAGACTGTACTATAAATCCATAGTGATCAAAACAGCATGGTACTGGCACAAAACCAGAGAAGTAGATGTCTGGAACAGAATAGAAAACCAAGAGATGAATCCAGGTACTTACTGTTATTTGATCTTTGACAAGCCAATTAAAAACATTCAGTGGGGAAAAGATTCCCTATTTAACAAATGGTGCTGGGTGAATGGGCTGGCAACCTGTAGAAGATTGAAACTGGACCCACACCTTTCACCATTAACTAAGATAGATTCTCACTGGATAAAAGATTTAAACTTAAGACATGAAACTATAAAAATACTTGAAGAAAGTGCAGGGAAAACTCTTGAAGGGATCAGCCTGGGTGAATATTTTATGAAGAGGACTCCCCAGCAATATCAAAGCAGTATCAAAAATACATTACTGGGACCTGATCAAACTAAAAAGCTTCTGCACAGCCAAGAACATAGTAAGTAAAGCAAGCAGACAGCCCTCAGAACGGGAGAAAATATTTGCAGGTTATACCTCCGATAAACATCTAATAACCAGAATCCACAGAGAACTCAAATGTATTAACAAGAAAAGAACAAGTGATCCCATCTCAGGGTGGGCAAAGGACTTGAAATGAAACTTCTCTAAAAAAGACAGACGCACGATCTACAGACACATGAGAAAAAGTTCATCATCCTCAATCATCAGAGAAATGCAAATCAAAACTACTTTGAGATATCACCTAACCCCAGTAAGAGTAGCCCACATAACAAAATCTCAAAACCAGAGAGTTGGTGTGGATGTGGAGAAAAGGGGCACACTTCTACACTGCTGGTGGGAATGCACACTAATACGTTCCTTTCGGAAGGATGTTTGGAGAATACGTAGGGACCTAAAAATAGACCTGCCATTCGATCCTATAATTCCTTTACCAGGTATATACCCAGAACACCAAAAATCACAATATAACAAAGACATCTGTACCAGAATGTTTATGGCAGCCCAATTCATAATTGCTAAGTCATGGAAGAAGCCCAAGTGCCCATCAACCCACCAATGGACTAGCAAATTGTGGTACATGTATACCATGGAATATTATGCAGCCTTAAAGAAAGACGGAGACTTTACCTCTTTCATGTTTGCATGGATGGAGCTGGAACATATTCTTCTTAGCAAAGTATCTCAAGAATGGAAGAAGAAGTATCCAATGTACTCAGCCCTCCTATGAAACTAATTCATAGCTTTCATATGAAGGCTATAACCCAAGTATAGCACAAGATTATGGGGAAAGGGCCAAGGAAGGGGAAGGGAGGGGGGAGGTTAGTGGAGGGAGGGTAATGGGTGGGGCCACACCTACAGCGCATCTTAGAATGATTACAGGCGGGAAACCTACTAAATGCAGAATAGAAATGTCTGCATACAGTAACTAAGAAAATGCCATGAAGGCTACGTTGAACAGTTTGATAAGAATATTTCAGATTGTATATGAAACCAGCACATTGTACCCCTTGTTGCACAAATGTACACAGCTATGATTTAACAATAAAAATTAATTAATTAACTAATTAGTTAAAAAAATAAAAATTTGAGGGGGTGGATGGTGTGATGTGGGTGACGCCCTGGTCTTTGCTCTTCCAGTGGTTGCCCTTTCCTATGCAAAAGCCATCATTGTCGTCGGCTGGCTGGCTGATCAGTGGGTGACATTGATTAGGGACTGGTATTTGTATAAGAGAAATCTCCCCAACTGACCCAATTCCTGTAATGCATAAAAAAATGACAGAAGTAAAAAAAAAAAAAAAAGAAAGAAAGAAAATACTTAAGTCTAAGTTATTTATAAAGAATAGAGGTTTCTCTGGCTCATGGTTCTGCAGACCGTACAAGAAGTGTGGTGCCATTTTCTGCATCTAGTGAGGCCTTCAGGGGGATTCCAATCAGAGCAGGAGGATGTGTCACATGCAAGAGAAGGAGCAATGAGAGAGAGGCGGAGCCTGCTCCCTTAGACAATCAGCTCTCCTACAAACTAATAAAGCAAGGACTCACCCATTACTGAGGGGAGGGCACCAAGCCATTCATGAGGGACCCACCCTTATGACAAAACACCTTTTACCAGGCCCCACATTCAACACTAGAGATCAAATTTCATCATGAGGTTTGGAGAGGCCAAACATCCAAACCGGATCACCCATACAACACAGAATATGAGCAGGGGAGGAGCAGCCACTGACACCTGTAAGACCTGCCTATGCCAATATCTTTGCAGAAAGAAGGGAAAAAAAGTAAGGGGCATCAGAAGGACTTGAGAACTCTAAAATAGCCTGAAATACTCACCTAACTCCACCAAGATTACCCACATAACAAAGTACCAAAACTGCAGATGCTGGCATGGATATGGAGAGAAGGGAACACTTCTATTCTACACTGCTGGTATGATTGCAAAGTAATACAACATTTACAGAAAGAAGTATGGAGAATTCTCAAAGAACTAAAACTTGGCCTTCCAGTTGATCCCACAATCCTATCACTAGGTATCTACTTAGAAGAATAAAAATCATTTTACCACAAAGACATTTGCACCAAAACGTTTATTGCAACACAATTCATAATTGCCAAGTCATGGAAGCAACCCAAATGCCCACCAACCCTTGAATGGATTACAAACTGTAGCGTATGTATACCATGGAATACTATTCAGCCACAAGAAAAGACGGAGACTTGACCTCTTTTATGTTTACCTGGATGGAGTTGAAACACATTCTTCTTAGTGAAGCATCCCAAGAATGGAGAAAAATTAATCCAATGTACTCAATACTAATATAAAACCAATATATAAACAATTACATGCCCACACCACTGATAAAACACAAATTTAGTCTAGCAAAGGGAAGGTGAGGAGGGAGAGGGGAAGTGGAAGGGGCAGGGGAATTGGCAGGATCTCACCTAACCTGCACAATGTGAGGGTGTTCAGCATGCCCCTGGGTGAAGGGCTCTTCTACAGCTTGAACTTTACCTTGGAAGTGACAACAATGCAACCTAAAAATTTGTACCTTCATAGTAATTTGAAAAAAAAATGGGCAAAGAATTTAAATAAACATTTCTACAAGTAATATATATAACTGACCAAAAAGTGCATGAAAATATTCTTTACATCATTAATCATCAGGGAAATGCAAACCACAAGCACAATAATAACCAATTTATACCTATTGGGATGGCTATTATAAAAAAACATCAAATGGGTTTGGATGGTCATATAATGGACACCGAGATTCTGAAGTGGGGAAGGAAGAAGGAGGATAAGTAATGGAAAATTACCTACTAGGTATAATGTACACTATAATAATGTACATTATTTGAGCGAGTACACTAGAAGCCCAGATTTCACCACTATACATCCAAGTAACAAAAAACCACTTGTACACCCTAAATCTATTGAAATAAAAAATGAATAAATACATTTTTAAAAATTAAAAAAATAAAGAAAGAATACCACACACTAGAAGACAGGTGACAAAATTTTCAGGATAAATACCTGTTATGTTTTCTGTGTTGATATATATACAGGGTGGCCATAGCACGTGCAATCGCACACGAACTTTATGGCCACCCTGTAATTATATATGATATTTATTTCTTTATATATTCAAAATATCCACATTTGTGTGTATGCATGCACATATATATATCTAGATATTTAAAAATTCAAAACAGAAAATAACAAGTGCTGACAAGTAGGTGGAGGAATTGGAACTCTTGTGCATTGCTATTGGAACTGTAAAATGGCAAATCAATTGTGGAAAACTGTTTGGCAGTCCCTCAAAAAATTCAACATAGAATTACTATATTATTCACCAATTTTACTTCTGGTTATATACCCAAAAGAATGGAAATAGAGACTTGATCAGAAATATCAATTTTTTTTTTTTTTCTTTTTGAGACAGAGCCTCAAGCTGTTGCCTTGGGTAGAGTGCTATGGCATCATAGCTCACAGCAACCTCCAAGTCCTGGGCTCAAGTGATTCTCCTGCCTCCGCTTCGCAGGTAGCTGGGACTAAAGGCGCCCACCACAATGCCTGGCTATTTTTTGGTTGCACCTGTCATTGTTGTTTGGCAGGCCCAGGCTGGATTCGAACCCACCAGCTCAGGTGTATGTGGCTGGCGCCTTAGCCACTTGAGCCACAGGGGCCAAGCCAGAAATATCAATCTTAATAGCAGCATTATAATAGCCAAAAGGTGAAAACAACCCAAGTGTCCATCAACAAACAAATGGATAAACAAAACATGGTATATACATACAATGGAATATTTTTAACCTTAAAAAGAAATGAAATTCTGATAGACACTGCAACATAAATAAACCTTGAAAAGATTATGGTAAGTAAAATAAGCCATACACAAAAGGACAAATATTGTATGATTCTACCTCTATGAGCTACCTAGAATAGGCAAATTTTATAGAGAAAGAAACTAAAATAATAATTACCAGGGGCTGAAGGAAGGGAAGACAGGTAGTTTTGTTTAATGAGTACAAAGTTTCAGTATGGGATAATGAAAAAGTTTTAGAGGTGGGTAATAATGATGGTTGCACAATAACATGAATATACTTAATGCCACTTAATTGTAAACTTAGAAATGATTAAAACAGTAAATTTTATGTTATATGTGTCATGATATAAAGTCAATGTCATAAAAGTTTTAAAAAAAGGCTGTAGAAATGAACAAAATTAAAAGAGATTAAAGAGACATGACAACAAAAAGCAATGTCTGATTTTAGATTGGATCTGATAACTAAAAAAGAAAAAATGCTGCTAAGGATTTTTTGTATTTTTTGACTATTACTGGATCAATGAATAAGCTTAGCACATGGAGAGTAGATTGGAGGAAAATATTATCCGTACCTTAAATTTACCGCAGCTTACTCTCCTGTGCTCATGTAAGCTGGTATTCTTACTCTTAACAAACACATACATTGTAGTGACATAAGCAACTTGGTCACAAATGATTCAGAAAAAAAAGTATTTGTGTGTCTGTGTGTAGGGAGAACACACAAAAGATAAGAAAATCAAATAAAATGTTAACAATGAGAGAATCTGGGTGAAAATTATAGAAGTTTTATTCTTACAATTTTTCTGTAGATTTGAAATTATTTCCAAGTAAAATGTCTTAAAATGAGGAAAGTGATCAAAAGTGACAGAATTATAGGCAAAGAAGATCCAAAAAAGCGTAAGGGCATACTAAGAGTCCCCAGTTATACAAATACTAAAAGTTATAATTTACAAAAAAATCCTGGAATAAAATTGAATTTATATAGTGAAAGGAAATACTATTAACCGTGTATGCTGAAGCAGAATGACCAATTCAAAATAAAGTCTGGCAAAATTATGAAGAAAGTAAAAATAAAATAAAATTGGCATAATCAGGCAAATGTCAAGTAGTTATCAGGGAAAGACATCATATTATAATCAGTCTTTTGACATTTTATACTTAGAAAAGAAAAGAAAATATTTTATGTACCGGAAAAACTGACTTTCAAATATAAAGACCACCAATCAATGGTTAACATTCAAAAACTCAGAACATACAGTTTCTGTGAGCAATTCCTAAAGAGTTTTCTAGAAAACAGGCTTCAGACAACATAAATGACAAAAGAACCATTGCTATAAAAGCTGGTGCTATCAATAAATATGTATTTGTTTATAAAATATGATTTACTTAGGGATAAAAGGGAAGGTGCACACTGTTTACGTAATCCCGTACAATACAGATACAGTACAATTGTAACAAAAGGAAAAAGAGCATAACCCCCAACATTTTATTGTTGTTTTTATCATTGATATTTCATTCTAAGATTGTTGTATGTAAAACATGTGGTAATGTACTGTCATATTCTAAGATTCTTGGGTCATTGAGCACCAGAATTCTCAGTGAGGAAAAAAGAAAATACAAATGTAAAATAGATGTCAAGTAAAAATCCTATGGAATTTGAATTAGAAGTAACAAAATAAATTGATTCAGTATTTTATCTTTTATATAATTTATGTATATTGTGGGTTGTTTTGTACACATGTATATATATATGTGTGTGTGTATATATATATAATTTTATATATAAAAAATATATATATATTTCTAGCTATGTTCATTGAAAAGAACTTAGAATAGACGACCAAACTAGTAGCAATGCATATCATCAGCATCCAAATTTTGGTTTTGAAATACCGTTTTCTATTAAAAAGAATCAGAGCTTCTTGGAGAAAAGGCTGGTTCCAGGTCAGAGCAGGAAATGCTCAAAATGAGCGTGAAACATCTTGCCATGCCAGGTAACGACTATGACAGATTTCCAAAGATGCCTTCAAAAATGTCTATCCTTTCACATACTCTTCCACAATGTGACCTTCTCATTGCCACATGCCGTCAATAAGTGGAGCTTTTCCTCAACCCTTTTGAATGTGGGAGGGTCCTCCGATTGATTGCTTTGACAGTAAACTATGGAGGAAGAGCCACGGTGCCAGTTACAGCAGTATATCTTAACTGGCCTGACAGCTCGCACTTTCTGCCTCTTAGAGTGTTTGCTCTTGGAAAATTTCATCTTGGAACCCAGCCAGTGTTCTCTGAAAGGCCCAAGCCATATGGAGAGGTCACGTGTAGGTGGTTCCATTGACAACCTCAGAAGAGCTTTCAGCCAACAACCAGCATCAACTGCCAGGCACATGGGTCCTCTTGGTTATCCAGCCAAGTTGAGCCTTAAGATGGCTATGTACTCAACTAGCAATTGACTACGGGTTTATAATACATCCCACAGTAGACAGAAAAATCCTCTCAAAGATGTCAGAATCTGTGAATATGTTATGTTATATCACAAAGGGTTTTAAGGTTGCTAATCACCTGACCTTAAATAGGGAGACTATGTGCACCGCCCGTGGCTCAAAGGAGTAGGGCGCCGGCCCGTATACCAGAGGTGGCGGGTTCAAACCCAGCCCCGACCAAAAAACTGCAAAGAAAAAAAAATAGGGAGACTATTCTCTTTTTTTTTTTGGCCGGGGCTGGGTTTGAACCCGTCACCTTTAGGCAAATGGGGCTGGCACCCTACCCCTTTGAGCTACAGGCGCCGCCCAAGGGAGACTATTCTCAATTATCAGTGTGGGCTCAGTGTAATCACAAGAATCTCTAACAGTGGAAGAGGAAGGTGGAAGAGGAATTCAGAATGTTAGGATGTGTGCTGTTGCCAGTTTTAAAGACAAAAAAAGGGGCGTTGAGCCAAAAACTAGGACAGCTTCTAGAAGATGGAGAAAGCAAAGAGATTCTTCCCCAGTGCCTTGAGAAACGAATACAGCCCTGTCAACACTTCGATTTTAGCCCAATGAGATTCGATTCTGATTTCTGACCTCTAAAACTATAAGGTAAATATAGTTTATTTAATATTGTCTTAGCCACTGAATTTCTGGTAATTTGTTACAACAGTGATGAGAAATGAATACAGAGCCCAAGCAAGAATTACTCACAGCCCAGTCAACTCATAGAGATATGAGAAATAATAAAAATAAGTTTCATTACACAGCAACAGATAATTGGAATAGCAAGCGACTTGCCAAGTCTATTGGGTTCTTTGAGCTAGAACTCATGAGCCGAACTGAAAAGGCTTCCACTGGGCAAGGAGGGAATAATTTAAGCATCACTAAGGATAATTCTTCAACAGATTAAAAAGATCAAACACATTTAAAATCATGACTTCATAAAGACTCAATAAAAGTGATCACCTTTGAAAGATGTCAAAACAAACTCATTATTTTGAAAACTATTAAGGAAAAAAAAACCCTCAAACACATAGCCTACTTTGCTTACACTATCAAATACCAGAAAAGGAAATCATTTCCTTTATATAAGTTTTCCAGGTAATAAAGGAAGAAGTGATTGAATTAGATGATCTCTATCATGAAATCCATAATTAGTTAATGGTTCTAGGCATAGAGAATTAGTGGCAGCAAACATTTCAAAATCAGGCTCAACCAGACTATGTATGTTTCCTGATGGGAGAACACACCACCACAATGACGTAGTCTCCGGGGGCAAAAACAACCCAACAAACCTGAATCTTACATCTGATGAAGTCTCCGATTCAGCTATAGCAAACACAAAGAAAGAGGATCATACTGAATTACATCAAGAGGAAAAGTCAGAAAAATCCAGCACAGGAAATTCTACATGTAAATTTATTTGTTTTAATAAAACACAAATATAGTCTAGTTGGGGGCAAGGTGGGGGAAGGAGGAGGGAGGACGATTGGCAAAAGGAGGGAGGGCATGTGGCAGAATCTCGCCTAATGTGCACATTGCCAGGGTGTATAACACGTCCCCAGAGTGAGGGGCTCTTTTACAACTGGAACTTTGCCCTGGAAGTGAGAACAATGTAATGTAAATTTTGTACCCTTGTATTAATTTGAAATAAAAAAAAGTATTTGTTTTCTCAATAAATACATTTCAAGGAGGAAAATCAGATGGAGGGGGTGGCCATCGATTAAAATACACTTAAAGGCCGCTGTCTTGGGTGATTCAGCAATAAAGATAGAGCTGAAGGGTCCAGTCTTGGCGCGCTCCAACATCTGAAGATGGATAGAGGTGGGGGAGTCAGCAAAGGAGCTCGAGAGAGAAGCAGGAGACAAGGCCGGAGGCAGAGGAGCCAGGAGCAGCCCAGTGCATGCTCTCAGAGGGGTGCTGTCGGCAGAGTCAAATGTGCCGTGAAGGCAGTGAGACGAAGGCAGAGCAGAGGTCATCAGGTTTCCAATGAGGAGTTCACTGGTGACCTTGCTAAGAGCAGTGTCAGTGAGGGTGAGGACAAAGCTAAATCGGAATGAGTGATGGTGACTGTGAGATGAGAAGGGACATCCGGTATCTATAGGCACTCTCTAAAGAAGTTTGCTTGGGGGCGGTGCCTGTGGCTCAGTCGGTAAGGCACCGGCCCCATATACCGAGGGTGGCAGGTTCAAACCCGGCCCCAGCCAAACTGCAACCAAAAAATAGCCGGGCTTTGTGGTGGGCGCCTGTAGTCCCAGCTACTCGGGAGGCGGAGGCAAGAGAATCGCTTAAGCCCAGGAGTTGGAGGTTGCTGTGAGCTGTGTGAGGCCACGGCACTTTACAGAGGGCCATAAAGTGAGACTCTGTCTCTACAAAAAAAAAAAAAAAAAAAAGTTTGCTTGGGAAGAGGACCAAGGAACAGCCGGGTAAGCTAGAGGACCATAGAGAGTTAAGGGCAATTTCTTCTTACAGTGGAATGTATCCCAGAGTATTTGTATGATGAGGGAGAGCTTTAAGATATAGAGAAGAGATAAAACAAAGAACAGAAATTCTCGTGGAGTTGAGGTGGAACGAAACCCAAAACACATAGGAAGCGCTGGTCTCTGATGGAGGAGAGCTGCTCTCTCTGCCAGAGGACACCAAAGCTAAACGCAGGCTGGGGTGTGTTTGCAGATTTGGTGGTGGAGAAGGAGTACACTCTGTCCTTTCAGTTTGAGACAAGCCCATTATCATCAAGGATGTGGAGCTGAATCAGGATATGCCATTTATTAACCATGGGGGTGAAGGTAGTGGTTTTCAATCATTTTTTGGACCATTACCCACTAAGAAATAACATTTTTCTTATGACCCATGATACACACATGGATAATTGAAATCAAATCTCACAGCGCAGTGCTTCCTTACTCCCATCAGATATGTATTCCTTTCTTTCTTTTTCAGGCCTAGTGGGCAAAAACTAGATTGGCAAGAGTCACCACCTTGTGAAGCAGAGCACAAGGTCAGGAAGGAGAAAAAATAAAGGGATTCTACTCCATGTCAGGGTAAGTATGACTCCTGGGCAGGAACTGAAGGTCTACATACAATAACTAAGAAAAAATACCATGAAGGCTACATTGAACAGTTTGATGAAAATATCTCAGATTGTATATGAAACCAGCACATTGTACCCCTTGATTGCACTAATGTACACAGCTATGATTTAACAATAAATAAATTAATTAATTAAAAAAAGAAATTCAAGTAAGTTAGGGATTCTAAATAGAAACCATCTTAAAAGATTATAAACATTCATATACTAAAACAATTTACGCTTCTCATAATTTATTTTCCTTATTTTTTTTCATTTATTGGGAATTTATAATATTGACATATAATAGTATATAAAACACTTTAAGTATACTTTAAAGAATAATCTGAAACATTATATAACTACTACCCTGGCTTAGCAGTAAAATATTTACGGCAGCATCTGCCTCCCAGTCTCCTGAAGGTAATCATTATCTCAGTTTTGCCTTTAGTCATTTCCTTGTTTTTCTCTGTTATTTTGCCACTTTTGCCTGTACCCCAACATAGGTTAGTTGGCCTGCTTTTGTACTTTAGATTAGGGACACAGTGTGGATGCTTCAGCATCTGGCCCCTTTCACTTGGGAGTCTGTCCACGATGATGTTGTATTCATGTTTATTGCTGCATTCAATTCTGTATATTCACATATTTGAAATTTTTACATTTATTTACTGTTGATGAAGGTTTAGCTTGTTTTTGTTTAGTTTATGTCCCCTCGTGCACACATGCAGGAGCTTCTCATCTAGCAGTAAAACTGTTAGATCAAAGGGTCTGAGCGTGTTCAGTCTCACCAGGTAAGCCCAATTTTCCAGTTTACATGCCCACCACTAGTGCATGCTGCTCATTGGTCTATATCGTCACTACCTCATACTGTTAGATTTATTGATATTATTGCCAATATCATGGGTATGTATTGGGATTTCATTGGGGGCTTTAATTGGTATTTCCATCTTTTCATGTTTTTAGCCATCTAGATTTTGATTTTTGGTTTGTTTTACCGCAGAGTCTTGCCCTGTCATTCAGTCTAGCTTCAAAATCCTAGGCTAAAGAATCTTCTTACCTCAGCCTCCCAAGTAGCTGAAACTACTGTCATACAGGACCATCCCTGGAAAATTTTTATCATTTTTTCTTTTAGAGATGGGGTCTTGCTATGTTGGCCAGGCTGGTCCCGATTTCTTCGTTCTCTTTTATATCATTTGAAAATTGCTGGTCAGAACTTATTAAATTAATAACCCAAGTTTGAAAACAACCAATCTACATCATATTATTGTACCTTTCTGAGGTTATTTCTTCTGTAAAATGTAGATAATGATTTCTCTATCTGTAAAATGTAGATAATGATTTCAAAAAGTTATAGTGGTTAAATGAGATATATGTGAATCACACGTGTGTGTATACTGCTGAGTCCACAGTTTGTCCTCAGTGAATGGTGACTCTTATTAATGCAATTTTTTAAAAGAGAAAATAAACATGGTCTGAGCCTGGGCACAGTCAGCAGCTAGGCTGCTGCCCAAAGCTCAACTAATGGTTTTCATCTATGTATCAATGCTATTGTTCTCAAAATAGTGGTGCTATCTCTGGCTATGCTATAACTAACTCCTAATGTTAACTGTTGGAAAGTGTAAAAGAGATGATAATCAGGTGGAATTGGAACATAGCCCCATGGAGATCACTGTGAGTGATGTTGGGGAGGACCCAAGGACTCTGAGCAGCACCAGCATCTTGCTGCGTAGAGAGGATGGGCTCAGACATGGCAGGGGTTTCATGGGTCTATGGTCTGAGGCTTCACATCAAACAAACTGAGGGCTCATAAAGGAACATTGTGACCCCAGGAGACACCCCCAGGATGACACCAGTGCTCACTACTCTCAGCCTCCTGTTAAAGGCTCCTTTCCTTCTTTTTATAAGATGTTATGATGATGCAGCGGGGAGGTTATTAGAATGAATTTTGGCAAGTAGATAAGAGTTTTGCCCATAGAATCTTTGTAAAAGTTGACTTTGATGGGCTGCATTTCTTGTATTACTTATGCCCATGACACTGGGGACAATCATGAAGCTGAAGAAGATTCCACCAGTTGGACTGGTCATTTTTTGTGTGTTATTCTGATAACTGCATAGACACCGTAACGTCTGGCTGGCGGTGAATGGGAAACGGCAGGGGGCAGCAATAGAGAGAAAAAGGGAGGTGGTTTCTTAACAGTAACAGTGGCAACTTATAACACCACTGACTTACTATTTTGGCTGAATAACTGCTTTTTGGAAGTAGCCAAAAATTTCTGTTGAGTTTTATTTGAAATACTCCTTTTCTATAAAATCATATATTACAAATATTTAATAGATAATTTGGAACTTTTACAGCATTCCAAATACCATAAATTTTTGAAGATACCTTCTAAACAATCACACAAATACATTTTTTCAAACCAAACAGATATTCCCCTGCTTGAAATGCTGTTTCTGATTTATAATTTGTTCTTAAGGGCTAATTTGAGAAATGGAATTGGATGATTGGTTTGCAGTAAACATGGTGTACCAAATTGGTTTCTAAATTTAGAGAAAGGTTGAGTATCCTCTTATAATAATCAAGAAATAATAGAAGTATTCATGATAATGAAGCTTCCGTAATTAAAAAAAGTCAAATTCTGAAATAACAAGCAGAAATGAACGCTAGCAGGGAGCAACCACATAGTTTATAATTCTCACAAACAGTTGTTTTGAGCTCTTCTCGTGTGGTTACACCACCTTCAACATGCAGTTAGCCACGTGATGGTACATGGACCCTATGGACCTTAATGAAGTTCATAAGTGTGGGGGATTTTAGATAAAGACACAGGACATAGTGCATAAAATTCTAAGAATCATAAAAGAAAGGCAAAGTTGTTTTAATAGCTGCTACAATTTCTAGGCCTGATATTTTTTAAAATTTTAGAAAGTAGTAATTATTATCCATATAAATGTTTTCAAAGAAAAAACTTGTTTACATATAGCAAGATTTGAGGATAAGCTCTATAGTTTAAATACAGAAGACTCCATATCCTTTCGTGGAGGTTTTTGAGGACTGATTTTTGGTAACATCTCTCTGGCATAAACTGCTTTATGAAGTCCAGCTTCTCGAAGGGCTAACTCAAAGCGAATTCTAGGGTCAGAAATTATCTGTAGAAATAAAATACAATATAAATAAGCAGCAATTCATTGAATTAAAGGAAACTTTAACATTTAGTTACGCATTTTTCCAAGTTGCCTAATTTGTTTTTGCTGAATAGATAACTAGATGATGATAATAAACTTAGTGAATACAATGACTATGTTCTGATTCCTTTTACTGAAAATGCCCAAACCCGTTTTCATTTTTTTAATTTTTGAGATAGAGTCTTGGGATCTGTTTTCTAGGCTGGAGTGCCGTGGCATCATCACAGCTCACTGCAACTCCAAACTGGCTCAGGTGATCCCTCTGCCCTGCTCAGCCTCCCAGATAACTGGGACTACAGGCACGACCCACCATGCCCAGCTAATTTTTCTATTTTTTGTAAAGACAAGGTCTTGCTATATTGCTCAGACTGATCTCAAACTCCTGGCCCCTCAAGTGATCCTCCCACCTTGGCTTCTCAAAGTTCTAGGATATAGGTGTGAACCTCGGCAGCTGACCACTTAAACTTTTTTGACTTTATGCCTTTCTAGTAGATCAGTGGTTTCCAACATGGGATGTCTATAATATTGTATACTGGATTATTAAAAATAGGATACATTAAAATACATTATTATTTTTTTTTTGTAGAGACAGAGTCTCACTGTACCGCCCTCGGGTAGAGTGCCGTGGCGTCACACGGCTCACAGCAACCTCTAACTCTTGGGCTTACGCGATTCTCTTGCCTCAGCCTCCCGAGCAGCTGGGACTACAGGCTCCCGCCACAACGCCCGGCTATTTTTTTGTTGCAGTTTGGCCGGGGCTAGGTTTGAACCCGCCACCCTTGGCATATGGGGCCGGCGCCCTACTCACTGAGCCACAGGCGCCGCCCTAAAATACATTATTAAAAGATAAGGTAAAAGAAGCTTACTTTGTATACTTATTGCTGGCTTGAATTATAAAATGCAGATAATCATTGATTGAAATAAATCTAAGCCACAACCTTTACATCTGTCTTTAAACAGACATTTAATTTCGCTGTCATTTGGCAATATGTAAATTAAGTTTAAACACATGGCCTCTACTTGAAAAACAAAATCAATACAACCTTTTCTTCCAAGGCTGCTGTTTCAAACAGAACCAGAAAATGCTTCCATCAATCTGATTCTAAATGGGAGTAGACATTTGAGTAGTTCAATTTCTGTTTCAATTTACAGCTGATTGGATCTTATTCCTCTTCCCCTCCTTCTATGAATATTAAATGTCAACAGACAGTATTTGCAATGATAAGAAGGTAGCCACATATGGATTTTACCTAATCAGGCATTTTACACGAACTTGAAGACCCCTTAGAGCAGTGGTTCTCAACCTTCCTAATGCTGCGACCCTTTAATACAGTTCCTCATGTGGTGGTGACCCCAACCATAAGATTATTTTCATTGCTACTTCATAACTGTAATTTTGCAACTGTTATGAATCGTATTGTAAATATTTGATATGCAGGAGACCCCCAGAGGGGTCACGACCCCCAGGTTGAGAACCGCTGCCTTAGAGGATGTGATAATAGGTTAAAGCACTCCCTCCTTCTAAACAAATGGGGGTAATAGAATGTACACAGATAACTAGTTCATGGCGACAGGTGGTCACCCTAAGAGTAATAAAACATGGAGGTACATCTCGTGATGCTGGTAGGATGAGGATAGCCTCGGATAAGGGGGAGCAGTTGAACTAACATTAAATTCCAACTTATTCTTCAAAGCAAAAGGAGGAGGAAGAGAGCTCTAATGAGAAAAGAGAGTCCATAGAAATTACAGGGGAAACAGGTCAATTTGGAATAAGGGTTGTTTGGATGGAGCCCTGGGTACCATTGAGGAACACTGGAAAAGTGTACTTTTCAGTCTGGAACCTGAATTTAAAAGGCTTGCGAGGCCATGCCAAGGAGTCTGAGGAACTCTTGGGGTTCTGTTTCTGTTTTTAGCCTGGAAATATTAATAATGTAATCATTGTGGGGCAGCACTTGTGGCTCAGTGAGTAGGGCACCAGTCCCATATACTGAGGGTGGTGAGTTCAAACCTGGCCCTGGCCAAACTATAACAAAAAAAAGCCCGGTGCCTATAGTCCCAGCTACTCAGGAGGCTGAGGCAAGAGAATCACCTAAGCCCAAGAGCTGGAGGTTGCTGTGAGCTGTGACGCCACAGCACTCTACCGAGGGCGATGAAGTGAAACTCCATCTCTAAAAAAAATAATAATAGTAATATAATCATTGTGTTTGCATAGGAAGATGAACATGATTATAAGTTCAGGATAAATTAAGGTAGCAGGAAAAGAGAGATGGAGGGAAGGAAAGTAGTTAGCAGTTTATTATACTTGTCTAGACATGAAGTAATTAATGCCTGAAGTGACGAAGACGTAACTGTCAGAAACATTATGAAAGGAAGAATCAATAGAACTTGGCAGCTGATCAGATACAGGCCTAGGGGCAATGGTAAGAAAGAAGTCAAGAATAATACAGAGATTTGTGTCCTAGAGGCAATGAGTTTAAGCCTCAGACCTCAGTCTCCACTTCCGCCTCAGTGTATTCCCCCTGGTCACTCTCACCTATTCCCAAGGATTCATGTCCAACCTGCACAGTATTGACTCCCGAGTCATCTCCAGGATTCCACTCTCTCCTTGCTCCAGAGTTGTGAGGTTTAAGATTTTTTTCCATTATTCTGTATGTGACTAGCTAGCAAGTGAAATGGAGACCTCCATCTCCCCAGCTCCCCTCCCTGGATACAGCAAATCAGTTTCTTACAAATGTGCACTAGAGATCTTCACCCTAAACATGACATGAGTAAAATAAATTCTCTCTCTCCCCAAGTCTGTTTTTCCTTCCCTATTCTTATATGGTTAGTGGCAACACCACTGAATGATTATAATTTACTCCTGGGTACCAGGCGATGTTCTAGGCAGTTGACATTTATTATCTCTAATCCTCACAAGGATCTTGCAAATAATTATTTTACAGATGAAGAAAACAGACATAAAGATTTTAATAGCTTACACAAGTGCACCCAGCCAATAAATAGTGGATGTGGATTTGAATCCAAAATGCAGCCTCTCCCCAGTATAACCTGCTATCTGGCTTGAAAATCATCCTCACCTTCTTTGTTCCCTCTCCCTCTCAGCCAGAGCCATTCATGGCCCCAGCGCCACCACTTCTATGAGGAGGGCTCTGCCATCTTAAATGGACCTCACCCCAATCCATGTTTACCTCACCGATTTTCCATTCTGGACACAAGGCTGAAACATAAATCCGATTACAATTATGTGCCACTTAGTGATGGGGATACATTCTGAGAAATGCATCATTAGATGATTCCCACTGCTATGTGAACATCATGGAGTATACCTACCCAAACTTTGATAGTGTAGCTGCACAGGTAGGCTATGTGATACAGCATATGGTTCCCAGGTTACCAACCATATGACGTTTCTGCACTAAATATCAGAGGCAATTGTAACACAGTGATAAGTGTTTGTATCTCTAAACATAGAAAAGGGAATGTCACTAGATGATAGGAATTTTTCAGCTCCATTATAGTCTCCATAAGATATGGGACCACCACTGTATACATGGTCTGTTGCTGACCAAACCTTTATTTGTGCAGGGCATAACCACATGTAATTTGCCTGCTTCAAAGTCTGGCATCCGCTTACAGGATAAATGCCTTAGTAGCAAGACTCGCTATGCTTTCTACAGTCTGACCCTAACTCATGTTTCCAGTCGCATCTCCCAGAACCTGTCACATGCCCTTTGTCATGTACCTCACACTGAAGAAGACACACCAGGAAAGGACTCATCCCACACTCTCCTCGCTCAAACCCTTAATTCCTTTGCCTTGCTACACAAGTCTCTTCCAGCTTCTGACTTCGAATGTCAAGCCCCGGCTTCCCTCCTCACTTTGGCAGCCGGCATCTGGAAGGACCCCCGCATCCTCCTGATTACTCCCTCTCCCTGTTCATGCCTCTAACTCATACCCTTTATCGTAAGTCATCTGGAGGAAATGTTACTACTACTACCAAAAATCCCTGCCTGAGCGAGGGCTCAGAAGTTTCCCCTCTGACACTTCCTGACTTCCCCGGTCAGGGTCAGCCTTTCATTCCCCTCCGCCTGCTGGGGCAGCTCAGACTTGCCCTGTGGGGTTGATCCCACCCCCGTGGCATTATTTCTGTGCATGGAGCTTTTCCCAACAGGCTCCTCTGGTCAGTTCCTCTACACGGGTCAGGCTGTCTTGTTCAGATAGAGCCCAGGTAGCTTGCAGAGAACCAGAATACAGCGTGTGTTCCATAGATACTTAATCAACGAAAAAACAAATAAATTCTTCATCTTTGTATCACCTGGCAAAGTATGCCACACAGAGCAGAGGCACAATGGATTGATTTGGCAGCGGATGAATGAATTCAATCTATTGATTTTTAAATAATTAGACAAGTATTTAGCTTCTCTCCTTAGATTTGTAAAATTAACAACTACTTTTTCCCTTAATTTCAGTGACACTACTTTCCATCTGTCCTCCCTCCCATCCTCCAGCCCTTCAATCCATCCTCTAAAACACCTTTTTAAAAATCCCTTCTCAGTTGCAGGCACAGACTGAAACAAACCCTAAGTTCCGACAAGTGGTTAAAGGGCCCCTTAACACTTTTTCTGCAGAAAATATTTTGTTTTACCATCAGCTCTGATGTAAACTTTATAAAGCTATTTTTTAATTAAAAAGTAATTTTCAATGAGAGATTCATAGCATTTTCAGGCACACTCTTTTGTTCTACAATCACCTATTAACGACTTTATAATATTAAGAACTATGTAGTAATTATGTACTATCACTTAGAAGTAAAAATTATGATAATATGGGTGATTCAAATGTAAATATTGAAAACAGTTTGTAACCCAACACACATTTCTGTACTTCTTCTTATCATCATCTGGTTTTGGCATCAACGGTGCTAATTCTCATAATTACCTGCTGTTCATTGTATGTATTCAAGGTGAAGAGTGGCTTTTGAAGAATAAATTCTTCTTCAGTTTCAATGCCCATCCTAGCTTTCGATGCCTTTGTGTCTGACATCATTCTGACACGATCAAACTGAGCGACGACAGCCACCTGAAAGGAAGACATGGCTACTGGGATGGAGACAAGCTAAAGACTCCTGGACAACATTGCTGGTCTCCCCTGCCCATTAGAGATGAAACCTAAGAGGAATGGACACAAAGAACCATAAAACCAGGCCAGGCCTAGAGATCCGTGAAGGAGCTTTGAAACAAAACAGTAAAAGGCCATGGCATATAATGATTTGCTAATGATTGAATAATTATAATTTTAAATTAATTTCAAGTAATAATCTCTTTCTGATATGAAGTCATAGAAAATCTTATATAGAAGACATACCTACTCAACCACCTTGAAAGTCAGCAGAAGTAAGAAATAAAATAAATGAATAATTTTTAAAAATCATTTTTTAACCACTAGCAATTTATGGTTATGGTAACAATCCCATGAAGTTTTCTAGAAAGTTTAATGTGATTGAGCCAGATCTAAAGCACAATGTCAAAAGGAAAACAGAGTTTTGGGGCCACCCCTCAAGTCCTTTGCAAAAGAGAAGGGAACAGTGTCCTCAGGTACCTGGGAAGAACTGGCTCCAGAGCTCATTCATTAAGGAAGGTCTTTGCTGACTTCCCACAAGCGAGGACACGCAACTTGTACCTGTGTTCAGCACCTAAAACCGAAGCTTATCTGATTCCACCCTATAATGAATCACCAATTGATCTTACAGGTAACAGAACTGGAGACAACACAGAATCAGACATTTTTCCACTTAACAAGGGACATCTACATAATTGATGCTTCCGTCACTCCCTTATTTTGTATAAAATGTAGATTTCTTGGGCCTTTTGAGAATGTAGGCACTTTGTCTCATCAGTGCCCGCCCCCCTCTTCCCCTACCCCGCACACCTACACAAAAACCTTTTTCCTTCTCTTTGGTGTTTTTCTCAGGTACATCCTCAAAATCTTGGCTTTATAAACTTCCATTGATTGAGATCTTTGCCTGGGTCATTGACATGGGTCAACAACATCATTCGTAGGTAAATTGAGTGCGTTGGTGTTACTGAGCAAGATGGGTGGATTTCCATTGCACCAGGCAACTAGATTCCCAGAGACTGCCATAAACTATTGCTCCCCTTCTACTGAAAAACTGCAGTCATTTTAACCCAAATGCCCTTGTCCTTTATAATTGAAACCTGCGTCTTAATGAAAAGAAGCCACTAATTTTGTAAATGATATGCACCATTAATAACACCTGCCTGTTAATTCCCAAAGTCAAGAATTAGCACAAAGAAAATGGCATTTTTAATGCCATTTAGAAACTGTAATAACTGAAGGTTGAACATACTTTAATTATTACAGTTTTCCTAGCTAAAGTATCTCATACTATAGTTCTAAACACTGATTACAGATAACAGGTTCAGCTATTTCCTCTTTCAAAGCATTCACAGGTGGAAAGAATTCTAATTATATAGACCGTAGTTATTAAAGTTATATTTTGAACAAGAATGTGTTTCATAATAGTGACAAGTCTTGTTCCCAGAAGGCCATGGCATATAATCATTTGCTAATGATTGAATCATTTAAATTTTGTAGGCTCTAGGACGACCAAGACTTACCCTTCTATGCTTTGCGTCTATCCCTGTAGCCTACTTTATGAAGGGTGATGGTGCTGTAGGAGTTGCATGCCTTTGCACTGCATCCATTCCACCTCATTTAAACTGGAATTCCTTGTTTTGAATCAGCATGACATTTACTAGCTGTGTGACTTTGGGTAAAACACCTACCCTCGGTGCCTCCTCTGTCTCCTCTTCTGTAAAACTAGGATGTTAATAATACCTACAGCATAGGATTGTAAAGATTAAACAAATGACACCTAGGAGCAGTCCAAAGAGGGCTTTACGCTTAGTAAATACTCAATAAATCTGAACACACGTCACTACAAACCTATAAGCAGGTACCATTATCATTATTCCCATTTCTTCAGACCAGGAAATTAAGGTTAGAGACAAGTAAATGACCTACATTTCCAATGTCAGCGAGTACAGAACTGGTTTGAAGAACAATAGAGGCCAAGTTCTTACCCATGATTCTCAGTGACATAGGAGAGAGACTAGACAGTTGTTTCTTACTAGCTGGGAAATGATGTCAATGAAGATTTTAGAACTTGTTAGCTAAACCAATCACTTCAAGTTCAAAACTCTCAACAATTACCAAGTAAAACAAATTCATCACACTTTCCAACTTCCTAAATTTCTGCTGTTGCCATGTACTGCCTACCTCAAACTACATTTGCCTACTTTCCCTGGGCAAGGCAGTGGGTGAATTTTATTTCTCCACAAAACAGTATTTTTTAAAAAGTGATTTTTTAACATATGTGTTGGCTGTGGAATATTTCCAAACATAGGTTCCTATGCCAGAGAGGATTATCAACTCCACTAGGATCTTTGAAGACAGTAAAACCCTTCAACTAGATGCAGGGTTTGACTGTTGTAACTGGATACTGTTCAACTAATAAACAAGAGGTGATATGGATGCAGTGAAATCTTGGGAGAGCTTTTTAAAAGGTGCTGATAAAGTTCTTTTGATACACTGAGAAACTGGAAATAGTTCAATATAATTGCTCCCAGGAATGAAGATCAGTGTCCCCATTTGGAAAAGTTACATTTTATATAGCAGATGTCATGAACTAAGCCCCAGCAATAATGTTATTAAGTGCACTTAGAATTTTTTTTTTTAAACCACCCATGAAAGTTCCCAAATTAAAAACACCTGTTTCCTAAGGGCTTCCAGCCGCCGCACTCTCTCTTCATCTTCATGCGCTTCTTGAAGGGCTGCTGCGTTTCTCTCCATCAAGCGCTTTTCCAATAATTCTTGTCTATATTTAACCCTTTAAAAATAACACATAGGGAAGTTGGAAACTATCATGGTAATCTTGAAGATGATATGGGTAACAGTATAGGAGTAGAGAGCATTGCAGAGATATCACTATCACAACTTGTTTTTACTTACTTTTGGTTGATTTCTCATGTCTGAACAATAAAAGACTCTATAAAATGCAATTCACAGTAATTCTAATAAAAATCAAACACATGCAGGAAATCATGGGGGTAAAATTCAGTTCCTCTCACTCCTCATTGAAATCACTTTATTAACCCTGAATGACTGTCTGTTGGCTGCCACAGTTGCAGCTAATCTTAAATTGCTTCCTTTAGAACTTCAACTAAACTTTAGATATAGCCACTTATATTGTCACTTTCTTAGTGGGTATGTGTGCATGTTAAGAAACTAAAAATTGCACTTTGACATCTGTAGGTGGCAGCAAAAAACATGACTTTCCCTTAGATTATGTTTCCATCCCCCTTAAAATCATCAGATCTTAAAACAGGGTACGGTTAAGTACCAAGTTCATTTGGCCCCTTCTGCGGCCCTTTTCTGGGAAAGCTATTCTTCTATTATAGAAATGGAAGTCATGTTTTCAGAAGAGAAGGAGCCTGGGTTCTCAGGGGGAGTATTAGCTGGCTGCCTCCCTCTTCCACCGCTGATGGTTCAGATTGAGCTCTTTTCATGACATCAGTCACAATGTCCTTTACCCTGAGGGTGCACACCTGCATTTGCCATGAAGGTACATTCACTAGACCTTTCATATTCTGTATTCTGACATTTACCGAGTGTTCACTGTGTATCAGGTCTTGAGCTGAGTGCTTTATGTTTTAGCTCATTTAGACTTCATAAGAGTCAAACATTTGGGGTACTATTTTTATTCTGTTTTATAGATAAAGGCATAGGCATGCGATGTAACTTGTTCAAAGTTTCGTGCCCAGTAAGTGGGAGAACCAGAATTCAAACCCAGGACAAGTGGCAGCAGAGCCCATACCCACCCCTCCCCCTCCCCACACCACGCAATTAACCATGCCTTCTCCTCCCCTGGATCCCTCTCACTGACTTCGGAATACCTACTGTGTGCTGCACCCAGTGCTAGAGAGTGCGGCACACTGAGCAAAAAACTCTGCCCTCAAGTTTCTAGGTTAACATAGAGGTGACGACATACCTAGGAACTGGAAAAGACATCTTCAGATGCCGTAAGAGAGACACAAATAAGGTCCCTGATATTTGGAGAAAGGAGAGAAGACCACTTGCTGGGCTGTGGGAGGGATGGCTAAAACTCAGTAAAAGCTTCATGAACTAGGTCTCGGGGATAAGTTTTTTGGGGAGCAAGGAGGATGAGGGTGGAGGTGGAGGCTGGTTTTCCAGGCAGAGAGAGCAAGTACAGGGTTGGCTGAGCCTGGCAGTCACAGGGTTTCCTTGGGAAGATAAGGTCCTGGGGAGGAATACACTAATAACAGGTTGGTCATGAGCCGGTGTTAAAGCAGAAGCACAGAGAAAGGGAAGGAGGGAAGTATGCTGTCAACCCGTGTAAAATACAAAATACAAAATGCGATTTAGAAGGAAAATCCTAACTTCCTCCAATGGCCCTGGGTGTCCTGCCCTCCGGTCAGGAGTAAGCACGGTCAGTATGCACAGTTCAGGAGCCCACCGACCAGGATGCTCCCTTTCTCTCACGGAAAGCTCTATTTCTCATTCTCTCCTTTCACAAAGGCATCACACAGCCTCCCTAATGAGGTTCTACTCAATTTAAGCACTGAGTACAAGCTAAGTGAACTACTGTGAAGGTTCAATTAAAAGATACCCTGGGATTTGACAATTACCATATGCTAATTCTCAGAACTTTCGGAAAATTTCCCTTCCTCTGGGATATGTAGGTTGCTTCGTCTGCAACAAAGTTTTTGTCTACTTTGTGGAAAAGTAATAGTAGTTACAGTCAGGGGAGCTTGACTAGTGAGGAAGAAATTGCAAATGAGAGGGAGGTGTTTGTACCTATGTGGTGAGGCAGGCTGACTCACTGTTACTTTGAGGTTCATTCACTCATTTAACAGATAGTTATTGAGCACCTGGATCCATCAAGCACTGTGCTGGGCCCCGGCAGTCCAATATCAACACAGGAGGCATGCTCCTATCCTTGTAGAACCGACAGTCTACTGGGGATACAAAGACCCACACGGCTGTGACACGTGCTCTCGTGGGCCAGTGGTGCTGGGGAGTACCTTTGCCAGACTTGGGGATTTGAGGAAACTACCTGAAAGGAAATGCTGTGAATATCAGATCTGAACAAGGAGAAGAATGCACCAAAAGGAGAGAGAATAGAAAGAATATTCCAGACAGGAAAAAAAAAAGCATATGAAGGCCCAGAGGTGAGAGAGACATTCAGCATGAGCAAAAATGAGTAGTGCAAGGTGGGGAGTGTCCAGAAGTGAGGCTGGAGAAACAGGAGGAGCAGGACTGTGGGGGCTCCGCAAGTCCGAGGGCTTCTGATCAGGACAAATCTCTCCTGTGACCCGGAGATTGTAAGGCGGCTAGCCCAGAGAGGGCACGCCAGATAGGCATGGATGAGCTCCTGACCGGGGGTGCGGGAGAGGCACTGGCAGGAGCGCCCAAGAAGACACAGAGTTAACAATACGTAGAAAGAAAATACATAGAAAGTGAGAGTTTATTTTCTGGGAGAAAGGAAAGAGAGAGATGAAGATTATTTCTGTCTTCAACAGTGAACAAAATATTGTTCCTCCCTAAAACTGGAACTTAAAAGAAAAACAGGGAAGAGAAGGGACTAGGCTCAGTTTGGACACAGACCTGTTTTCACAGAATCTGGGTTGGAGAAATAGACAGGAATCTAATCAATAGAATGGATTTGAAGCCACCAGAGCAATGCTATCTTCCAGGACCACAGTGTAAAGTAAGGTGAGAAGTAGGCCTGGGACAGATTCCCACGGAAACAACAATTAAGAAAGAGACAGAAGAAGAGGGAACTATGTAGGGAATGAGGAGGACAGCTGGTCCTAAGGAGCTAAGGAAGAGGGGATCAACAATGTCAAATGCTACAGAAAGATTAATTATAGTGAAAAATAATTATTGGAATAAACAACAGGGAGTCGTTGGTGATCTTGGCAAGAGCAGTCAGTACATGGTGGCAGAAGAATTAGGGGGAGGTTGGGCAGTGAGCGAGGGACGGAGATGAGCCCGGGAGCAAAGCTGATGCCAGTGAAGCTGGAGGTTGCATGGAACTGACCACAGTTGCTTTGGCTCCAAAGTGATGATCAAGGTCTCTCTGACTGCCTTGAAGATTTGCCATGAGAAAATCCAAGGACATAGGAGACACACTCAAACTCTTCATTTTTCAAGATGCATGGTTTAAACTCAAATAAGTTTTCTCTTGAAGGGGGGAAACTCTCGGCGCTTCTTTCTACAACTCTGGATAGAAAATTTTCTTTGCCTAAAGAGAAATGATGCAGAAAAAACTCTTGGGAGGAAGCCAAATACTCACATATTCATGGGGAAAGAAAATAGCAACACAGTAAAGTCAATCATTTGGAAAATTTTCCACATAAATACTTTTAGCCATTTGAGGTAGCAGATTTTCCCCCAAATTAAACTGTTGCTATGAAAGTCAATGTCAGGAAGTGGCTAAACTCAATAGTTTCTAAGTTGTGCACTGACTTCCCAAACAGGAACGTGGGCTTCATTTCTCAGTCTATTATATGTTCCCTGAGTCTACAAAGGTTGAAACTGCTTCAAAAGAGACATGTTCAACTTCTCCTGGGGAGGAGAAGCATCGTATTGTTCAAAGGCAACAGCTGCTGCAGAATGAGGCACAGCATTAACAATAATCTGAAAGGATTTTATTTAAGCCTCCAGGCCTGAGTGTAGTTGAAGGGACAGTAAGCTTTCATGTAGAAATGGAGAATTTATGTATCATTTATGAGACTTTTTATGTGTGCACTGCACTCTAAGAACTGAGTATACAAATGCAAATGTTTGGAAACACCTTGATCTGTAATAACAACCTCTCGTGACTTCGGTGAGACTTCAGAAGGAACTCGGCAACATAATAAGTACCAAATCTTGACCTCCATCCCATCTGGAGTCATAGGTAACTTCATTCTAAAAAAGCTACAGCAACTGAGGGAGGAAGAAAAGAATTCTGAAGAAGAATGGCCAGTAGTAGCAAGTTCTAGAATTAAACTAAGAACAACGCTGTTGGGAGTCAGGGGTCCCGGTTCCCCAAACCCAGTTGACCTGGTTTGATTACTCAGCTGAGTTAGAAAGTTCAACTAAGGCACAGTGAGAATCAAAAGCAAAAGTGAGTGGAAACTAAAAATAAAAGTGGAGCAGCACAGGCAGTGTGGACAGAAAGCAAAAGTACCCTGCACAAGTTTTAATGTAACCACGAGAAATTTTATTTAGGAAGAACAAAAAGAAAGTTTAGAGCACTTCCAAAGAGAGTTGGAAGTGGGTCCCTCTCATGAAGGAGAAAAAGGTGAGAGAGAGAGACAGCCACGGGCCATGCAGGGATATAAATGTCCTCTCTGTTTGAAATTGGTTGCAAGTCTTTCATTGGCCACTCTGGGCCTCCAGGCTGTATTGCCCTTTCCTATCGGCCATTAATTGTCTCTTTCTATTAGTCATTGATTACCTAGATTACGTCATATACACATTTTTATGGGCCCTCCATTCCTTCTGGTTCAGCAGGCCAGGTTTTCCTCCCCCCTCCAACAAAGTCCCCTTCTTTGTTTCCCTTCTCAACCCCCCAAATCTCCCAAACTCAAACATAAAGATATATCTTAATTGTCTTATATACTCTAACCAGTATTGAACTTCCCCCCTCGATGTTTGAGGGAAGTAATTTGCCCTATTGAATTAAGGTAGCTCATACGCAGACTGGCTGCTTAGTGTCTGAGTCAGGTGGCTTCCTCAACACTGAGCAGGAAGTCTTTAAACAGGCACATGCTGAAGGTGCTATGACTTCCAGGACTGTTTCTGCACCACTGTCAAGGGAACCTGTTTCTGCCTGTTGGGCAAACCATTTTTGGCTCAAATCCCACTCAGAGGTTGCCCTTCCCTGTAAATGGAGGAGACTTCTCCATTAGCCTCAGGGTACCCCAGCAGGGAAGAATGTGCAGATCAAAACAGGTGGGTCAGATGCCAGTACTTCTCAGATAGAGGAGAGAAGCCTGCCCAGAAAAAAATAGAAATCACACCAGCAGACATTCCCTGTCCCCTCTGACTACATGGACAGAGAGACTACTCAGTAGGGATTCTGGCTAAGGGGATAAGCAGAGACCAATTTCTGCAAGTTGTAACATGAATCCTGGCACAAGACAGTGACCTCCTGGTACAGAGCAGCTTGGGGTAAGGACAAAGAGGGCTCTCAGGGAGTCTGCAGGCCAGGAGGGATGAACCCAGGCCAGCACCGACAGAGACTGATTGTTCCAGTTCAGAGAGCTTGCTGATTCCTTTGTGAGGCTATTGGAACCCCTTTCCTTAGTGGATTCAATTAGCAGCATAAGTTATTTAAGTACCTACTATGTGCCAAGCACTGCTGTAGGTGCTCAGGATATAATAGTGGTGGTGGTGGGGGGGAACTTTACTAAACTGTTAAGTTTTACATAATTTGTGGTCTATAATGTTTGCCTAATTAACACTCTAGTAAAATGAACAAAGTTCTCTTTTTTTGCATAAAGTTCTTAATAAATTATTTTTTAATTGATCATAAAATCCTAAATTAGAGTGCCCCTTCCTGGACTCCTATAGAATGATGTTCTCAACTATGGTTGTCATTAAACTCAGAAGAGCATATGAAAAACTTCTGATGCCAGGGCATTTCTCCAGACCAATTTACATGAGAATCTGGTGGTGGGGCCCAAGGACCGGTACTTTGCTGAAAGTTCCACTGACCAATGTAATGAGCTCCCAGGGCTGAGCACCAGTGCTGCAGTGGTTCTCAAGCCAGTTTACATCAGCACATCTGGAGGGCTGGTTAACCCCAGATTGCTCAGCAACCTACAGAGCTTCTAATTCATTCACAGTGAGGTGGTGTTAGGTCCGGCTGGAAATTCCCTGGTGCCCCGACTCCCAGTGTCAGGAATGAGTACTGGGTCAAGCTGATGATGGAGAGTGATTACAGGGACAAAGCAATAACAAACATACACATTATTGCAGCGCAAAAGAAAAGTACAGCAAGAATGCGTCTCAAAGAGTAAGACGGGTCCCCCTCCAGGAGTGGAGAAAAGATCGCCAAGTCTGAGGATACCTGTCTTTGACAAGCTCACCAGTTTGTCCCAGCTACCTTCCCACCCCTTAGCACCCACCCCCACCCCCCACCTGGTAGGATTGGCTGTCGTTTCCTGCCCTTTGGAGTGACTGTAGGGTTATATAACAAACTCCTTATTACACAGACATCTTCTCTAAATCTTGGGGCATCGAGATTTGCAATGTTAATTGTATGGGGCTCCTCACTGTGTGTTCAGAGAAGGGAGCAGTCCCTAGCCACAGTTTTGCTTCCTAGCTACGGTTTGGTTCCTGCTCTCCACCCTTAGCTTTCCCTGCCTCTTGTTTACCTTCTGCCAGACCTAACTGTGGGGCCCCCACAATTTGCAGTTCAAACAAGTTTCCAGGGGAAGTTGATTGTGCTGGTCTGGGGACTACCTTTGAAAACTAAGATATAGGTAAATACACGCATTAGACAGACTCTCCCTGACTATTGTTACCCAGACAAAAGCAGGTACAGATTACTACCTGGATAGGGCTTGTTTCTGTTTTCCCATGCTGCACTATAGTCACATGCCTCGGGACAGATCCACACTGGAACTTCCTGCTTGGTGCTGTTGACTTTCAAGAGCAGGATCTTTCAACCTCATCCTTCCCCATCCCCCTACACAAGTGACAGATTCCCTCACTGAAAGTGACCTTCTCAGGCCGGGATAAGTGCCTGGTGATGGGCACTTGCAACAATGGCTGTTACCGAACCTCTTTCTTTCCCTCTGATGGACAAAACACTGGTGCAACCTGATGACAGTTGAAAACCTCAGGCTACCGGCTGATATTTAAAGGGTCTATTCAGAAAACCAAAGAAGCAGGAAATAACTTAAAGGCATATTGGTATTAAAAAGGAGGCATGAGCCACTTTCTTTGGGAATAATTCTAATAGCTCCAAGGGGGTGTATATTTTATCATAATAGATGTGAAAACCCATAACTGAGAGTGAAGTACATTTCCCTACTGATTGTAATCATCAGTTCTGAGCTAGCTGTCCAAGTTCAGGTGGATTGGAAGTCCAGAAATATAAACAACTATAAACAAGGATTTGAACCTGCGAGTCAAGGTTGAAAGAAAATGGGAAGAGAGAGGCATTGGAAGAATGTTGCAAATATTATATCAGAATTTCTCTAAAATAAGTCTAAAACACCATTTTTGCTGCAACTTGTTTATCTTCTTGTTTTTGAACCATTCCTAATCCTTTTTACCTGTCTAAAATCCTTTAATATCTTCACATGTCCTCAAAATTACTCCTTCCAATGACATTTCAAATAGGGTACATTATCTGCGGAGAATTAAAAGCACTAACAAAACCAACTAAAAGTCTATTTTTTTTTTTAATCACCTTTTAATCACCAAGAAGTCTAACAATGTTAGTTACGAAATACTTCATCCACTGGCCACCCCATTCTTAGTTCCTCCTTTCAGTGGGTTTCCTTAATTGAAAACGGGTGTTCCCAGGTGACACTGCTGTTATTGCAACCAAAATAGAAGGTACCTGCTGAGAGGAGGCTGAATTTTTCTGGCTCCTCAGTGACAATTCCAGTGAAGTTTTACCCACTGACTTTGGAATGTTACCATTCTCACTCTGTGGGAGTTGGAAGTGGGCCATGCATGTTGAGGAAATGAATGCCTAGTGGCCTTCACCTAGTGGCTGCCCAGGTCAGTTCCCAACATGAACTTAGAGTTACCCACACTGATCCTGGGTACTCAGTCAACTCTCACTCTACCTCTGCTCAACACCCTACACCTTATACCAAACTTGGAGGTTGATATCACGTAGGATTGTTCCCCTGCTAAAATCTTAAACTGAGCAGCCCTGTTTTTTGCCCCCTAGGTCCAGGGTCACAGTGTGAACATAGGCTGTCTGTCCCACGGCTCTGGCAGGTGTTACTCACATGGGCTGCCTGCCACCATCCTAAAGCTCTCACTTTTCTTACTCAACCTATGACTGGAGATCAGCAAACTTCCTATTTTTCAACAAGATTTACTAAATGTGACTATGTGCCTAGCACCAGCTCAGCCTTCCCTCCTCAAGTTTACTGTCTTTTTATCTCTGCCTTCTCCTCCAGGCTATGAGAAACAATCAGGGGTTACTCCAGTCTCTCTCCAGCTTTGGATCCCTGGGTCCATTTTCTCCAAGGAATCATCACTGCCATCCTTTAATTATCTTGCTGTCTTTTCTTTGCACATCTGCCCTACCAATTCCCAGTTCTAATTCTTTGTTGAACTTACTACACATGCATGAGGTCAAATCTGAATTGAACATTCAACGCTCCTCCAGAATCATTTTATTTACCTTCATCTGCTTGATGTTCTCCTGGACGTGCTTAATTCATTTCATGCTTAATTCACCCTCTTGACAGAGAACCTCGCCTCCTGCTTCACTGAATGGAGAAGGCCAGTGGGCATTCATTTCCTCAACATGCACAGCCCACTGCCAACCATGAAAGAACTCATCTTCACTCATCTTTGGCTTCATAAACCTGGGCTCATAATCCCATAAACTTAGTTATTGCTAGGATCTTGCTCCAGAAATGAACCTCTTCCTTTCCTGTTCCTTCAGTGTCTCTCTGTCTCTAACCACCCACCCTATACCTTTCCATGGTTCTTTTTCCTTCACACACAAACTTATTCAAGTGGGAGAGATGTATCTCTCAACTCTTACTCCTTTGTCAGACACAATTTTCTTTCTCCCATTCCCTTCACTGCAAAGTGTCTTAATTGAAGAAGCCATACTTTCTCTCTCCAGGTCTTCCTTTCTCATTAAGTCCCACCTCCCTGAAGTCTGGCCTCTGTCCACTCCGCACTCTCCCAGTTATCAGTGACTCTGGATTGTAAACGCAGAGCCTTCTTTCAGAGCTCCCCCAAGGTGGCCTGTCTCAGTGGCTGCTCTGATGACTGCCTCCTTCTGGAAATGTGCTGCCTGTCTCCCTGACTGCTTTCCCTCTGTTATCACCTCCCCCTCATTTGTGCACCCAAGGTTCCAACACAAACCCTCTTCTTTTCTCAAGTCAAAAACTACTGCTGGGAAATCAGACTCCAACTATAATTGATATACAAATATCTGAAAGTCTCCACCTCCCTCAAAGGCTCAGATCATTTTATTTTTCATTTTATGTTTTTTTCTTCTCTTTTCTACTCAAGTGCAGTGGAGAAAACAGGGAAAAGGATAGAACAAGAAGTTTGATCTGTAACTGCCCATGAAAAATCAGTTACCATACTACCTTCCGATCAGCCTATTTTCTTTTTGATTTGTGTAAGTTCAGTGTTATACCCAGACATATCCCTACGTAACTGTGTCACATTGCAGGCTATGACTTTGTTGGTTAAACGCAGAGCTGTTGCTTTAAGGACGTAGAATTGACATCTTCTTATGAAACCTTAGGAACAAACCTAATGAGGACTCTGAACAGAAGGCTGGAAGGCCTCCTCCCATCCTCCTGGAGGTGAGCCACTGTGGTATCACGGCTACCAGACAGGGCCAAGGCTCTGCCTGCCAGGGTGTCCAACTTGCCGCCCACAGGCCGCATGCAGATTATTTGAGGACTATTTATTTTACTTAGCTCTGGTGTCAGATATGGCGAAAATTATGTGTGGACCTTTTCTTTTTTGCTCATCAGCTTTTGCTAGTGTTTGTGTATTTACTGAGTGGCTCAAGACAACTCTTATTCTTCCAATGTGTGACAGAAAAGAGAAAAGGCTGAACACCCCTGCCATCCCCAATATTTTGGGGCTCCCTTCAACCCAAAGGAAGATAATTAAGTTCCCATTGTTTATTACCTCATAAACAGCTCCAACAATTTATTTATTATTACTTTTTTTTATTGTTGGGGATTCATTGACGGTACAAGAAACCAGGTCAGCTGCAACAATTTTAATGTGGATTATTTATAATAGGGTTAGCCATTTTAGCCACTTAAAAACCTAAGGAAAGCACTCAGAATGTACAACATTGAGCAACACAACTTTCTGGGGCCAAGAAAATCTTGTTATATGCTTGAGCAACTGACTGAGGTGATTTGATGTTTAGTATTATTAGCTACATAAACTGCTTTATAAACTGGAATATGTCTTCTAAAAATAATGACTCGATGTTAGAATAGTTGTTTTTATTATATTGCCATTCTAGCAGTAATTGGATGCCAGAGCCAACCTATTACAGCTAAATCAGGATTTTAGTAATTCAACCACCTTGTGGTAGATACCTATTGTTTTTTAAATCCCTGTAGCATCAACCTAGTAACATCAACCACCTATGTCTACAGAACGGCCTCTCCTTGTTCTATGTAGATCTGTTGAAGTCTGTGCTAAAAAAACTCTCCATCCTTCTTGGTATCAGAGATTTATATATGACCAGATATGGTTAATAATAGTACATTGTAGGAGGAGACAAGATGGCTGACTGAAGCCAGCTTTCCACGGAGGCTCCCGTCCAGTAGGAGAGTTAAAGGACAAAAATTCAGCAAGTAACCTGGTAGATTTGAGCTGCACTAAGAGAGAAGGTTGAAGAACGCACGTCAACCCCGCTGAGGCGAGCTGCGACCACAAGGATACAAACAAAAGGTACAAAATCCATCACCAAGTGAACAGGAGTCCCCTCCCCCATGAGGATGGCTCAGAGTGCCCGATAAACAACCGGGCAGAGTTCAAAGGTCCTCCCACTACACACCATGGGAGAGACCCTCTAAAAACTGGACCTACCTCCCCTACTAGGATGCCATGGCGTCCTCCTGCCAGGCATCAAACTGTATAAACTGTATATAGTCTCTACCTGGAATTCTGAGCTCCCAGCACTCCCCTTCACTCACACTGAGGTCTGGAGGCCAGTCCAGGTTGGCAGAGAGGGGACCGCACTGGACTGGCAGTTCCCTGAGGCACAGTGCAACAGCTGTCTTTTGGTGACAATACAGCTGGGCATAAAACTGTGTAAAGCTGTGTGTGTACTCTGCACGCAACCCCAGGCTCCCAGCGCTCCCTGCACTCCCCTCTGCTCTCGCTCCAAGGTCTGGAGGCCTGTCCCCCAAGGGTCCAGACTCTTGGGCGATTGCTTGAGGGGTATAGACAGTGCTGGGCTGCAGCCAGTTGGTGCAGACTCTGGGGTGTGGGAGTGGAGAGAGGACGGTTGGCCAGAAGGGAGCTACACCAGAGCAGCAGTTGCCTGAGCCATAAAACAGCAGCCCTCTTTTGCTAGCAATACGGCTCACTACCGAATATTCTGAAGCCACACCACCTGTCTCCCTGGGCAATCAGAGACTCTCGAGTATAGAATTTGCCTGAGGCAACTCCAACTTGCAAACTGGGGAAACTCCCAGGGCGGAGCTGACCCAGAGGTCCGCTTTACTAAACCTAAGACACACCTGGCCCTCAGGGGATCATCAGCCTATAGACAATACAACAGCAAAGACAAGCTGATTTGGAACTCAATTCAGATTCTCTTCTGCAGGGGAACTGCAGAGTTGTTCTGTTCTGTTCTGTCAGTAACATTAATCAGGGGCGAGATTGGACCTGAGTGAAAACCCCCCCAACCTTCATCAAGCGCCCCAGGTTGTCAGGCCTCACCTCCTCCTGCTAGAGAGAGGCAGAGCGCAGTGGCCTGGCAGACTTCCTTGTGATTCAGGCAGGTGCAAACTCCTGGAGTACCAGTTCACTACAGGCAACTGGGTCAGCCAACTGCACGGCTATCAGTGACTGGGTGTGACAGTTGTGCAAGGTGGGGAAAGAGGAAGCAACCTTCCCAGACTGATCTATTGGTTGGGTGGCTCCTCCTGAC
Source organism: Nycticebus coucang (assembly GCF_027406575.1). NCBI lineage: Eukaryota > Metazoa > Chordata > Mammalia > Primates > Lorisidae > Nycticebus > Nycticebus coucang. The sequence continues at coordinate 53,747,349 of NC_069786.1, forward strand.
TCCATGCAAAACTGGAGCAAGCCACACCAGAGTAGTCACCAGACCCCTGTGATCCAGTTCCCAGAGACCTCTTAAACTCTCTCACCCGAGACAGGTGCAGACTGAGACAACTGATTTGGACTTTTTGAACTGAACCAATCGCCTGAGGACAAATCAGGTGGTGCCCTGGGTGCATGGTGGTAGGAAGGTTTGATTTTTCATTTCCAATTGTTTGCTGGTGGGGGGGTGGGGTGACTTAATTGCTGATATTTCTCCACAGCTGAGACTTCAATCCAGAGTATCTGTTTCACTAGGATGGAACAGAAACCAGCTGAAAACAAGACAGAACCACTTAGCCCCACCACACCAGACAGGGCCCCAGTTTCTCAGGCCACAACACTGTACAGGCCCTCGACAAAGCCCCAGGGGGAAAAATCAAAGGGAGTAAAACAACCATGGGGCAGAATCAGCAGAAAAACTCTGGTAACATGAATAACCAGAATAGATCAACCCCTCCAAGAAAAGATAAGGCAGATGTAATTGAAGATCATGTTCATAAACGACTGGCTGAGATGTCAGAAATCGAATTCAGAATTTGGATTACAGACAAGATTAACAAAGTGGAATTAGGAATTCGAGGAGAAATTCAAAAGTTGTCTCAAGAATTTAACGAATTTAAAGATAAAACCACCAAGACTTAGACACACTGAAGCAAGAATTTGCAGCCCTCAAAGATACGAAAAATACAGTAGAATCCCTCAGCAACAGAATGGAGCAAGCAGAAGAAAGGATTTCTGACATTGAAGATAAAGCCTTTGAACGCTCCCAAATTCTCAAAGAGGAAGAGAAATGGAGAGCAAAAATGGATCATTCTCTCAGAGAGCTCTGGGATAATTCGAAGAAGGTGAATATCCAAATCATTGGAGTTCCAGAAACAGATGAAGTGGCCTCGCTGGGCACAGAGGGCCTTCTGCATGAAATTATGAAAGAGAATTTTCCAGACATGCCTAGAGATTCTGAAATTCAGACAGCGGACAGCTTCAGAACCCCAGCATGACTCAACCCCAATAAGACATCCCCCAGGCATATCATAATTAACTTCACTAAAGTTAATATGAAGGAGAAAATCCTCAAAGCTGCCAGGAGAAAGAAAACCATTACTTTCAAAGCGAAGAATATTAGAATGACTGCAGATCTCTCTGCTGAAACTTTTCAAGCCAGAAGAGGGTGATCACCGACTTTTAATCTCCTAAAGCAAAATAACTTTCAACCCCGGATCTTGTATCCAGCTAAACTGAGTTTCATTTATGATGGAGAAATTAAATACTTTAATGACATTCATATGTTGAAGAAATTTGCCATAACAAAACCAGCTCTTCAGGATATTCTCAGACCTATCCTCCATAATGACCAACCCAATCTTATACGACAAAAGTAAACTCACTCAGAAACTTTGGATCAAACTCCAATTTCCACACTGGCAAAAGGATTAAAAATGCCCACTGGACTTTTGAAAAACTCAATACCCAAAACTTCACCAGACTAATCAATATTCTCCATTAATGTGAACAGCTTAAACTGTCCTCTAAAGAGGCATAGGTTAGCCGACTGGATACAAAAACTCAGGCCAGATATTTGTTGCATCCAAGAGTCACATATTAACTTAAAAGACAAATACAGACTCAGGGCAAAAGGATGGTCATCCATATTTCAGGCAAATGGTAATCAGAAAAAGGCAGGTGTTGCCATTTTATTTGCAGATACAATAGGCTTTAAACCAACAAAAGTAAGGAAGGACAAGAATGGTCGCTTCATATTTGTTAAGGGTAATACTCACTATGATGAGATCTCAGTTATTAATATCTATGCACCCAACCAGAATGCACCTCAATTTATAAGAGAAACTCTAACACACATGAGCAACGTGATTTCCTCCAGCTCCATAATCGTCAGAGATTTCAACACTCCCTTGGCAGTGTTGGATCGAGCCTCTAACAAGAAACTGAGCAAAGAAATCTTAGATTTAAACCTAACCATCCAACATTTGGATTTAGCAGAACATTTCATCCCAACAAAACTGAATACACATACTTCTCATCAGCCCACAGAACATACTCAAAAATTGATCACATCTTAGGTCACAAGTCTAACCTCAGTAAATTTAAAGGAATAGAAATTATTCCATGCATCTTCTCAGACCACCATGGAATAAAACTTGAGCTGAGTAACAACAGGAATCTGCATACTCATACAAAAACATGGAAGTTAAATAACCTTATGCTAAATGATAGCTGGGTCAGAGATGAGATTAAGAAAGAAATTGCCAATTTTTTGGAATAAAACAACAATGAAGACACGAACCATCAGAACCTCTGGGACACTGCAAAGGCAGTTCTAAGAGGGAAATTTATAGCACTGCAAGCCTTCCTCAAGAGAACGGAAAGAGAGGAAGTTAATAACTTAATGGGACATCTCAAGCAACTGGAAAAGGAAGAGCATTCCCACCCCAAACCCAGTAGAAGAAAAGAAATAACCAAAATTAGAGCAGAATTAAATGAAATTGAAAACAAAAGAATAATACAACAGATCAATAAATCAAAAAGCTGGTTTTTCGAAAAGGTCAATAAAATAGATAAACCGTTGGCCAACCTAATCAGGAAAAAATGAGTAAAATCTCTAATCTCATCAATCAGAAACAACAAAGACAAAATAACAACAGACTCCTCAGAAATCCAAAAAAATCCTTAATGAATATTACAAGAAACTGTATTCTCAGAAATATGAAAATCTGAAGGAAATTGACTGATACTTGGAAGTACGTCACCTTCCAAGACTTAGCCAGAATCAAGTGGAAATGTTGAACAGGCCCATATCAAGTTCGGAAATAACATCAACCATACAAAACCTCTCTAAAAAGAAAAGCCCGGGACCAGATGGTTTCATGTCAGAATTCTACCAAACTTTTAAAGAGGAATTAGTACCTATATTACTCAACCTGTTCCAAAAGGTAGAAAAAGAAGGAAGACTACCCAACACGTTCTATGAAGCAAACATCACCCTGAAAACCATCAAACCAGGAAAAGACCCAACAAGAAAAGAAAATTATAGACCGATATCACTAATGAATATAGATGCAAAAATATTCAACAAGATCCTAACAAACAGAATCCAGCAACACATCAAACAAATTATACAACATGACCAAGTTGGTTTTATCCCAGGGTCTGAAGGCTGGTTCAATATATGTAAATATATAAATGTAATCCAGCACATAAACAAATTAAAAAACAAAGACCATATGATTCTCTCAATCGATGCAGAAAAAGCTTTTGATAATATCCAGCATCCCTTCATGATCAGAACACTTAAGAAAATCGGTATAGACGGGACATTTCTTAAACTGATAGAGACCATCTACAGCAAACCCACAGCCAATATCATATTGAATGGAGTTAAATTGGAATCATTTCCACTCAGACCAGGAACCAGACAAGGCTACCCATTGTCTCCATTGCTTTTTAACATTGTAATGGAAGTTTTAGCCACCGTAATTAGGGAAGAAAAGGCAATCAAGGGTATCCATATAGGGTCAGAAGAGTTCAAACTTTTCCTCTTCACAGATATGATAGTATATCTGGAAAACACTAGGGACTCTACTATAAAACTCTTAGAAGTGATCAAGGAATACAGGAGTGTCTCAGGTTATAAAATCAACATTCATAAATCGGTAGCCTTTATATATACCAACAATAGTCAAGCAGAAAAAACAGTTAAGGACTCTATCCCATTCACAGTAGTGCCAAAGAAGATGAAATATTTGGGAATTTATCTAACAAAGGACGTGAAAGATCTCTATAAAGAGAACTATGAAACTCTAAGAAAAGAAATAGCTGAAAATATTAACAAATGGAAAAACATACCATGCTCGTGGCTGGGAAGAATCAACATTGTTAAAATGTCCATACTACCCAAAGCAATATATAATCTCATTGCACTCCCTATTAAAGCTCCACTGTCATACTTTAAAGATCTTGAAAAAACAATGCTACATTTTATATGGAATCAGAAAAAACCTTGAATAGCCAAGACATTGCTCAGAAATAAAAACAAAGGAGGAGGAATTACACTACCAGACCTCAGACTATACTACAAATCGATAGTGATCAAAACAGCATGGTATTGGCACAAAAACGGAGAAGTAGATGTCTGGAACAGAATAGAGAACCAAGAGATGGATCCAGCTACTTACCGTTATTTAATCTTTGACAAGCCAATTAAAAACATTCAGTGGGGAAAAGATTCCCTATTTAACAAATGGTGCTGGGTGAACTGGCTGGCAACCTGTAGAAGACTGAAACTGGACCCACACCTTTCACCATTAACTAAGATAGACTCTCACTGGATCAAAGATTTAAACTTAAGACATGAAACTATAAAAATACTAGAGGAGAGTGCAGGGAAAACCCTTGAGGAAATCAGTCTGGGTGAGTATTTTATGGGGAGGACCCCCCCGGGCAATTGAAGCAGCTTCAAAAATACACTACTGGGACTTGATCAAACTAAAAAACTTCTGCACAGTCAAGAACACACTAAGTAAAGCAAGCAAACAGCCCTCAGAATGGGAGAAGATATTTGCAGGTTATGTCTCCGACAAAGGTTTAATAACCAGAATCTACAGAGAACTCAAACGCATTAGCAAGAATAGAACAAGGGATCCCATTGCAGGCTGGGCAAAGGATTTGAAGAGAAAATTCTCTGAAGTAGACAGGCGTGCAGCCTTCAGACACATGAGAAAATGCTCATCATCTTTAATCATCAGAGAAATGCATATCAAAACTACTTTGAATGGGGCGGCGCCTATGGCTCAGTCGGTAAGGTGCCGGCCCCATATACCGAGGGTGGCGGGTTCAAACCCGGCCCCGGCCAAACTGCAACCAAAAAATAGCCGGGTGTTGTGGCGGGCGCCTGTAGTCCCAGCTGCTCGGGAGGCTGAGGCAAGAGAATCGCTTAAGCCCAGGAGTTGGAGGCTGCTGTGAGCTGTGTGAGGCCAGGGCACTCTACCGAGGGCCATAAAGTGAAACTCTGTCTCTACAAAAAAAAAAAAAAAAAAAACTACTCTGAATGTTTTTTTTTTTGTAAAGACAGAGTCTCACTTTATGGCCCTCGGTAGAGTGCCGTGGCCTCGCACAGCTCACAGCAACCTCCAACTCCTGGGCTTAAGCGATTCTCTTGCCTCAGCCTCCTGAGCAAAACTACTTTGAGATACCATCTAACTCCAGCGAGACTAGCCTATGTCACAAAATCCCAAGACCAGAGATGTTGGCGCGGATGTGGAGAAAAGGGAACACTTTTGCACTGCTGGTGGGAATGCAAAGTAATACATTCCTTTTGGAAAGAGATATGGAGAACACTTAGAGATCTAAAAATAGATCTGCCATTCAATCCTGTAATCCCTCTACTGGGCATATACCCAGAAGACCAAAGATCACATCATAACAAAGATATTTGTACCAGAATGTTTATTGCAGCCAAATTCATAATTGCTAAGTCATGGAAGAAGCCCAGGTGTCCATCGATCCATGAATGGATTAATAGATTGTGGTATATGTACACCATGGAATATTATGCAGCCTTAAAGAAAGATGGAGACTTTACCTCTTTCATGTTTACATGGATGGAGCTGGAACATATTCTTCTTAGTAAAGTATCTCAAGAATGGAAGAAAAAGTACCCAATGTACTCAGCCCTGCTATGAAACTAATTTAGGGTTTTCACATGAAAGCTATAACCCAGTTACAACCTAAGAATAGGGGGAAGGGGGAAAGGGAGGGGAGGGAGGGGGGAGGTGGGTAGAGGGAAGGGGATTGGTGGGATTACACCAGTGGTGCATCTTACAAGGGTATATGTGAAACTTGGTAAATGGTCTGTGAAGCTAGTGAATGATGCCCCACGATCATATCAATGTACACAGCTATGATTTAATAAAAAAAAAATAGTACATTATAAAATATAAATAAATATGACCACTATTTATAATAGTACATTATATAGATAAATACAAATAGTGACTGCCCTGAGTGAACACATGGCTTCACTAAGCCAATCTCTTCCTGGGATTTATATATGGCTACTGAGGAAAAGCTTTCTCTTCTCTCTGAGGTCACTAAAGTATAATGATATAATTAAGCCTGGAGCTGCTTATAGCCATGCCTTCTCTTCTCTCCACCCCCCAGCTCAGACACATAGAGGAAGTTCATATAAACATGCAGACAAGTACTGAGGCAGAAAGAGAGTGAAAGGGAGCTGAAGACACCATTCGAGTCTCCGAGGCAAGGCCTGCTCCTGGATTCCCTTCTCGTAAACAAATCCATTCCCTTTTCCCCTAAGTTAGCTTCAGGTAAGTTTTGTCAATTGCCTCTGAGGAGTCCTGACTAATAGGCTTATCTTCCATGTATAAGGGAAGATATATCTTTTTATCTTCTATAATAGGAGGGTATGTACCTAGCTGCTCCAAATGGTAATCACTTCCTCTCCAAATTGATGGCTCATGGAATGTTGATGTTCCACAGGAGAACATGTGTGCCATGAAAAATGTGTTCAAGTAAGTCTGGGGGAAAACTAAGGCAAACAAAGTGAGACAGATTCCTTTACAGCAAGATCTCTCAGAATATAATAATAAGACAGTGTGCATTATGAATCTCTAAAAGGAGGGCTTAGTGTGCTTACTGCCCAAATTTATCTGACAACAGAGGGTATTTTCAACCAAACCCAGTTTGGGAAATACTACTTGCCTTTCCCTGAGCAAGCAGAAATGTTCAAATAAACAAATTAATGGGCATAACACATACACACTTAACTGGTTTGTATTATAGTTATTTGTTTTCATGTCTTTTTTTTTTTTTTGTAGAGACAGAGTCTCACTGTACGGCCCTCGGGTAGAGTGCCATGACTTCACACGGCTCACAGCAACCTCCAACTCCTGGGCTTATGCGATTCTCTTGCCTCAGCCTCCCAAGCAGCTGGGACTACAGGCACCTGCTACAACACCCGGCTATTTTTTTTTGTTGTTGTTGCAGTTTGGCCGGGGCTGGGTTTGAACCCGCCACCCTCGGCATATGGGGCCAGCACTCTACTCACTGAGCCACAGGCACTGCCCCTGTTTTCATGTCTTGCTTCTCTGCTAACCTAGGGTTTCCTGAGCACAGTGGCCATGATTTAATCTCCTTTGTATCACCAACAACTAGCAAAGAGTCTAAAACTTAGAGGATATGTGCCAATAAACGAAAGAAAAAAATGAATGATGAGAGAAACTAAAAAGTGATTATTGAGTATCCTAAGCTGAAGGTAAATAACAGGATGGAGAAGTTGACAAAATAAAAATTTGAAAATAAATTAATTACACACTCTTTTATTAAGCCTGTTGAACTAGTCAGTGAATATTATTTTGCAAGATATTTAAAGGAAGTTAAAAGGGAAGCTGAATTACTGGAGTAGAAACCTGGCCTCCAGGTCCTTTGGAGAATGAAGGATCATGAATGAATGGCAAAAGCCAAGCTCTGATATGATGTCTTCAGTGATGTACCCTGTTTCCCCGAAAGGTGTGCTCCCAAAGATGCACTAGGTCTTATTTTCAGGGGACATCTTATCTTTCCTGTAAGTAGGCCTTATTTTCGGAGAAATGTCTTATTTTCGGGGAAACAGGGTAGACGTGCTAGGATTACGGTTCTGCAGGTGCAGCACAGGCAGGAATGCCGTGTTAGTTTTCAGGAATTATTTATTATAGACTGAAATAGAAGAGGCCACTCAGTCATGTCAGCATTTATTTGCCTAATTGCCTCTATACATTCATTTATTTAACATATTTATTTGAAGTGCCATATATGTGAATGTTAATCATATTTATGCAAAAGAAACCAAAAATCCAGAGCAATCAGCAACACCTATCAAGTAGGCAAAAGCAGAGCCTAGATCTGGATTTTGAGAGTTCCCTAAGAAAAGACATCTGCTGTTTGATACCAATTGGGTAATTTGCACAGTGACTCTTGAAGTCACAAATGGTTTAAGGTAGGTACAGATTAACTTCACAATTAATATGCACTTCATTCTTAAAATCTTTAAGATGCTATATAATCACTTTATCGGTTACATAAGAAAGGCACTTCCATTGAGGGTTTACCTCACAACATTAAACACTTTCTTTAAATTCTTATCCCCCTTTAGTTTGTAGAGGAGAAAAATGCTTTTAAAGGGTTAGAAAATAGTAAGCATGGGTGATTTGTTTTATTGGACTTTTTTTCTTGAAGAATTTTCATAAGATACATGTGATTTCTTTCTTTCTTTTTTTTTTTTTTTGTAGAGACAGAGTCTCACTGTACAGCCCTCGGGTAGAGTGCCGTGGCCTCACCCAGCTCACAGCAACCTTCAACTCCTGGGCTTAAGCGATTCTCTTGCCTCAGCCTCCCGAGCAGCTGGGACTACAGGCGCCCGCCACAACGCCCGGCTATTTTTTGGTTGCAGTTTGGCCAGGGCTGGGTTTGAACCCGCCACCCTTGGTATATGGGGCCGGCGCCTTACCGACTGAGCCACAGGCGCTGCACGATACATGTGATTTCTAATGCCCAAATTTTAGTAAGTGTGTTTTTAGACTCACAGATACTGAAAGAAGCATTGCTTCAGGATGTGGATTTTGAAACCCATGCTGATAAATACACCATGATACTGTATCAGAATAGTTCAGCCCGATTTGGTGTCTTTTTAACTTCTGCTACTTTTTATGAGAACTGATTCTAACTGCTCCTTGTTTTTTCCAGGGAGAGACATCTGTATTGTTCTGATGGGACTGGCTTCTCTCCTTCCGCAGCAGTGCTGGATGGGACAGCAATGAAGCAACGAAAGCAACAGAAGAAATACCTCAATAAATGGTGGATGTCTTTATCGATCTGATGCATCAACTATAGAGAATTAGAAGACAACTTTCAGGAAGACAGACTACAACTGTAGGATTTAGCAATAGTTAAACAAAGAAGGGAGAGGACAAATGGAGTCCTTAACTGAAATAGGATGGAAGATGACTTGTAGGACCCCAAAAGTAACAGTAGCAAGACATCCTTGGTGATAGTACTGTATAAATGCGTGCATGGATGACAAGATGTATACTCTAATTTTACAAAATGTGTGGAAACTCATTGGGATTGCAGTCATAGTTCACTTGCAGCCCATGAACGAAGATCTTAAATCACTAAAACAAAAGGGCTTCAGAATGAGATTCTGTCTCAAAATAATAATAACAATAAATAAATATTTAAAAGTTTTAAAAAATGCTTCAGAGCAAACGAACCATATTTCTGTGATATAGGAGCTTCTTTATTTATATGCAACCTTATCAAACCAGAGAGAAACATGATGTTTGAGCTCAAACCAGTGTTTGAGCTTAAACAGCTCCCATCCTCCTCAGAATCAATAGGCACAATGTAGGCTGCGTAGCACAGTGAACTACTAATCTTCCCCTTTAAACCACCTCCCCACCAGCAAGGCAGAAGGTTGAGTTCACTTGTTCTGTGACTTACTAGTTGGGTGATCTTACCTCAAGCCTTTGTAGGGCCTTACTCTTCCATAAAATGAAACTAATAATATATTTATTTGAATGCTGGAAGATAACCCCCCAGAGTGCTAGGATTACAGGTGTGAGCCAATGAACCCAGCCTATACCTAATACTTTTTTTTTTGCAGTTTCTGGCCGGGGCTGGGTTTGAACCTGCCACCTCCGGCATATGGGGCCAGCGCCCTACTCCTTTGAGCCACAGGCGCCACCCATATACCTAATATTTCTAATCCATGACATGAACTCTGACTAATTCTGCAACTTCATTTCCCACTGCTCCCTAATTTATCTTATATGTATTTGATCTCAAAAGTTGGCAAACTGTAGCCTTTAGGCAAAGTCTGATCTGTTATCTGATTTTGTGTGGCCTGCAAGCTAAGAATGCTTTTTAAATTTTTTTAAATGGTTGAAAAAATTAAAAGATGATATGTGAAATATATATTAAATTCAACATCCCGTGCACGTAAATAATTTTTTATTTGAACACACACACACACACACACACACAAAAGAAAAGAAATCCCTCTCCTTCCGACAAGGGATTTAAGGAAAAATCCCCCTTACATTCTCTTCCTTCCTTCCCAGGTCTCTCAGAACTTGTGGAGACAGAACACATCAAAAGGACCAAAGATTTTTATAGTGATTCAGATGCCCACAGCAAGGAAGTTACCCTGATTTTCTTTCAGCCTTGGAAATGATCAGCAAAGAGGCTTCACAAACAGCCTATTTAACATTTGAGGTTAAAATAAATCAGTATAGCAGAACAATTACTTTCATAAACACCTCTGCCTGCCCGCCTTCCTTCCTTCCTTCCTCCTCCCCTCCTCCCTCCTTCCCTTTCTTCCTTTCTTTCTTCCTGTAACCACTCTAACCAACCCCCTGAAAACATTATAAATTATATGCTTTTTTTTTTTTTAATTTCAGGTTATTGCAAGGTTACAAACAACCAGGTCACAATATTTGAATTTGCTAGGTAGTGTCCCTCTTGTAGTTGTGTCCTGCACCCAAAAGGTGCACCATACACCCCTACCATAAAGGGGGGTGGGGCCTTGGTGTGTGTCACACTTTATGGGGGCAAGACATGATTGCAAGAGGGACTTTACCTAACAATTGCAATCAGTGTAACCTGGCTTATTGTACCCTCAATGAATCCCCAACAATAAAAAAAAATAAAGTATTTTCTTTAGCAAAAATATTTGGTTAGGCATTTTAAATATGTTTTAAAAAACAAATGATAAAATATATTTATGTGCTGGGTGTGACTTCACCAGTGCTTTATTCCCCTTGGCTCTCTCGAACGCTGCCTTCCTCCTGCTACAACAATTGGAGTTTTGACTAGACACGTCCGTGACTCTGCCAAGTTGCTCCTTCCTTAGCAGGGTCTTCTCTTAGTATCTAAGAATTCAGCCTTTGGGATTGAGCTCAGGAATCATTGTTCCTTTTTTCATTACAGAGAGACATCTCCACAAAGGAATGTACCCTAAAGTCCCATCAAGTGAACCCTGGAGTTTGGATCTCGGGGAAGAGAGTCCATGCCCAGTGCCTGTCCACACTGCAGTTGTTTTCAGGTGAGATACTAAAGCCGACATTCAAGAAAGGCCGAGAGAGAGATGTGTGGCTTTCTTCCACACCTAAGCAGATCAAAAAAGTTAAATGGTATGATTGATTAAATGGATGGGGAACTAACTTTGTTGGAAAAGATAAAACAATAAATTGAACCGAGATAAAGAAAATTTAATGAATAATACATAGGTCACTGTCCATCTGCTCCTCCTTTAAAAGATAAATAGAAATATATGTATAATACTTATGTATAAGAGATATATGTATCTTCTTTCCAACATTATTCAAGTATGAACAGAAATAAGCCTCCAGAAACCCTGGACTTCCCTTTCTCATTGAACTAGAGATATCCACACCCATATTCCATAGGACTTCTCTTTGGATACCTCTCAAAAGAAATGGAGAAATTCCTAGAGGAGGGTCATGATCTAGAGGAGTAGAATAAAACACAATTGTAAACTTCATTAGTATGTTTGAATTACAATTAAATCTCAAACTTGGGGAGCAGCTGGGGGTAGGGTGGACAGGTTGAAAAAGAAGTTGAACAGTTTCCTAAGCAAGTCGATGGTGTAGATGGAACAAATCATTAACTTTTATACAGTTTTATTTTAATAAGTGTAATAATGGCAAAGTGCTGGCCTATCTAGACAGAGCTTGCAAAGAACACCAAGTGGAGGGTTGCATTTCTGTTCACATTCTTCACAGAGGATAAAGCAACAACATGAGAGTCTGCTTAGGAAAAAGGAATTCTCTCCCTTCATGATGACCCCACAGTAATCAAGCTTGGAAAATAAACAGACCTGGCTCTCCCTTGTGACCTACCCATGACCCTTTCCCCCCAGAAAACCAGTAAACCCACAGGAAAATCCATCTAGTTCAAGTTCACCTGATGAAAGGGTTATTAATATTGCCCCTCAAAGGTCGGTTATTTACTCTAACCCCAGCTGCAGGGTAATCTCATGGCCTAGACAGCAAAAAAGGCTATTTTATTTTCTCCAAAAGCTATAAGCTAATGTCCACAAGATTCTAATTTCTTAGCGATATAGCCAACCTTGTCATATATATGAAAGGCAACTCACATTTTCTAAGTGTCTCTAAATTTTAATCTTTATTGGCCTATCCCCAGATGTCACAACTCCTATCTGCCAGATTCACTGTTATTTCCAGAGACAAGAATATTCCTTAAGGCTTCCTTTTGAATCTACATCTTGCTGATATCACGTCTCTGGTTTCCCCGAAGACTGTCACAGCAACAAATCTATCTTCAGCCTGGATCCATGGCTTTGAAAATAATTTTATCACTTTAACCAGGCACAGCCAACATTTTTCTCTTATATGCATTCTTCAATTCAAGCAGAACGTCTTGTCTGGACTATCCCAATTCTATACATAAAAATGCTCAGATGCAGAAATTGGCATAATTGTGGACAGACACAAGCTTTCTGCAAATAGAGAAAGTGCCAAACATGAACCACAGAAAGGCCTTACTCTGACCCTGCTCCAACATAAAATTAGTTTTGGAAGCTCTAGCAAAGTATGGTTTATGGAGCAACCCTCTGATTAGCTTGCACCAAAAGCTCCCAGTATTTTTTTTTTAAACATCAAAAAGCCTTGCACTTTTAGAAAAGTTTAGAGCTTTCAAGCCCACACACACTCAGAAAGTAATGATAATCCCTTTTCTGTTGTGGGATTTGGAAGCGCTACAAAGAATAAAAAGCCACAATATTTTGACAAAGTGATGTATTCTTCTCCAGGTGTATTTGATGGAAATTTTGGACTTCCCCCTTCAATTAATAATATAAAGACTTTATAGGGATATAATAGATGAATGCACGTACTTACTGGGTATCTAGAAAGTACCTTATATTTTTTAAATCATCTACAGTATTTGAATAAAACTTTCAAGTTTAAAGGTACTCTCTCATATATTATCAAGACAGAATCAGTATAAAAATAATTTATTACAGCAGCACTCACTTTCTTCACTTCTGATTAAATGGGAAAGGATATCAACAATTTAAAAAAAAATTTTTTTTATAGTTGGGGATTCATTGAGGGTACAAGAAACCAGGTTACACTGATTGCACTTGTTAGGTAAAGTCCCTCTTACAATTGTGTCTTGCCCCCAAAAGGTGTGTCACACACCAAGACCCCACCCCTCCCTCTCTCTGCTCTTCCTTTCTACCACCCCCTCCCTCTTTCTCTCTCTCTGCTCTCCCCTTCCCCCACCTCCACCATGTCATTAATTGTCATTAATTGTCCTCACATCAAAATTGAATACATAGGATTCATATGTCTCCCTTCTTAAATTGAATTAGAATTTATATCCCACCTGTTTCCAAATACTAGAAATTATATATGGTTTTAAATGCAAGGTAAAACAGCAACATTGAAAATCAAAGATGATACAAACCAGGTAAAAGAAGTAGATGTTTCCAAGCAACTGTAATAATTATCACAGTTGAGCCATGAATTTGCCTCTCCCAGGAGTCAGCATTTGCTCACCAGATGGGACTGCGGGAACTCTGTGCCTATTTAACAGGGCGTTTCCACACTCCTGTCTCACCAGCAGAGGCCCTGGATTAATCATACTGTTGTATTTCTCAGAAAGTGGTTGGTAAACTAACTGCATTGGAATCTTCGATGGTGCCTGTTTTTAAAATGCAGATCCCTGGGCCTTCCTAGGCCCGCCGGTGGTAAGGTTTGGAAATCATACTCTGCAGATAATGGTTTTACTCTCTGAAGTTTAGAAACCACTGCCTTGCTAACACTGGTGCCTGCTGCATGGGAACTATAGAAACTCCAGCATGGAGGAGAAATTGTTTCTGTGACCAGTCCCTTGGATATGCTCCGTGCCTTACTATTTCTGTCCTGTGCTGATAATACTTTCAAATGCCTGGTCGGCAGCCCACTTGATTTTGTGCTTTGGATGGTCCTATGTGTTTGACTCCTCTGACTATAATGTTCTTCTCTTTCCAGCAGTCCATGCCTGGCCTGCTCAACCACTCATTTTTAGTTTCTGCAACAGACCCCTGACAGTTGTGCTGTAAGATGCCATTACCTGCTGGTCACTCCTCAGCTCACTTGACAGGTCCACACATCCTGCAATCTCCCCTTGTCTCGCTTGGTATCAATTTTCTCCACTGCTGGTCATGGCCCCATGTGAGACCCTCTCTTCCCAGCTTCTACTCATCAGTGCCCAGTTACAGACCCTCGTAGGTGATGAATTTACTTGGCTTCCACGACAATGTGTTAGTAAGAAGGCAAGATGGAAATACCACCTCCACACCCAGCTCCTTATCTTCTACTCAAGCCCTCTATGTTACCAGTCACCACCTATTTTTCTTCAAATTGACTATATAAGCCCGGACAAGTGTCTGGTGGGTATAATGAAGCTTAGGATTTTACTTCTGGATCTGGAGAAAGTTTACCATAGGAGGAAGCACAGCTGATATCATATCAGGGCTGCACACAGGCAATTCCATAGCAACACACTGGGAATCAAATTATCTCCTCATGGGACTTAATCACACAATTTCTTCCATCTGCTGAGGTGCCTATAAACTCCAGTCATGTGCCAGACCACCTCACACCAGCTGGAGGGAGCCAATTGTTCAATTTTAGAACTTTTGCAAGGTAGCCATTAAACATCAGATGATATCTACTTAGAATGAAATCAATTATATTAAAAATAAAGGTAAATACTCAAAACTTACCACTTCCTAACTATCTTACTATGTCTTGCTATTATCTATACTTCTGAGCCTGTTTATTGCATCTGCACAGTAGAAATAATATACAATGGTGTGCAACTGCACATCTCTTCCCAACTCTGTGTTCTGTGAAATCAAATTAGTATTTGAAATAGGCTATGATAAGGGTATTTACAACATAAACCAGCACATGCCACAACCCAAGACTTAACCTAGTCCCCTCCTCCCACTCCCACCACTTAGTTATTAAATATTAACCAATGCATTATTGACTAAAAATTCACTTAGCATTAAGATGGAATGCACAAAAGCACACTAAAGGTATGGGTCAGATTTCCCATCTTTTCTTCAAACTTTCTCATTCCCCTCAACTGTTTTCCTTTTAATATGCTAGCCTAACGTGCCTCAAACCAAGGTGAAGTTTAGCCTACACCAAATCCCTGACCTGAAAATGTATGTACTGAGTTGTTCATTTACTGGCCCTCCTCTCTAACACGAGGTCAGAAATTCTCTTACATAAATGTTATATCTAATTTTTCTCTGTTCAGATTCTCTGCTCTCCTACCCACATTGTCTCTTAGACCCTACTCGGAGTGTTTGTGTCTATGAGTTTGTATCTGTGTTTGTGTGTTAATATCTGTTTGCACTATATAATAGCTGTGTGGCTACTGCTGATTGGCTAACTTTAACTTAAAATAACTATAATTTAAGCCCAGTTTTCTGTCTACTAAAACACTAGAAAGGAGGATGATTAAATGTCTTAGAATCAATACTTGAATTCTTAAGAGAGAATTCAAAGGATGGACTGTAAACATTATTAAGAGATCAGACTCAGGAAAATTTAGAAAAAGTAGGACTCCTCATGTAGCAAGGATAAAGCTAATGGGAAACTGAAAGTGATCTTGGAGAATGACTGGGAATTTTATACAGAGGAGTTATTGTTCTCTGTTTCCACTCAAGATAAGTCAAAAGGGATTCAACTTACAGCACTTCATCCAAACAACTTTAGAGGAATTCAATAAGAGAAAATTATCTTCAAGTTTCTTTCTCCTTTTAAGTTATTCTTAATCAACCATTTTAATCAATGATCCTATAGAAGCTTAATTTGAAGGTAGAGAGTCTTATTACTAAAAAGTCCTAAGAAGATGGATGTCTGCATTTTCCTACAAACAGATATGGAATCTGACTTTCTAAAAATTATTCAAGGTTCTAAGCTCAATTGAAGATCACATATACTAAAGCTACCCCAAATAGAGGATATGTGTGATTAAAGGATAAGGATATAACTACCTAAGACACATGATACTGAATCTAGCCAAAAAAAAAAGCCTGTCTAAAATTCTGTTTCTGATAAATGCAGTGAGGTTCTTTTGTTGGAGAGACTATGCCGCCCTCAAATGAACCACTTCCCCTAATAACTCATGTGGTTCATTTGTGCTTCTAATCCCATTTAAAACACATTATATATTAATATGTGCAACCTCCTACAATAATTACTTCTCTACTTTTTCGTACCACTCCAACGATAAATATAGTTTCTATGCAAGGTCCCTCTATCATCCCGGAATGTGTTAAGTCTTCATGCACATATTAAATTTGGGGAGTATAAAGAGTATAAACCACTAAATGCCTTCATTAATTGGTTAATGCAATTAATCAAATAACTAAAGCAGTCAGAGTTAACCCTCTTCAAACCCTACAAGATTTGAGAACTCCAAGGACTTCTGTGATTTGGCCTCTAACTGTTCATCTCTTTTCTTACCACAACCCTTTAGCCAACCCACTCCAAATTTTATGTTTCAACTATGCTCAATTACTTTCAGTTCCTTAAAAGTGCCATGGACTTGACAGGAGGATATTTACCATTCCTAGCAGGCCTTTTCCCTCTACCATGAAGACTTCTGACTCACTCTGCCATACCATACCTGGGGTAAGTGCCTCCCCATGTGCTCTCAGGACACTTTGTGCTTTGCCCTCACCAAGAATATTTGCATATCCCTCTATGCTTTCATCTTTTTGAAAAACAAGGACTGTGTCTTTTTTTCTCTATCACAGTATCCCAAGATAGTCGGCATTCATTATATTAAACTTATAAATTAAATAGGTTGATAGATTTCAAATATCATCACCGTATCCCCATACTAGAGGACATCCTATCAACTGTGCACTTTCACAAAAAAGGGCCCAACTCCATGGCCATTATGCTCGGCATTTTCCTAATCATGAAGTCCCCCAAGTGCAAATTCATGATGATTTTACACGCGTCAGTTCATGCCTTTGATTTCTTTCCTAGGGGTCCCTGGGATTTCATTGGATTTTTCAGCTAATATCTTCAGGTAATACTTGTAATGGCTGCAAGATCTCTTTTTCTAGGTTGGAAATGATCATTTAGTACTATCATCCTGTCAGCATGGTGTGTAGGATAGACAAACCAGAAACAGTGAGCTGAGTTTAAATTTATCTTAAGTTTGATTCTGTATGTTACCAGCAGCACAAATTCCATCCCTTTGTTAAACATAACTAAAAAGGCACTGTGAAGTTCAAGACGTCTCCCCTAAGGAACAAAAGCAGGAGAAAACGTCTCTTGTAATGAATAAAATCAAACAAATCTTGATTCTAAAACAGCCTTTTTTCCTCACAAAGATGACTTCTTAAGGGAGGAGACCAAAAATAAAAGTGAAAAGCCAGAAGCAGGAACCTTGGGGTCAGTAAAGATTAGTTGAGTGTAAAGAGGTCTCCTCTAAAGTTCTGTGTAGGTTCATTGTAAGAACAGAAGACTAGCATGACCGTACAATGTAAATCAAGAAAAATACGTCTTGGTTTACTCTGTAAGATACTTTCTTGGTCTTATTTGTTTCTCCTAAAGCAAATGATACTTTAACTTTAGAAAGTAATTTTCTTGTGAATAGTTTTAATTAAGACATATTTTGATATTAATTTAAAACAAATTTTCAACTAATATGTTATTTGAGATTATTCCTCTATAACAGAACTTAGATGCTTCTAGATGATAGCTTCTGAAATATACTGAAATTTTGACTCAAGTCCTGTTTCATAGGAAATTATACTGAAGATCACTTCATGACAATTATTAGTAAAACTATAGTTATCTGCTTAGATTGTTACAGGGGAAAGCAAGTTCTTTTCCTTTTGGAAAGAAAGGGGTCAAATAATAGAAACTTTCCACTTGTGACTGATGGTAACTAAAGATTGATGATTGACATACAGGCGCCTTGTCTCTGTCCCTCTCTTTTCATAAACGTGCTTTCTTGATGATTTTAATAATAATATAAAGTTCAGAGAAAAATAGCATTGATCTTACATCATGAGGCTTTGGGAAGCAGTTCAAGAGGGTAGAGATGTTCTCAAACCAGTCATCCTGGTAGTGATGGATGGAGAGGATAATGGAAAGATTCTTCACTTTGGTCCAAAAAATTCAGCCACACAGAACGGGTGGGAAAACAGAGTTTAAAGATTCGTATATGAAAAAAGATGATCATTATCTAGGTTCATGCACTATACCAGTTTTTATGTTTATTTTAGACTGAACAATCCCGTTTTTTCCCCATGACATTGAGTTTTTAAACACATTTAAAGAATGCGTTTTAATTTTAAGTCTTGTAGGATGTCCCTTATTTTGGATTTGTCTGATTAATACCTCTTGGTGTCCAATTATTTACTTTGGTTAGTCTTTCTCCAGAATTTTCTGTAAATAGTAAGTAAGGTCTTAAACAGGGTTTGACAAGCTACAGTCTTGGAACCAAATCCAATCCACTGCCATGTTTGTTAAATGACATTTTATTGAAACACAGCCGCACCCATTTGACTACTTACTGCGTATGTCTGCTTGTGTGCTGCAATTGCAGAGTTGAGTTGTTGTGACAGAGAGTATAGGCTACACAAAGCCAAAAATGATTATGATCTATCTCTTTCCAAATAAAATTTGCTAAATTGTAAACTAGAAATTGATGAGATTCTAGTAAAATATTTTGGCACAAGGGCAGTACACTTCACATTGTACCATTTCATGGCACAATATCAGGTTGTCCCACTATTAGTGATGCTAAATTTGTACACTTGGTTAAGGTGGTGATATAACTAGATCTCTCCAGTTGAAAGGTACATTTCCCCCTTTTCATTTAGTAATTCATGGAGTGATACATCATTCTGTATAAATATCCTTTTCCAAAAAAATCCTTTATCTAAAGATCTTACCATCCAATGATGATCTTTATTAATCATTAGGAATGTTAAAATGTAATTTTCTAAATCTATTGTTTCTTCAACATTTACTAGCTGGCACAAGAAAATAGCCTAAGATCACCTTATAATTTCCCTGCTCTAAACCTGGTATCCACCATGTTCTTTTCCAGCTAGCCTTGGTTTCTTTAGCTGGAAAATGATATTTAGTTATCAATATCTAGATACTATATATGCTTATTTTCACTGAGGTGTCATTATTTTTAGTCTTTTATAGTGATGCTCTCTCTAGAGAGAAAAGCTTATTTAAAAAAAGAAAAGAATTTATAAATTCCTATTGATATTTTCATTTTATATTTCATATAACAGTTTAAATTTTTTTAATTTAATATTGGTATCTTTTCTTTTACAGAGTCCTAGTCCTATTAATATCAATATGTTCATTTATGTTTCAGCCTACTACAAATGTAAAATATTTCAAAGTCTCAATATCAGGGTCCCCATTAATAATAACCTAATGAGGAAAGTTTGTATTTTTTCCCAATACTTTTTCCTCTCAGATTTCATCCAAATAAGATTTATAGAGTACTGTTTTCAAAAGTTACTTGAAATGAATTTTTCTCAAGTGATTATATTATCTTAGTTGGGAATGGTTATAAAAACATTCTTATGACAATTAGGGAAATTTAAATGTGGATACATGATATTAGGGAATTACCACTCATTTTCTTAGGTATCATAATGATATGGCTAAGTAGATGATTATCCTTTTTCTTAGATAATTCATGTCAAAGTGGCAATGAAGTGTCATGCTGTCTGCAACTTCTTTCAAATGGTATAACAAAACAAAGTGAGTGTGTGTGTGTGTGTGTGTGTAGATAGGACAAGAGAGTGAGAACACAAATGGTGAAGGAAATGGGGAAAAATATTAGAAAACAGTAAATCTGTTTAGAAATTTTTTGTACCATTTTTAAGAACCCTTCTTTAGGCTTAAAATATTGTCAAAATTAATATTTAGAGAAAAGGGATGGGAGTGGTCCATATACACATGCACAAATACTTTGCCATTTGGGGCAAAATTAATGTATGTATCTTGGAGGACAAAGCTTATAATTTTGCTTTGTTTTGGAAGAATCGGACAATATACATTGAGATCTGGATGCTTTATTTGGAAAGAAATAGACCAAAGGGAATGCAATCAGATGAGAATGGTACATTAAATTTAACAGAATGTCTAGCTTTCCCAGCTTCCTTCATTCTAGTTTGGTTTATTTAAAGCCTAGATAGAACTCAAGTAAGAATATTTTGCTTTTAGTGAGACCCCAACTCATAAAAAAAATAAATAAAATAAAAAGCAGCTGGGCGCTGCAGCCAGCTCCTATAATCCCAGTGGCTTCCAGAGGCTGAGGCAGCAGGATGTCCATAGCCTGAGTCTGAGGTTGCAGTGAGCTATGACACCATTGCACTCTGCTCAGGGCACAGGGTGGGACTCTGTCTCAACAACAACAACAACAACAACAACAACAAAATAATAAAAAGCAGCCAGAGACAAATAAGCATGGCTCTGTTCCAATAAAACTTTACTTACAGACACAGAAATTTTAATTTCATAAAAATTTTAAGTAACCCAAATTCTTCTTATCTTCTTTTGTCAACCATTTGAAAATGTAAAAAAAAAAAACCAACACATCATTAGCTTGCAGGCAATACAAAAATAAAGGCAGAGGGCAGATATGGCCCAACCTAGAGAACAAAAGGGGAAACTTACAACTGAATCTTTGTGGTGCTGCCTTGTAGCTTCTGCACTTGACTTTGGTGAAGGATAGGAGCTCCTTTGGTGGGTGTAACATGTCTGAGCAGCCCTATGCTCTTAAGCCACTGAGCAGGCAGTAGGGATGTTGCCGAAGACCTCTGAGATTAAAGAAGTCTATGATCTGCCCTAAAGAGGGAGCCGTGCTATAAATTTGTAATCAGTGTGATTGGAAGGAGTCATAATGCATAATAACTAGAACCTTAGTTGATTATCCCAGCATCTACTGAGAGTTGGAGAGAGATGTTTCACTTTCTCCTTCTGCAAGTGAAGCCACCTTACCCACTGTCTGTACTTTGGGCATTTGCCTTGACAGATCAATCTCATGTTAATACCTTTGTGCAATAAAATTGGTTTGATTTTAGATATGAATTTGTCTTATTTAAATAAATGTAGGTTAGATGCTGATATAAATAACTTTCTAAGCAATAAGTTTTATTTGCAACAATTTATATCCTTTTTAAAAAATCTCAAAATATCAAGGTGGTACAAATGTTTCTGGTTACATGGATTGCTTTTATAATGCTGAGTCACAGCCATAGGTATGCCCATACCCAAACAGTGTTCATTGTACCCATAAGGTAGGTTTTTGTCTCTCCCTTGCGCTTGATTTCTACAGAGTTTTATGATACTTCTTTCTGTGCACGCATGTGCGCATCAGGTAGTTCCAATTTAATAGTGAGCACATGTGGTGTTTGTTTTTCCATTATTGAGATTCTTCACTTAGAATAATGATCTCCATTTCTACCCAAATTATTGGAAAAGGCATTGACTTATCCTTTTTGTTTTTTAATGCCTGAGTAGTACTCTATAGTGTCCATATACCACATTTTGTTAATCCACTCACAAACTGATGGGCACTTGGGTTTGGCTCCACATCTTTGCAATTGTGAAATGTGCTGCAATAAACATTTGAGTACAGGTGTCTTTTTGATAAAAATGACTTCTTTTCTTTGGGTAGATACCCAATAGTGGGATTGCTGGATCAAATTGTAGCTCTACTTTTAGTTCCCTGAGGGATCTTCAAACTGTTTTCCACAGAGGCTGTACTAATTTGCAGTCTCACCAACAGTGTATAAGCAGTCCCTTCTCTCTGAATCCATGCCAGCATCTATTGCTTTTGGACGTTTCATTAAAAGCCATTCAAATTGTGGTAACGTGATTATCTCGTTGTGGTTTTAATCTGCATTTCCCTGATGATTAGTGACATTGAACTTTTGTCATATGTTTATTGGCCATTTGGGGGTTTATCTTCTTTTGAAAAGTTTCTGTTCATGTCTTTTGCCCACTTTTTAATGGGGCTGTTTGTTTTTTTTTTTTCTTGCTGGTGGGCTTTGCAGATTCTGTTTATTAGCCTTTTATTAGATATATAGCATACAAATATTTTCTCCCATTCTGTAGGTTGTCCATTTTCTTTTCTTCTTCTTCTTTTTTTTTTTTGAGACAGAGCCTCAAGCTGTCACCCTGGTTAAAGTGCCATGGTATTACAGTTCACAGCAACCTCCAACTCCTGGGCTCAGGAGATTCTCTTGCCTCCACCTCCCAAGTAGCTGGGATTACAAGTGCCCGCCACAACGCCCGGCAGCTGTCGTTGTTTGGTGGGCCTGGGCTGGATTCGAACCCGCCAGCTCAGGTGTATCTGGCTGGCACCTTAGCTGCTTGAGCCACAGATTCAAGCAGGTTGAACCAGGTTGTCCATTTTCTCTGGTGATTGTTTCTTTAGCTGTGCAGAAGCTCTTTAGTTTAATGAAATCTGATTTATTTATTTTTGTTGTTGCAACAATACTTCCCCTATTTGATACTACTTCTGAACCATGACATGTATGCATCACCATGATGGGCTCTTTTGGCCAATGAGTATTTTCCTTCTAAATCCTTTTCCACTATAAATGGTAAATGTTAAAAACATACTCCCCCACAAAAGAGATTACAATGGAAAGGCTTATGGTGTGGAGATAGATCTGGTGAAAAAGAAATGTATAACTATCCTCAATATTCAAATTGTTGTCAAGGAAAAGAAGGTTTACATTTATTTCACATGATCTCCGGCAATAAAAGGAGGATCAATATGTGAAAGCTACTGGAGATAGATCTGGGCTTACCATCAAAAAATAAAGAAAAGAACAAAAAATGAAAGGTGAAATGTACTATCCTGGAAGATAGAGAATTCAACATCAGATGATGTATATTCACTTAGGATGTATGAACACTTAGTGGCAAAGTAGAAGAAATTTAAACATTAAAACCATTGAATTAGCTGACTTTTAAGATTTAAGATCTTTAATGATTAGCCTTGACAATTTTGAAATGGCATTGCTTTCTTTGTTGAAAATAAAAAGCTAAACATAAATAACCAAAAGAATGAGGCAATTCTTATTCCTCTAGTTTAACTAGAATTAAGACAAGTGTGGCTCATTCAACTACAACAAATTAAGGCCCTACCATTTTCCTAGTGGCAATTTACCCTAGCTTTATTATCCCTCTTAATGAATATTTATTGAGATTGAGTTGCCTACACTACCAGATCTGAGGGCATGTATGGTAGCAAAGACAGATTCAAATTTCACTTCCACTGAATTTACTGTAGTTTACTGGAAAAGATAAAAATGTAACAAGTTATTGCAATAAAAAAATGAGTGCTCAGATTGCTCAGGTAAAGGGTATTGTGATAATTTTCAAATATAATCATAGATTCTTTGAGTCTCTTACTGAGAGCTGGGTCTAAATTCCCTCCACTTGAATCTAGATGGGGCTTATAACTACTTTGACTAATAGATAAAATGGAAGTAACTGAAAAGTCATAATTTCTTCTGCCTTCTTTGTTGGAAATTGAGCTTCTGGAGCCTGGAGGCATCATTTAGGAAGTACAGCTCCCCTGTGGCCCACCATGCCTTGAAGAAGCCATGGAGAGACTATGGAGCTTTATTTTATCTGTTGATTGTTTCTTTCTCCATGGAGCTTCATGGAGAGACTATGCATAGTCCCAGTTGATAGTTCCCAGCCATGCGTTGCTTTCTAATCATCTCAGCCCAAATGAAAGAAGTCATCAGATTATTCCCATTCAAGTCTTTCTAGCTGAAACTCCAGACATTATGGAGCACAGACCAACTATCTTCTTCATGCCCTATCCAAATTCCTGACCTAGTGAATCCATGAACATAATAATAACACCATTGCTGACTTATGCCAATAAATTATGGAGTGGTTTGTTTGTGACAACAGTTCATTTCAACAGGCACCATGAAAACATAAATTAAGAAGACCTAACGATATTGGGAAAACTGGGTAACTGTATAAAGAATAATAAAACTAGACCCCCTGTCTGTCTCCATACACAAAAATCAAATAAAAATAGTTTAAATATGTGAATAAAATATCTGAAACTATAAAACTACTAGAAGAAAACATTGGAAAAATTCTCCAAAACATTGGTCTGGGCAAACATTTTTTTGTGTAAGAGCTACCTCAAAAGCATGGGAAACCAAAGCAAAAATAGGCAACTGGGATTGAATCAAGCTAACGAGATTCCGCAAGGCAAAGGAAGCGATCAACAAAGTGACGAGACAACCCACAGAATAAAGGAAAACATTTGCAAACTACCCATCTGACAAAGGATTGAAAACCAGAATATATAATATGCTCAAACAACTGAAGAGCCAAACAAAAGAAAAACAAACACAAAAACCACACAAATACTCCAATTTAAAACTGGGCAAAAGATCTGAATAGGCATTTTGCAAAAGAAGACATACAAATGGCCATAAGTATATGAAAAATGGTCAACATCAGGAGTCATCAGAGAAATGCAGATCAAAACTACAATGTGATATCAGCCTGGTTAAATGGCTTTTATCAAAAAGACAGGCGATAATGAATACTGGCAAATAACATGTAGGAAGGGGAACTTTCTCACACTGTCGGTGGGAATGTAAAGTAGTATAACTACTGTGGAGAACAATATGGAGGTTCCTAAAAAAACTAAAAACAGAACCATCATGTGATCCAACAATTCCACTACTGTGTATATATATATCCAAAAGAAAGGAAATCAATATATCAAAGAGATATCTCCACTCCCATTTTTATTACAGCAGTATTCATAGAGGCCAAAAATGTAGAATCAACCTATATGGCCATCAGTGAATACATGGATAAAGAAAATATGGCATATAGTGTACAAAATGGAATATTATTCAGCCATAAAAAATGAAATCCTGTCATTTGCAGCAACATGGATGGAACCGAAGGCAGTCATGTTAAGAGAAATAAGCCAAGCACACAAAGACAAATATGTTCTCACTCGTATGTGGAAATTATAAAAGTGGATCTCATCAAGTTAGAGAGCAGATCAGTAGTTACTAGAGGCTGGGGAATGGGAGAGGGAGGGAAGTACGGGGGTAAAAAATAATGTAAATGTAATTATTACCACTGAGCCCTATACTTAAAAATGATAAAGATGATAAATTATAGATGTATAATTTGCATCAATAAAAAATAAATTTAAAAAAAGAAATAAGACCTAAGTTTGCCAAATGGCCAAGGGATACATGTTTGAGGAAGCCACATGTGAGCAGAGACATGAAGAAGGAGTAGCAGTGGCCACAGGAGAGCTCCCGGGAGAAGAGACACGACGGCCCTGTGGAGGCAGGGAAATCCCGAGGCCCGGGCAGAGCACAGCAGTCTGTGGGGTGGGTGGGCAGGAGTCAGTGAGAAACTAAAGAGCTAAGCAGGGTCTGACCAGGCTTGTCCCGTAAGCAACATGGAGGCAACTGAACTTTACCCAAAGTGTGCGGAAAAACCATCAAAGGGTTTTTGGTTTCAGAATAATGTGACTGGATGTGTTTGCACTGGAGGCAAGGCTGAAGGAGGGAAAAGCTAGCTGTGCTTCAGGCAGGAGAGGAGGGGGGCCCACCAGGGTGCTAGCACAGAGGATCAATATTTCAAAGGTAAAGCTGTAGGATTTAATAAGCCTTTGGCTGTAGGAGCGAGTAGTGAGAAAGGGAGGCATCACCTAGGCTTCTGACAGGGCAGCAAGTTGAGCAAGCGCTGGTGTCATTAGTGGAAAGGACACACTGGCGGAAGAACAGGTTGGGGGAGCACTTAACAGCCCCACCTGTGGCATTGAGAACATGAAGTTCCAGAGAGACAGAGCCTTGGAGGCAGCTGGCTAGACATCACAGATGAGGAGGGTACAGGGAGAAATTACATCACCACGTGTCTTCTACTCTAGGCATTTATGTATGCTGTTTCCTTTAATTCTGATGACAGCCATGTGGGAGTGTTCAGGGAAAATGGGTTAAATTGACCAAGGTCATATGAGGTAGAGGTAGAAAGTGGTAAGGTAGGGATTTCTACCCAGATCTTCCTACTCCATGTCACAACACATTGCCCCCCTTTCATGTTAAAAAAAAATATCACAATGCCACACGACCATCTTTAGATGTGGAAGGTGGCAAAAATCAACATTTGGGAATGCCTCTCCAATCAGGTGGGTGATCGGAACAGCTAATGGTTTTGAATAGAGTAACTAATAGAAAGCTGCCCAGCTAGTCCAAGCTATGGTACAGAGAGCAGTGCCACTTGGCCCTATGACATAGTGGGTTCACTGGTGCCCTGGTATATTATGGACAACTAGACTGTTGTATAGAGCATGTTCTGTATAGTACATTGTAGATTCTTGTATAGCACAGACCCTTTGAGTTCTGCAGCATGTTCATGCCTTCTTGGTAAGATACAATTTTTCTTCTAAGATAGAGCTTTTGCATAACTCTTGGGCCCTGGGAACCACTGTGCTAACTATCATTTGTCAAGGAAGTACAGCATGATAGGCATTGTCGTAAGTGCTCCCATGTTTTTTTTTTTTGTAGAGACAGAGTCTCACTGTACCGCCCGAGGGTAGAGTGCCATGGCATCACACGGCTCACAGCAACCTCCAGCTCTTGGGCTTACGCGATTCTCCTGCCTCAGCCTCCCGAGCAGCTGGGACTACAGGCGCCCGCCACAACGCCCGGCTATTTTTTTGTTGCTGTTTGGCCAGGGCTGGGCTTGAACCCATCACCCTCGGTATATGGGGCCGGCGCCCTACTCACTGAGTCACAGGCGCCACCCCCATGTTTTAATGTATTTATTCTTTACAACAACCATATGAGGTAGGTATTATTTTTTTACCTCCATTTTATAGACAAGGGTTGGACTCCTGACTATAACACACCAGGTGACAATGAGACTCTATCTATTCACAAGGAGTTGGGCGTCAATGAGCTACCTGGCCATAAATCTATCTGGGAGTGCCTAGCAGTACTGACGCATGAAATCAAAGTGGACTGGGCCTGAAAACACAGGTAGTTTGCACAAATAGGGGGCTAACACCCCCAGCATGCCACTTCTGTCACACCAACATCCCTCCGCTACCCTATACTGATGGCCTATAGGGCATCTCGATGACTAGCTGCCTGGGGAAGGGAAGGATGAGCCAGTTTTACAGCTGGGTCTACACATATGCTGGCCCCAGACAGAAGTAGCCTGCTGTGATTGATAGATGTGCTGCTCAGAACTGCCCCTGAAAGCGGGTGGAGAAGGGAAATTTTCCATGTGGGTCTAATTATCTCAATGTTCACTTTACATGAAATGAAGGATTAGTGACTGGAACATATTAGGTACTTGATAAATCTTGTTAAGCAAATGAATAAATGATGGATTAATAACACTTCATGGGAAACAGCTAAAGGAATAACACTGGTGAATTTGTGACAAAAATACTCAGAAAGATTATATGAAGGGGTCTGTTGGAACTGGCCCAGAGTGTACAAATACTATATGGAGGTGGTTTTAAAGAGTCTGGTGGAAGAGATGAGCTTCTTCCCCAGTGTAGAGAGTGGGCTGTGAGACAGCAGAGCCCTCACAGCCTGGGGAACACTCAGAGAACAAACACCCAACTGCTTCTCCTCCGTTCCGAAACAGCCATTTTCCTTTCTTCCTGCTCCCTCTGCCAAAGTCACATAGCCCTTTTTTTCTATAGTTAACTATGCAGAGATCCTTGCCATCTCTCCCTTCTTTCACCTTGTCATATGCTAACAAAGTTGAGTAGTAACCACTAAGTCACACAGTTTTTCCTTTGTTTTGTTAACTAGGCTGAGATCCTCATGAAGTTGAGCAGAAGGCATGGACAAGATGATTTGTCTTTATTAAAGTCATTTACACTTTTATATTGTACTGTAAGACCACAACTATGTCTTTCGTTTATGCTACTTCCCCATTTTGTCTATGTTACTTCCCCCTGAACAACCCTGTAAAGATACTATAAAATAAAGCTGATTTTGTGCTTTGGTGCTGGCTGTAGCTATCAACTCAGTCAGTCCTCCCAATCCTTTGTTTTCTTCTCTTCTCTTATGCTGTATTTTTCTCAGTGCCCGCCAATTCCACTCTGGTTCACTCCCCTTCGCCACACTGGTTCGCGACACCCCAGCAACCAGGCACTTGCTCCCTGAGCTCATGATAAAATGCTGCTACTAGAGGGAAGAGAAGCTGTGCATTGCTCAACTACACAGATTGCCCTTAAGGCTAATCTGGCTATCGACACTGAACCCTTGGCCTGGTATAATACCTCAAGAGAATTAGCCAGCGTTTGCCAGTTACAATCTTATCTTGCATCCTTCCTATATCATGG
Organism: Nycticebus coucang; assembly: GCF_027406575.1. Classification (NCBI taxonomy): domain Eukaryota; kingdom Metazoa; phylum Chordata; class Mammalia; order Primates; family Lorisidae; genus Nycticebus; species Nycticebus coucang. The sequence continues at coordinate 53,775,881 of NC_069786.1, forward strand.
GAAAGGCAGAAAGAGAATTTAGATTTTCTTTCCTTACACCCCATGTTTGTGCAACTGTGCACTCCTAGAATCTCACAGGACAGGGCTTCTTCCTAAGGAAGTTCCTTTACTGCATAAGAAGTAATGATCTGAAGCACAGGGATTCATGACATCACCCAGAGTCGCTGTCCTCAGAAAGCAGTGGAATGACTTGAACTGAAGACCCAGTCACAGCATGAGTTAGGAGACATTTTATGAGGTTGAGTGCTGCCTTACAGGAGGCGGTTTTGCCCTGATTAGTGAACAATATATGGTCCTGTTCTCATAAAGCCAGAATACACACATAGATGGACAAATAAGTGGGAATGGTGCTTTTCATAATTAAACCTAATGACCCATTTACAAAATCTCTGTTTCTCATCCTTGCAACTCTAGGCTCTGCTGGTTTTTAGCTTCTAATGCTTCCACCAAGAGGAAAACAGTGGTTACACTGAATTAAGATCTGATGCGGGTGTTTGCCTTTTGGGATTTATCATACCACTAAGCAAACAGGCAGAAAAGAGGATTACGGTGTTGGCTGGAGCAATTGATCTATCAAAGAGAAATAGAACTGCTGTTACTTAATAGAGGCAGGGAAAAGCAGACGACACCCAAGGGATTTCTAGGACACCTACAATTGCATGCCCAGTAACAGAAGTCACCCTATACAAGCAAGTCCTTCAGACATTAAGGTAGGAGTCGACCAATTGTGTAAAGAACCTCTCAGCCAAGATATTGACTGACTACAAAGGACATATGACAAAATATTATAAATGTGAATTATGATCTTGACTATTTACCAAAGCACAAACCATTTACAGAAAGGTGTTCATCTTTGATCTGCTGCCACACACACATACACACACACACAAACCCACACAAATTTTCTGTGTACCTCCTTTACCTCTTTTTCTTGCTATTTTATATGAGCTATTGTTATTGGCAGCAAACTTTGAAATGTAGTTCATAGGTCATGGACTATTGAGATGGATCATGAGAAGACCAGAGGACTAAAGGACAAAAAGATATCACCTCGAATCTTGGATTTGGAGCTGGAGGCTGTAACAAATGAGACTTTCAGTTGATTCCCTTTGGGAAAAGGAGTGAACCTTGTTTTGGGTTGTACAAGATAAACTTACACAATATTAGGCGAAAGGGAACTTTCTGGTGGTTGAAGTTTAGAAAGAAGGGTACATGTTGATTTTTTCAACTGAAGTTCTGAACTGTAGGAGGCAGTCCCTTTCTTTTTCTTTCTTTTTTTCTCAGTTTCTTAGTGCCCTTCTTCTTTAAGAAATCCCCACCATTAGGTGGTGCTCAATGCTTGCTCCTAGCCTCCCTTGCAGCTAGAGCATGAGCGTGTGACTTGAGGTCAGCCCAGCAGATGCTTTCCTTGGGAGTCAAGGATGAAAAAAAAATAGGGCCTATGCAGGAACATGAACAAAGACAGCTCTGCCAGCAGAGAAGCCCAGAGTAGCATGATAGCAGAAAGGAGGGAAGCCACGGCACCTAGCTGTCAGTGGTTGGACTTGACCAGATAATTCTGTGGAAGGAGCTACATTCCAGTCCTGACTCATTTCTGTCATCTCAACCTCCCTTACTCTCAATTGTTCTCTAAATTTGGGTCTGCAGCCTTATTGATGATTCTGTAAGCTACTCAAATATTTCAGTGAAATCTTTTCATTGAAAATTTAATTAGAAATTATTTCTTCTGTTTAAAAATGAGGTGCTTTCTAAGATTTCTCCCAACTTAAAATTATAGGACAATATAAAATTCATATTCAAATATATAAAGAAAATAATCTATATTCCAAATAGGTTCCATTCAGTAATTTTTAAATTCTTATTTAATATTAATATCACCAGATAGCTTTGTATGTGTGTGTATGTGTGTATTTTTTCTTTCAGGGGTAGTTCCAGACAAAAGATAAGCATCAAGTGCTTGCAACTCCATTGTTTCTATCATAGCAGTGGATTTTGTAAAAACTACTATTACATTTCGCCCAATGGCTTTATACTGCTTCCTTTATTTAACCACACCCCCTAGGTTTCTCCCTCCCTAGCCCTGCAGCTTTGTAAAATCCTTGTAAAGTTTAAGTCTGAAAGGTCAGTATTTCATTACCTAAAAGTGCTTAGTAAAACTCCCTAGCTAAGAGGTTAGTAATAAAGAATATGATGGCTGCCTCCCCTTCACTCACAAATACTGTATGAGGCGCTGGAGGACACGGCGTCCCTTTGTTGCTTAGGAAGCCCAGTTACCTCTACTACATGTAGGTATAACGTAGAACAAGAGCAAGGGAATGTGGTTTCAAAACAACATACTGCCCAAAGAGAAACTTCCAAATACTGTAGCACTAATTATGGACTCATTTAAAAGTCTGTACCACTGGAGAAGAGAATTTGAGATTATTGATTCTGAAAAAGACCGTAGCATCTAGATGTCGCATTTGGAATTATAGCATCTGTGGTCACTTTACTGGTGCATATGTGTGAAAGAAAAATAATGATAAGCACTAAAGAGATATAATCATTCTCATTTTACGTAAAAGTACATTCGAAAGGGTTTCTGGATGTTCTCCAACCTCTTCCAAGCACATACCTGCTGAATTCCATTTTTTAACCTGAACAAGCAACCGCAACAGGTCAAACATACAGCACAAAATTAGAAGGTTTTTTAATGAGACAAGATTTAACATACAGCACAAAACCAGTAGCTTTTTTAATGAGCAAAGATTTCTAAAATCAAAGTTGTAAACAATAAAGTAAAAGTAGACCAAACTACTAAACAAAAGGCATGCTTCGATTGCCCATGGCTTGAAAGGGCCCATGGATGTGCAGCCAACTTACTACATCAGGAGCTAAATCATCATCCAAGACCTCTGGAATGACCCTCAGCTGTGTCTCGTCTCTACCCAGCTGGTGCTCCGTCTGCCCACTGGCACAAGCTTGTTTGTTCATTTTCACATCAAAAGGGCTATACATTGTTTTGTCCATAAATTTCTTTGCATTGCTCTGTCAATCTGCTTGCTCAGCTAAGCTCCATTCAAGAACTACCACAATCATATCCAAACACAGCCCTCCCCCCACATTTATGTTATAATAATGAGCAGGTTATAAGTGTTATTATTATTATTTTAGACAAAGTTACCTCAATGAGTTGGAAGACAGAATGTTGGCCACGAATGAGATTCCTTTCAGTCTTTTAAATTAATGCTAATTTACAAAGCATTTCTAATATACATATCAAACACAAAACAGACAGTACCTACTTAAACTATATTTGTTTTTATGGCTCACAGTGGTCTACATCATTTGGCATATCCACTTGGAAGGAGATTTAGTCGATAGAGATTTAATGAACAAGAGCATTCCCACAATTTTGAGAAATCTCATGCTGAGAGGCAAAAATATAACAAATGTTTATGAAATTAAGTCACTTTACTAAACATATTCTTTAAAACTCTCAGATGTTAGACTGTGAACCCACTTTAAGATGTCCTTAACATCTTCCAATACAACTGCAGAAATTTGCACATTGTTAAGAAATGACATGGAAAATAGTAACATCTGGTTTTGCTACTTAGAAAATGTAGTAACTGTCAATTCCCCGACATTGGCAAGCACCCCAAAACCCACACTAGACTAGCAAAGCCAATTTAGTGTTAGGAAGACAGCTGGCTTTATTTGTTTTCTTCCCAAATGGTATCAACATCTTAAACTTCAAATGTTTACCATTTTATAGTACAGAAAAATGCTGTTTTGGGGGGGTGGGGGGGTGGGTTAGGGATTACTAAAAACTAGAGTTTTTACTATAAAAAACAATGTTTTCTCCACTAAATTTGCCCAACTGAGTGCTTAAAGAAAAATATGCATAATTTTGCTTGACAAGCATTTTTAGAATTGATAAACTCCTCTGTGAATGTAAAGTTTCAACTACATGACTTCTCTGGACCATTTCAGTAAGGGTGCAACATTGAGAAAAGAGAAATTATGGGCATTTGTACAAAAACTGGGATCTTCTCAAGAACCCAATAGGTTATTTGGGACCCATACTTTAGAAAGTGTAGCAAAAATTCAGTATAATGTTGCTCAAGCTTTGCTGTACTTGAGTATCCCTGAGAATTTTCAGAAAATGCTGGTGTCAGGTTCCCACCCTAGAAACTGATTTAATTGGTCTGGGGTCAAGCCTGAGCATCAGGACTTGCAAAAGCTCCCCAGGTGATTCTAATGTAGCAAAGACTAGAAGAACAACTGCCCTGGTATTACCATTAGCATGGTCTGATAATGTTCTTAGAATCCTTACCATCATTTGTTGCTTGTACCCAGCTTCCTCTTGATACTCTTATAGTTTGATTAGCATATTAACTTTTACAGACATTTTGCATTACTTTCTAATTTGCCCATTGAGTTGAAGCCCACAGCTAGACAGTCAGTGAAACTGAAAACGTAACCTTTAGTAAGTACCCCAGTATCAATCAATTTGTTGTTAGGACATCAAACATGAAATGAAAACTACTAGAAATTAGGTAATAAAAACACGATATTTCAAACCTTGGAGAATGTGGCCAAAGATCAACAGGAAAAATAACTATAGCTAAATGAATTCATTCAAAAATAAAAGAAATTGCAGAAAAGCTAACTAAAGCTTTCAACCCAAGAGGCCAAAGACAGGTCAATAATATTCAAGGCCATGCTTCTTTCTTTGTCTTCCCTCAGTCTTCCTCCCTAATACAGGAGTCACCAAATCTAACTAATTTAAATACTTCATAAACACCTGTCAGCTTTTGTACCACCCCTTCATCCCACTGCCACTTCCTTAGTTCAGATACTTCTCACAGAGCTTACTGAAGGAAACTTAAAACTGGTTTCTTGGTCATCTATTTCTATCCATTCCAAAGTAACTTCACCAGAAAAAAACTATGAAATTTTCTAAAAGACTTAAGAGAAGTCTAGAATTCCCGAAGCATGATCCTAGGTTGGCGTTAACAGCTCTCCTTGACAAAATTTCAATAAAAAAGAAATTAACAGAATTTTTAGGTGAAATTTGACATAAGAATAGCTAAGATATTTTTGAAAAGAACAATTGTTCTACTAGATAGCAAAACAAGATAATTAAAACAGCATGGTATTGATGCAGAAATATAAATATAGATCAGTTTTTGTTTAATCTAATCAAGAGTCCATATGTATATTAAAGCATAATTAGAAATATAACATATAATAAAGGTGACATTTTAAGTCAGTGGGTAAGGATGAATCATTAAATAATTGGTGTTGAGATAGCTGGCTATCAATTTAGAACAATTTAGTTCATATCATTCATGAAAATAAGTTCCAGATGGTTAAAAAACTAAATTTTAGAAGAAACAGGAATAATATATAATGTTTTAAAAGAACTAGGTATTTGTATTTGCAGGGTACCATGTAGCATTTTGAAGTTCATGCTTTACAAAATGATGCCTAATTAGGGATACAACTGGGGTATGACATTCAGCTTTGTCTCTGCTTGTTAAGCTGAGTGCCATGGTTCAGAAGAGGAGCCTTTTTCAAATTTGTCCACTTATTGTAGGAGCTCTATGCACTCTGCCACCAGAAGGGAGCACCTTTTTCTAACTGGCACAAAGACCTTATACCCTAGCAGCATATCAGTAGTAGTTAATAGTAAGCAGGCAATTTATACATACATAAATACCTTTTTTTACATAACAGCTATTATAGACCACATGTTTCCCCCCAAATTCACATGTTAAAGACCATTGAATGCCATGTGATGGCATTTGGAGATGCAGCCTTTGAAAGTGGGGTTCTCATGATGGGACTATTGCCCTAAAAAGAAGAGATCCTAGAGAACTTGTCTCTCTTTCCACCATGTGAAGACAATACGGGAAGGCCAGGAAGAGAGTCTCCACCAGAACCTAACCATGCTGGCACCTTGATCTTGGGTTCTAGCCTCCAAACTGTGAAAAAGTAAATCTCTGTTGTTCAAGTCATACAGTCCATAGGATTTCGTTATGGTAGCTGAAACCAACTGATATGATGACGTCATACTGTTAAATGTACTGGACATTTTGTTGCTGTTGTTCTTAACCCTGGTTTTCACGTACATGCATATGTAGACAATATGTGTGTATATGTGTTAAACATCAGATAACAACGAGGACTTCCAAGAAGGAGATTGCATGAGGGTATTGGGAAAGGGACACTTTTGCTTTAAGTTATTATTCTTTTTTTTTTTTTGTCAGAATTTCCTAATGATTACACATTTTATTTAAAATATTTAAAATGATTGGCTGGGCACGGTGACTCATGCCCGTAATCCTAGCACTCTGGGAGGCCGAGGCAGGTGGATTGCTTTAGGTCAGGAGTTCAAGATAAGCCTGAGTAAGAGCAAGACCCCATCTCTATTAAAAATAGAAAAACTTAGGCAAGAGGATTGCTTAAACTCAAGAGTTGGAGGTTGCTGTGAGATATAAAGACGTCATGACACCGTACCCAGGCTGATAGCATGAGACTATCTCAGGACAAAAATAAATAAATAAAATGATTGAATATTTTGAGAATAAATTATGTTATAGAGTGTCTCATGTTGTGAAAAGTCAATTGATAGGTGTCACTTATATTTGATGGATATTACTATGTTCCAGGCAGTCAGTGTATTACATTCAGTATTTAATTTGGTCCTGAAACAATCCTAAGGAATAGATACTATTTATATGTTTATTGTACAGATGAGAAAACTGAAGCATAGCGAAGTAAAATGACTTATCCTAAAGTTAACTGGCTCTTAAGGACAGAGTCAGGATCTAATGTCAACAACCTGACTCTAGAGGCTACCCTCTTAACTGCAATGGCATGTTGAGAAATGAAAACAGGCAAATAGGAGGTTAGTGAAAACTCTGGCAAAACGATTTCAATAAAATGAAGGAAGCAAAAGACATATTGTAATAGATTGAGAGTGGAAATGTAATCAATAAGTAAAACCAATTGCCATATCTTATTATGTCGAACTGCATGAAATTGCAAATACTCAATTATCTTTGACCTAAAAAGTATAATTTTCATATGGCTCATTCTAATGTATCAGTTTACTGATGAAGGTTGTTTGCAAGAAACATCAACTTAAAAAAGGAAGCAAATGACAGAAGTTTTTAAACCCTCAGGGTTATGTGTGTGTGTGAAGACAAATCTGGAAACTGTTTCAAGCCTTCTTAGTCTGACATGAATAAATACACCTAAAGTTAACATATCAAACACAAGGTTTGTGAGTTGTACTTCAGTAATACAGAAAAATTTTTAACCCATCGACCAAATTTCTTAGCACCATATATAATAGTTAAAAAAGAACCCAATGTCTGGTTACTGTCAAAAGCAAAAGTTAACAGTAATTTTTACATATTGAAGTCCGTCTTCCTAAGTATTTCTATCTACAAATATCACCAAGAGCTTTGTCAAGGTTAAATGACAGATTTTCCCAGGGTCTATTCAAAGAAGAGTTAAGACTACACTTGGTTTCCTGGCTCTCTGTCCTTTTGTACTCTTTTTGCTATCTTGTAATAAGCCTATTTTTTCCCCTGTTATGTAATGCAGATTAATCTGATTTTTCTTTTCTTTTTTCCAATTCAAGTTCTGAGTCAGCTAATCTTGGTAATTACTGAGACAGGAAGCAAAAGACTGAAATGACTCTGTAAGCAAAGAAGCTCCCTGGCTGTGAGGGGTGATTTTATTGGAAGAGTGTCTTCTAATGCAGAGACTACACATCTGTTCTGTTTGTCGCATTCCTTTTAACTCCTATGACTCTCTTTTGTTCTGCTGGGATAGCTATAGACTATCTAATGACCCTTTTGGCCACTGCCTTCACCTCCCCCTTATTTAGTTGTTTGGGAGTTTTGTCTACATCCTTGGTTTAGACCCATGGCCTGTCTTCTCGTGTCCACTTACGTCTTGGTCTGTGCTTGTTCACCGGGGTTCTCATTAGCTGCTTTGCCTCCTAACCACAACCCCTGGCTTTGCTATATTCTTATTTTTCTCAGTGATTATATTCAATTCTCAAATCCTGAGCTACATGAAAAATAATGTGCATTTCACCCAGAAAATTCTTAGGAATGCATAGCATCTATCTGGAACTCCAGATTTACTCAGTGGCCTTGCTGACTGGATTTTGAGATGACTGTCATATGGGTCACAAAGGAAGCTTCATGGGTCCAAGTGACCCTTGTTGTATAAATTGATCATGTCTTCTAAACCATGTTGGTGTTTCCAGGTTAATTCCTAATACAGTAACTTTGGGAAAATAACTTTAATGTCCTTGTGTACTCATACAAAAAACGAGGAGACTGGGCTACTTGATCTCAAATCTTTTCAGTTTTAAAATTATATAATTCTAGGAAATTCTGGGGGTTTTTATGTATGGAGCATACCCTAATTCTGATTTTCTTTTATATTTGGAGCATACCCTAAGTGTATTACAAGGAATAACACACAGCACTGTATTGTGTATTGTCTTCCCCAGCCTTGGTCACAGTAAGTGGATCTCCCTTCTTATTGGAATAATGGTTTCCCCCTTCTGAGTCAAAATATAAAGTCACAGCAGCAGTCAGTGTCATTTCATGTGCACAGTGGGTAATTAAATACCATAAAATCCTCTGAGGGTTTTTAACTAGGAAGCTATCTGAGGAACAAGATGGAAAACTAGAGGTTCATGTATGAATAGGAGAGTTTACAATACATTATAGATATCATTTGACCCATTCATGAATACAAATATTAAAAGAATACATTAGGTGTAGAAAAATGTTCCTCCCAATGTTATTTACCCTGACACACTACAGAAAACTCCATTCAGCACCTCATTATCACACAATTTAAAATTTTCTTTTACCTTTCTCTATCTTTTATCGACTGTTCAGCCATTAATTTCTTCAGTTCTTCTAGACGCCGGAGATCTCGCATTTCCATTTCTTGCCACTTCTGTTCTTTCTTAGCCCAGTATTTTCTTATCTATTGTATAAATGTTACATAAAATTTAAATTAACAACAGATGCGTGAAACTAAGGGTGAAAGCTATCCATTGGTTCATATGACCAAGATGGAATTTAAATGCCACTTCTTCTTTTTTGGTTCTTAGATATGCATATAGCACATTGGCAACAGAAAAATAAATTAAAACACGAAGGTACATGTCCCGAGAAACTGCATGGTTTAACAATTCCTGAATTGGAAATACAACTTGTGCTGAGACCTGAGATTTTAATCTATGGCTAAAATAATTGACTTTCAGAGAGCCACAATAAAAGCATGTTACCATCTCTAAAGTATATGCTCTACCTGTTACTCAAAAATATTTTTATCCTCTTATGGTAATGCAGCTCTTAACAAATATAGCATTAAAACTATTTTTGCTTTAAAAGCATGAGTTTATTTATGCTAATGGACAGCAGGATGTTGAAAGCTTTATGCTTCTGGGGAAGTGGCAGGAGATAGGTGGGAGGAAGGAGGGAAGGAGTCAATTAACAGGGCTATGGTATGCACTAGTGCTGTCTTATGTGGTGAAATAAAGGTCAAGCATTTCAAGAGCAAAGAGGGGAAAGCATTGTTCTTACTAGGCCTGTTTTATTTCCCTTTTCTGGAAATGAAAACAGAATGAGAAAACCGGAAGTACACATGTGCTATGTTCAGGAGGCTGAAACCTTTATGCAGGATTCCCCGATGTCATGAGACAATTGACGTGAATGTTTATTTGACAGAGGCCCATTTGACTACTTTGGCCTGCCATGTTGTGTCTGGGTGAAGACACTGAATTTTGCTGGTGGAAAGCAGAGTACGTCAGTGGCAAGCACCAATGAGTAACGGGTAGCAGAGGGTCTGTTATAGATGCTGGGCTAGTCTCAGCCCCAAATATGGCAGTTACTCTTCTGAGAGAGTGATGGAAATGAAAAGCTAAGTGGTTTTCTGACTTGCCTAGTAACATGTTCTCTGATTTCTAGGAGAACCAAAAGAAGCATCGCAAGAACAACGGCCATGATCATAGCATCTCTAGCCACACCTGCAACATCTACTGAGTGCTCAATGAATAACTGCATGAACTCAACTGACAGTGACATCCACTGCCAGAGTTGACTAAGACCTGAATTTAAGGAGAACAGAGAAGAAGCTAGAAAGTCTCAGCAGCAAAGACGTAGAGTGAGAGAGTGGTTAGGAGCAGGAGAGAGGAAACAGACAGACAAGGAGTATTCTGGAATCCTAAATGATAATTGCTAGGGAATTCTGTTAACACTAGATATGGAAATGTTAGCAATGATTTTATCATCTCCATCTGAGGATTATAAACAATTGTCATTTTATTTTTTTTACTTTTCTGCATCGCCTCATCATTGCAATGGATATGTATTTCTTCCATAATCAGAAAAAGCAAAGCTACTTCAAAAGTAAATTTTGAAAAACACAGATATTGAATTAAAGAGCATTTTTCTCTGAGTTCCAACAGACCAATAATGTTTGCTTACTTCCAGCATTGGCCTTGGTGGCAAGTCAGTGGCTGTTTTGCAGACAATTCCCTGACCAGAAGCAGAGGGACCCCAGCTTGCTGGCATCCCCAGATTAATGATTCCACTTGGTACACTGTCCTGTGCAGGCCTAGAAGTATATAACAGTTGGAGCTTTCTGAAATCTCCAGACCAATCATTTCCATCTTTCACTCTCTGGTACCCTCAACCATTGCTATAGTAAGTTCTCTCTCTCTCTCTCTCTCTCTCTCTCTCTCTCTCTCACCTTCTCATGATTCACTCCTTTACTCCCTCCCAGTGCTTTCTACTGGGCCCTCTATGTTATCAGACATAAAATCACCTACTTTTTCAACATTCACAACAATACTTCCTTTTTTCACTGAAAGTTTCTTGAGTGAAGGATCCTCATATTCTGATGCCCCCATGTGCCATGGGGACTGGGGAATGGTTGGGCATTTTCCTCTGCTACTTTCAGACTACTATGACATCCTCCTAAGGTACAATTCCTTTCCCCTCTGATGATAACACTATTGGGATATATCACCCTCTACCTGTTCTTGTTACTGGCATGTGTGGATTTCCTGGTCATTCCCAAATACACATCAAGAATTCAGATAGACAAATCCTAGCCTTCTCTAGCATACCTGCTTCCACCTTCCTGGGCAATTTCAGCATCTGTCTGATGGCCCTTCCAGCCTGTTCTCTCAATTCCATAACTTTCTCCATTCTAGAAAGCTACCTCCTCCTCCATGATTCTATTATCACTGAAAACAATTCCAATTCCGAAATTCTGAATTATAGCAATAGACTCTGTGACCAGAACCAACCCTGTCCCCTTCCCATTATCCTCTGGGCTCTGGCTCTATAATATTATTCCCCAGGCATAGCCCTCATTCCAATGCTTTGCTAATTAGTATACTTTTCTTCTCTCTCACTAGTCTGCAGAAATTGTGATTTATTGTGTCCAGAGCATAGCATGTACTTAACAACCATTTGATTGATGACACAATTGTACGAACTGATAACCAAGTCTATGATTTCAAAGGACTCTTCAATGATGATTAGCCTTTCTTTTAGGAATTCTTGCTTAATATTCCAAAACCTGTTTCCTATTTCATCTCCACACCTGCTACTACTTCGTCACTTTCATGAGAAGGAACAGAAGCTCAGGCGTCCTCAAACTTTTTAAACAGGGGGCCAATTCACTGTCCCTCAGACCACTGGAGGGCCAGACTATAGTTTAAAAAAAAAACAACTATGAACAAATTCCTATGCACACTGCACATATCTTATTTTGAAGTAAAAAACCAAAACGGGAACAAATACAATCACACCACCTCATGTGACCCCTGTGGCTTTCTTGCTGGCCTGCCCATTAGAGGAGGAGGTGTCCTTCCTTCTGTTTGAGACTAATCCCTCAACTGGGCTGCAGATCCCATTTCCAACTCTACCTTTTCCATAACCTTACTCTGTTTCCACCCCTGTTATACCCTGTTTAACTTCTTGGTGTTTGCAACTTCCTTTTCTTACATGCAAGTAAACACAAATCTCTCTCACAGAATTGTCTTAAAGACTTTCTTTAGACTTTCAAGACTGTAGCACCACACCCTTCACTGTTCCTTTTCAGCCAAGCATCTTAGAATGCTTGATTTTCTCCATCTTTGTATCTCCTCAGGGTATTTCTACCTCTAACTTCCACTTCAGATTCACTGTTCTCACCAGTGACTTCCAAAGAATCAAACTAAATATACTTTCCAATCCTTAGTTTACTTCATGTATGTGTATTTGATTCTATTAACCCTTATTTGTGGTATTAAAACACTATTGACTCTGGCATTCATTTGCTCAACAAATATTTAATGGGTGCATGCCTGAATCCAAAGTCTATGGTAGGGACTTAGGATATGGTGCTTAAAGAGAAATAAGGCCTTTGCTCCATGAAACTGAGACTTGCCAGAATGGAAGAGAGACAACAGAGAATAAATGAGTGAGTGGGATATTATGTGTTGATTAATTTCTAAGAAAAAAACAAGTTGTGTGATGATTTAGAAAACTTTGGGGAGAATTATTAGAAGACGCAGTTTAAATATGTTAAATAGAATATTTGGATGGAATGACATTTCCATAAAAGCAAGCAAGATGAGTGTGAAACACCCATGTGCAGAGAGGGAGGGGACCACTTCAAGAAGAGAGAGTGGTAGGTGCAACAGCATTTGTTGGGAAAGACCTTTCACATTTTGGAGATTGGGAAGAGGGAGGCCAGTGCAGCTGAGGGGGTGATGTGAGTTTAGACTAAAAGTGAGAGTGGAGAGCTGCCTAGGGGCTAGATGGTTAGGGCAGGATTTAGTTCTAGAAACAAAGACCAGCCATTGGAGAGATTAAAGCAAGTGATGACATGATCTGACTTCCATTTTTAAATCAGAGCTCTGGCTATTATGCTGAGCAAGACGGTAGAGGAACTAAGACGAAAGGAAGAGACCAGTTAGAAGGGTGAGGCATAGGTGGTCAGTCAGATTCAGGAAATGCAGACGAGAGTTTCAATCTGAGATGTGCTTTTGAGTGGACTCAGAGTGCTTATTGAGGGATTCAATGTGAAGACTGAAGGAAAGAGGAACCAAGCACATTCCTAGGTTTTTTCTTGAGCAACTGGCTGGACAGTGGTACCAATAAAGGAGATGGGGGGTTGGGACAATAACAAGTTTGGAAAAGGAAGACAAATAAAGAGCTCAATTTTGAGCATGTTCAACATGCTTATAACACCTCTAAGTGGAGAGGCCACACAAACATCCAGAGTACAAATGGCTGGCTCAGGGGGAAATGCAGGGTTGGAGGCCTAAACTAAAGAGAAGTCCACTTAAATGGTATTTGATGCCACAGAAGAGTGTGAGATCTCTAGGAAAATCCTCTAGATTCGCTAGGATGAGAATGTGAACAGAAGAGAGAAGGTGGCCATAGCCTTTCAAGCTTATCTGCTTTTTTCACAGTTTTCTCTACTAGAATGATGTCATTTCCTTTCTCTGCTTGTCAGTCTTACCCAATCTTTAAGAGCAGAACAAATGCCACCTTCTTGAATCTTCTTCTAAACCAGGAAAACCATTAGCTCCACCCTTGACACTCCAATGACCCTCTGCTTAGGGTTTGTTACGCTCCTTTCTTTGTCCTGCCTTGCAATTCCTTAATTCTTTTTCTTGAGGTTCTACCCCTGGATTGTTAACCAATGTATCTGGGTATTTACTACATGCCTAGAATACTCTGCCCCGCCTTGTTGCCTGGCAAATTCCACGTGTTCATCCTTTAATATTCAGTTTTAGCATTGCCTTCTAAGCCTTTCTCCCTTTCTACCTCCCCCAGACATACATAGCCAGGTATATCTTCTAAAGCACTATTTATGTATCCTTAGCATAGCTTTTCCCACATCAATCTGCATCATTTTTCTCTGCATCCCTAGTACCTTCTCTGACACATTATAGGGCTTAATGATCACTGTTAGGTTAGTGGAAGCTTCTTTTGGTCTCTGGTTCAAGAACAACAAAGATGAAAATGGGAGCCAGGCCAGCAGTATTATTTGCAGGATGATAAAGCCTGAACTAAGTACTTCCCTAAGGGCAGTTCCATTTGCTTTTCACCAATTAATAGGAACAAAAACTGTGTATCAAGAGTTATTGGATTTGCAAGCCTCAAATTAAAGTCAAGACTAAGGCTATTTAACTAGCCCTTTGGGACATTCGTTGAGACACAGATTTGAAATGCACTGATTTTTAGATTTTTGAGTGATCATTATAACATTCCAGTGATAGGGGAATCAGAAAGTTAGTGCATATAATGAGATGAATTCAAAGCCTCTTGATTTTCACATGAGGTCTGTAGATAAAGTTTGGTTTTCTAAAAAACAAAACAAGCCCTCATAATCCTTCATCTCCTCTTATGACCTCTTTTGTAATTAGATGCATGATATGTCTTTTCACAGTCCCATATTTTCTTCATTTTTGTAAACTTAAGCCAGTAAAAGTATCAATAAACTGAAGAAACTATTCTCCATATAGCTTTATGAGCCAAAAATAATGCTATGCCATTTTTTCAGTGGATTCAAGATCATTTTTATATTCTCCCTTACTTTTGTAATCTTTCAAATAATTTGCTTCTTATTAAAAGCTAGTAGTAGAGCACCTCAGAGTGTAACTTTAAAAAATACTATACAACCATTAAATTTAGCATGAAATAAAAATGTTTTCCTTCCTTTTTCTTTTTTTTTTGGATGGGTGCCAGGGGAGACAGTTTCATCTGTCACCCTGGGTAGACTGTAGTGGCATCTTCATAGCTCACTGCAACCTCAAACACCTGGGCTCAAGTGATTTTTCTGCCTCAGTTTCCCAGGTAGCTGGGATTACCAGTGCATCACCACCATACCTAGCTAATTTCCTTTTTTTTTTTTTTTTTATAGAGATGGGGTCTTGCTCTCGCTCAGCTGGTCTTGAATTCTTTTTTTTTTTTTTTTTTCAATTGTTGGGGATTCACTGAGGGTACAAAGAACCAGATTACATTGATTGCATTTGTCAGGTAAAGTCCCTCTTATAATTGTGTCCTGCCCCCAAAAGGTGTGTCACACACCAAGATCCCCCACCTTCTCCCTCCTTCCCTGTGTCTGCTCTCCCCTTCCCCCACCCCCCACTGTGTACTAGGTCATTAATTGTCCTCAAATCAGAACTCTTGGCCACAAGTGATCCTCCTACCTCGTCCTCTCAGGGTGCTTGGATTATACTTGGATTACAAGTGTGAGACACCATGCCAGGCCAGAATTCCTTATTTACACATAGAAAGCAGAATTATAATAGGAAAGTAGTTGATCTCACATTTCAACTATCTGGGTGATGTTGAATCTTTGAACAAATAGACTTCAGCACATTGGCGCCAGGTCATTATCTCAAAGGCTTTAATGACTTCTTCAGGAGGAGGCCATAACCCTTAACCAAACTTGAAAAAGATGTGAAATATGAAGTTGAAAATATCCAGTTCCACTCCCCATAAACCATTAAAATAAAGCATATTTATTCCATTTTCTAGATTCTAATTCACTTAGAGAGTTCGCTAGATCATAAAGACTTCCTTTCTAAGGTAGAAAGTAGAATTGTGCTCACCAGAGGCTGGGAAGAGCATAAGAGATGAAGAGAAGTTGGCTCCTGGGTACAAAAATACATCAGATAGAAGGAATAAGTTCTAGTGTTAAATAGACCAACTATAGGTAACAACAATTGTATATTTCAAAACAGCTAGAAAATTTGGAATGTTCTCAACATACACACAAAAATAATAAATGCCTGAAGTGATGGATATCTCAATTACCCTGATACGCACTTTTCAAAATAGCAAATATACCCCAGATTTGCATAATCATTATATCTAATCAATAAAAAAGATCTTCTTCCTACCTTTGACCTAGAGTATGCAACCCCACACTAAAAAAAAATTTAGCATTGTTATATGCAAAAACATAAAAGGACATCTTAATAGGAAAGAATTCATTTTTTACTTTAAAAATTTCCCCACTCATTTCATCTAGATCAGGGGTGGTTATCTGTATCACATAAAATCACCACAAACTGAGTACGACTCCTTTTTCTATATAATCAATTTGACAGTCATCAACATTTTGCTACATAATGTATGAACTTCTGGAAGATAGGAGACATGCTTTATACTATAATATTTATTTATATTTGGTATCACACCTTGCAGAAAAGAGCTCTGCAAGGTATATATTCACCAAACTGATGAAAGGAAAAATAATATAGAAAGGTTGCATTGCCCAAAATACTTTTCTTATTTCAGTTCATATAAATCCAAAATCACCTGGATAGACAATTATGATGCAACTTTTCAATTAGTGAGCCAATTCACTCAGTCCTATAGTGGTATGGAGGCACATTTTATCCCACACAGAAGGGGAACAGGAACTTCTCTCAGCTCATGGATGCCAAATTAAAGGTATTTTATGTCAGAGAAGGGCCCTTATTCACTCCTACCATCAAAACCTTTCAGCCAATTCTTTCTTCTATACTTTTCTTGTATAAAGATCAATATGTGCTTCAAACTAAGACTGGCTTAAGTTTCTGAATAAAAATATGGCCTCAAAAGAATTGCCTTGCATTTGTGGAAAGAGGAAAACTTTCTACATGGAAAGAAACTAGAGCTAAATCTTTGGTTTTCAAAATAGAAAGTCAATGTTGCCATCATCCTACCTGATTATTTGAACTCAGTGGATTTTTTTTTCAGTCCACAATTCAGACTCTTTGCATTTCAGCTACTTATCGGTGTCCTAAACTTGAACATTTTAGCAACCAATCTCCAAGCTGATAAACAAGTTCATCTACCTTTGGCAGGAGGATAAATTGTCATATTCTTTCTGAAGAATAAATAAGAGTAAGAAAACAACCAGCAAGTGACTTATGAATTAAGAAACAAGATTTTAAGGATTCACAGTTAGGGATACATGCAAAGATTTCTATGTAGTTATATCACAGCCTTTAAAGGGTGAAAAGTTAGAAACAATCTGTCACAAATTCTGATAAAACACTACGCAATCACCAAAAATTATGTGGTAGGAAAAAAGGGAAAAATATGTAAGATATATTGAAAAATGGAGAAAAATCAGATTAAAAATAATATATTCAATATGATTTTAGTTAAAAATTATGTGTATCTAGAAATAATGAATGTAAAGATATTATTAATAATTTTGTTTTGGTAATGCTCTTAGGATTTGGGATGATTTTTATTATCTTTTGTACACTTGCTTATAGTTTTCAAATTCTGTACAATGAACATACAAATACTTTATAATTACGAAAGTACATTTAAAAAAATTCTGTACAAGAAAATTTATATTTAGGAGGAGGAGTATCTAAGGGACATGACTACTATTCATTTCTGAAGTTTCCAAACTCTTTCTGAATCAAGTCAAATGACAAGAACTCTGTGCACGTATGAACCTCTGTCCAACACTTTCCCTTTATCACCTTGCATTGGACATCACTTTCACTTTCTGCAGAAAAGTTTCACAGTAGTTTCATAGCAGAAACTATGTTTTATGAACCATCATTTAATGTTACGCTATAGGCCTCGTAGGAGTTGGTGCAATATGTAAGAGGATTGCTTTAGACTTGTAAAACTACTACTGAAAATGCTATCCGTTGAGTAGGTTGCATTCCCTCTCCCGGTACACGCTGCCAGATCCTATAATCTGCTTGTATGTTGTTTATTATTAGCAAATAAGAGCTAAATGTTTCTCTTTAACTTTAACCATGTTCAGATACAACACCCTTCTTTTGTCTCAGTTTGCTGACATAACAATAGTCTCATGCCTTTAGTTTCTTGTCTCTTGTTTTCTTACTGGTTTTCTATTTTAGTGATTCCTAATAGGAAACAGATGGCACATTCAAAATTAGGATCAATCTAGAAGAATGTAATAAAGAGACAACTGACAGAGGAGGGTGGGGGTGCAGAGCACCTACAAGGGACCATTTAGTGCCAGACGGCGATTGACCAGCTACAGACCAGAGGCAGAAGGCGGGTTGGGGACGGCCATCTGATAGAAACTGAGGCCTTTGTGTCAATTGTGAAGGACACAATTGGTCAGCACTACCCTATAGGGCAGGAGCTGGGAAAATAATTCCCTCTCCCTTGCCCTGGCTGACCCAGCCAGAAGCCAGAAGATAAGGGAGCCACATAGGGAAAGCCGTGGATGGAGGGTAATATAATCCGGGGGATGATATCCAACACAATAGTATTAATGCCTTTTCTTATCAATTGTGTGGAAGCAGTGATGCCATATGCATAAGTAAGTAGCATTAATCCCTTTTAGGTGTCCACGTTGGTCACTCATGTAAGCATTTTCTCATAGCAAAGAGGCCTATTAAATTGGCAATAAGCTATTTTCTGCTATGACGTAGTCTTATGTCCTTATAACATGATGAGCCAAGAAAGTCTATCTTGGGGTAAACACATTTATTATCTCCCTCTTAATTGAAATGCCAGGTGGATTAAAAAATAACTGTCATGTCTTCTTTAGGAGGAAGGTCTGTTTTCAGTATGGGCGTTGAAATATTGCATAATGTTCATGTCATTTGTTGGTATTGCTGAAATGAATTTGTCTGCAATCTTCTTTAATTTTTCTCTTTATTCATTAAGAAGGGAGTATCTGTACTGAGGATGCTGTATTTCAAAACCTGAAGTGTCAGAGAGGGTGAAAAGTAATCAAACCTCAGAGTCATTCAATCATGACTTAGAACCGAGGTAATTTCTGCCCTCATTTAATCCAAACTCCTGATTTTACAACTGAGCAGGCAAAAGTCACAGAGCCTACATGAATTGCCAAGGTCACCCATCGTGCTAGGGCCTCCCAGTTTGGCGTGTTTTCCTCTATACCTCAACACCAAAGTAGAGTTATATATAGTTCATTCACTAAGTTCATTTGTTCAACCAATATGTTTTGAGTGCCTTGTGCCAGGCACTGGGGATATTACAATGAAGAAAACAGATGAATTCCCTTTTTTTATGGGGGCTACATTCTCCCTGGGGAAATGAAGATAGCCAATAAGTAAATAAACATATAAATGTCAGGGGGTGATAAATGCTAAGGAAAAATATAAAACAATATAAATAGACAATGACCCATTTTAAGTTGGGTCATTAAGGACATTTTTTCTAAGATGACATTTGTGCAGGACCATTAATAGAGTGTGGGAGTGAGTTCTGCTGACATCTGGAGGGGAGGGTTTCAGGCCGAGGGAGCAGACAGGGCAAAAGACTGAGGTAGGGGTGCTCAAACTACGGCCCACGGGCCAGATGTGGCCCGCCGAGGACATTGATCCAGCCCTCCGGGTGTTTTTGCCACCGCTGCCTGTCCTGCTACAGTGCGCATGTGTGGGATGTGCGCCGCACTCTCCGACTCCCCTCCTCTCAGTCTCGGGACTAACTGATGCACACCTGCATCACTTGTTACGACTAGCAGTGACAAATATGGAACCAGACATTGACCATCTCATTAGCCAAAAGCAGGCCCATAGTTCCCATTGAAATACTGATAAGTTTGTTGATTTAACTTTAGTTGTTCTTCATTTTAAATATTATATTTGTTCCCATTTTGTTTTTTTGAATTCAAAATAAGATATGTGCAATGCGCATAGGAATTTGTCCATAGTTTTGTTTTTTTTTTAAACTATAGTCTGGCCCTCCAACGGTCTGAGGGACAGTGAACTGGCCCCCTGTTTAAAAAGTTTGGGGACCCCTGCACTAAGGGAATGTGTGCTAGAGTGTTCACAGAGCGGGAAGTGGACTACTAGGGGGCAAAGTGGTAGGACAGGAGGTCCACGATGTAGTGATGCTGTGTGAGAAAGTCGATCAAGCAGAGCCTTGCATAGCTGGGTTTTGGTTTTATTCTGAGTGGGATGGACAGTTTTTAGTGTGTTTTCAGCGGAAGAGTGGCATGATCCAAAGTGAGTTTTAGAACCATCAGTCTGGCTCCCGTGTGGGAAACAGATCGGAAAAGAAGGGTTGAATAGAAAGGGAGGAGGCAGCGATATTAATTATGAGGGGAGGAGGCTGATTATAGTCCTGATTGTATTTTAAAGATAGAGCCTTCTGTCTAAACAGGAAAAAACAGGAGTCAAAGATGATGTCAAGAATTTTGCCCTAAGTATTGAGAGAACAGATTTCCATTTATTGAGAAAAGCAAGACTAAGGAAAGAGTAGGTGTAGAGGGAAAAGCAAGCATATATCGTTTGGGCTGTTTATATTTGAAGAATTGGTGATGGAATGGTGAGACTTTCTGAAGGGGGAATGTGGGATTAAGGGAGAGTACTCTTGAGATAGAAGTCATCATGGCATATTTGTAGGTTTAAAGGGAAAGATCTAGATAAAGAGAAATGATGATAAAGGGAGAGAAACAACCCTGGGCAGGAGAGAGGGGATGGACCTCAGTGCACAGACGGCAGGCTGGCCTTGGACAGGTGCACAGACACTTCTCATATGGTAAGAGGAGAGAAGGCCAGGTAACGGGGACAGGTTTTGAGAGGTTTGTGAATTTGATATTATTGGAAGACTATGGAAATTCTCCTCTTGTCAACGGGTAATGAAATCATATCAAAATCATTAAGATTTTCTTCAATATACTTAACAAAAGGAATGGCACCAAGGAGGCAAGGAAGATTTTTTTATCTGTTTACACTTGGTACTTACACTCGATACTCCAACTTTGATCATATTCTAACAGTCTAGTATTTTGGAAAGTGTTTAGCCACAGTGGTGCATTAACCCAGGAAGTGAAACCGTGAAAGAATATTAAGAAGAGCAATAAAACAGACATAGTGAGTGGCATGCACCTTTAGAACATAAAAGAAATTTTACTAGTAAGCAAGCAGGTACTATTAAAGAGTTTTAAAATTATTAATATCCTATTCATAGAATAATTATGAGAAATCCAAGACAGGACTAAAGTATGAAAATGATCCTAAATCAAATAGGTGATCTGAAGGTGGGGTTTCGCAAAATTAGTTAATCACAAAATTAATAGCAAAGAGCAATCACGATGATGCTCAGCGTAGCACAGCATTTAAAGTCATGAACTGCGGAGTTAGACCACTTGGGTTCAAATCCTAACTGTCTCTGTGACTTTGGGGAAATTATGTAACCTCTATGAGTCTCTTCATTTATAAAAGGAGGATTATATTAGGATCTATCCTTTAGGGTTGTTAGGAACATTAAATGAACATAGAATAGTGCTTTGCACATAGCCAGCACTGTTTAGGTGCCTGTTAACCCAACTCCTATGAATAATCAAGACTTATACTGTACAGAAAATGTAGCCAAAAATTGACACCTGGAATTAATTTTTAAGATTCTTCCTCTAAAACTGCCTAATGGGAAATCTTTTCCAGAAAAACAACTACATCTGGCTTTTGATCATCCAGGCTTCTTCTTTTTTTTTTTTTTTTCCCTCCACCTTGCTTTCTTAAAACTATGTACTGACAGACAGTAGAAAGATTCCATCAGTCTTTCCACTTTTTAAAAAAGATTCTCTAGTGGAAGTTTTATAAGACAGTTGAAACCAGAAGCTGAGCTTCTTGGGTCACCATTCTACATTTTTTGGTCACCTCCTGACTAATACACTGCACTGAGAGTCTATTCTACATTTAGTCTCGTGTTAGAAGGTCAGAAGAAGTTAATTTAATAAGAGTACTCGCATGTTCATTCCTAAACTTTAATCACAAAATAAGGAACATTATGACCATTTTAAAATTAGATGACTCTTAATTTATTTCTGTTGCATAATTAAACTTCCCATTCCACATTAGTTTCTTTACTCACACAATAACATTAAAGGAACAATATTAAATCCTCAGAGAATAAAGTCTGAATCTTCAGTTTATTTTGGATTCCTATCTACATTAAATATCCATATACTATTTTCTCCTTTGACCATTATACCATCCTGAGAGTTAATTTACCAATTAGGTTTTCAGCCTCCATGTTTGGAGGATTTCATCAGATTTCCAAATAAAAATACCAAAGAAAAATAAAAAATGCCCCTCTGACTTTTCAAGATCATACATCTAGGAGTTAGTAGTTGACAGAACGATAAAACGGAGGGTAGGAAGTAGTTCAGTAGGTTCGTCCTCAATCTAGTACAGATACTTTAGCTCTAGCAACAGGTGATTTCTTTACAATGAGTTATTTGCAGTGAGAGGTTCGGTTGTCTGTACATTAGAGTAGAGGTCAACTGGTGCTCAGAGGGGTTCAAAGACGATTCCAGGGTCCAGAAAGTCTATTAGAGTTTCTATATTCCATAGTCCTGGGTTTTTGAAAATGTAAAAAGTGCTAGAAGTCAATTTCAGGTCATCTGAATGTCAATGTATTACTGAGTGTTGCTTTAGTATTTTCATTTGTGTTCACATTTCAGGTGACCCTAAGGGCAATGTTACATAAATTGACAACAGTTATGTTTTAAATCATTTTAGTCTCACTGGGATCCAGTTAGCTCTCTCTCTTCTCGCTTCCTCTCACACACCCCTTTAAAGACGTCTCAGTCTCTACATAGCGCAAGTTTGAGAAGGAACATTACGCAGAAAAAGGACCTGGAAGAAACAGATGACTTGGGCCAGTACCAGAGGTGTCATATCAGAGGGGCCTCTCTGCTGTAGGCTGTGTTTCCAGGCAGTAATCTGATTTCCAAAGTTTGTTTTTTTCACTACCTAATGCCCTGAGATCTGTATCACCCTCCTTCTTCAACAGCAGAACATGCAATGCAGATGAAAGGTAACCAGTTACAGGAATTTGAAGGAAATCGCAGAGGACAGTTCTAGACCCTGCAGCTCCTGCGGTACACATGCATGCAGTGGCAATTAAAGGCTGAAACAGAAAGAGAAAAATTCATAGAAAGAAAGTTGGTAAACCCTACTGAAGTCAGTCAGGGCACAAAGTCCATTCTAAGGCCCCAAATTTGATTAACTATGGAAAAACTAACAACTTCTATTAGTGTAAGAGCATTCACACCAGAAAGTATCAGATCAGCAGGACCCTGCGTGGGGACAGATGCTCACAGCACAGTCTGATGATACAGGAACAGGAAATAAGAGACGAAGACACCTAGGCAGGGATGAGGACAAAGACTCTCCCAACTACCAAGCTAAAGGCTTCATCAGTACTCCCCCAAAAGATCAGGGAATTAACCTCAAAGTCACACTGCATTTACACATGTGCAGATATACACACACATACACACAGGTAAGGGCGTATACATATACATGGGCATATGCACACATATATTTAAATTGTTACATACGTGGATAGTCATGCTTAATCTAACCAATTACAAACACCATATGATTTGCTCCATTTTGTATTTTTAGTTTTTCTCTATTACTGCTTTTTGTTGTACTTAGAAAGTTTGCAGCTAAAAGAAATCCTTCTGTATTATTAATAGGAGCTTCTATTGACCTAAGTAAGAATTGCGTGTATCTTTGTGGCACAGCAGGTAAACACACCCCTTTAAAAATATGCAGAAAAGGGGGTAATTTCTATTTGAGGGGGTGATCTTTCACAAATGCCTAAGGTATGAAGAATGGAGGACTGGATATAATACACATCATATTACAGGCATTTGACATTTATTGAATACGTAAATAAGCAAATGCATGAAACATCATTTGGACCTTTAGTGACCCCTCTGAGAATATACACTCTCTTACTGTCATCGTACGTAGCTTAATAGTTGACCCCACTTCCTTTGTATAAGAGTTGGGAAGGAAGCAAATGCCACAAAGTACTACGCGTTAGAAGGTATTGGTGCCAATGCCTGGTGAAAAAGCAAGTACAATAGATTGAGTCATAGTATTTCCTGAAAGGTGACCTTGAGGTTTCAAAATAAAACACATTTTAGG
Source organism: Nycticebus coucang (assembly GCF_027406575.1). Classification (NCBI taxonomy): domain Eukaryota; kingdom Metazoa; phylum Chordata; class Mammalia; order Primates; family Lorisidae; genus Nycticebus; species Nycticebus coucang. The sequence goes on from NC_069786.1 coordinate 53,799,831, forward strand.
AGGTTTGTGTGTATAGTTTACAAAAAAATCAACAAGTCATGATGCTTATGAAGAGTGTTACATGTTTTGTTTGATCTAGTTAGATGCTAATGGTCCACATTTTGTTGATGATTGCCATCTAGAACCACAGGAGGTACTAAAGTGTCAATGATCCTTTGGGTTACAGTGCTGTGCTGTAATTTGAAGTTTTCATCTCACTACAACTTTCAAAGAATTACCCAGTCACTGCTGTTGACAGAGCTCTGCCACTGCAGAGACAGCTTCCTGCCAAGGGAAGAGTAACCAGGCAAAGATAAAAATAACTGTATTCATGATACTCGTTTCTGAGCCAGCTTTAAAACTACTGTCTTTATCAGTATTATTTTTGGTTTGGTTCCCTGTTTGGTTCTCATGATATATTTCTAACCATCTCAGCTCTACGATTCCACTCAAGCAACTTTGATAATAATATCAGTAATTATAATGACATCATTTATGGGGTTCTTCCTAGGTGCCAGGCTTGTGCTAACTACTTTGAATGTGTTGTTTTATTATGCAAATACATACATTATGCAGATACAAACACTGAAATTTAGAGAGAGAAAGGAATTTCCCTCAAGCCCACACAGTTAGCAAGTGCTGGAACTCCAAGTCAGGTCTGAGTGAACACAAAAAGCCCACATGTTCAATACCACCCTGAGCCATTCCCCATTTGTCACTGGCTCACTGAGTTCTTGGCCCTCCATTTTTGCTACCTAGTTTACAGTTTGTTTCTTTCTTCCTTCTTGATAGCTCTTCTTCATTCTTATCCCTTAGATCAACTCCAAGAGCTCTGTTTCTATAAAGTTCTTAGCTCAGGTCTCAGTGAGGTTAATGTACCACTTAGTATTAAGACCCATGTATGGTGGAATAAAGAAGTCTCTTGGGACTCCTCTCCCTCTTCTGACCCAGGGACATACCGACAGATACCAAATCTAAACTACACTTCTCATAAAGCTGAGAATTTCCTTCCTAAAGAAGGGTCACATTTGTTACCCTTCACCCTGATCAGCAGATTTGGGAGAAGTGACTGAGTATGTTCAACTCAGCCCCATCTCTCTCTCAAAATGCCCTCTATCTTCAGGAAGCAAATTTCCCCTTCCCTGACTTGTAGTAGCAGCCTGTCCGTTTATGGGGAGATCTGGGTAGACTCAGCTCTTCCCAAGCCTAGAGGGTTTGATTTGATAGTAGAAGTATCAGGAATGTCAGGGGCCACACATGACAGTCATAGTTTCTAATACGGGCATTAAATTCTTCCTTCTGGGCTCTTGGTTCACCCCCTGAGTCATTCTTCCTTTTTCATGAATGATAGCACACGCTCGCTGCAAAGTAGTTTTATTAGCCTGCTTCCTACCAGTAGAATTTGGGGGGTCTGCTTTGCACATCAACATCTCGCCCTTTCAGTGCAAGCTAGTAGTGTCTGTGGTAATTTTCTCAAGAACCCAGTGGATTTTAGAGAATTCACTCCATTAGACTAATCTCCTGGAAAGGTTTGTATGGCTAAATAATCTGACCTTTTGAACTTTTTGAGGCTATCGCAAAGGACTGTATATTCACACACTCAGCCTTCCCTCTATGCCAGTGTCTCTTAATCTCTTAACTCCAAGGCCTTTTCCCATCTGGATAGGTTGAGAATGTTCCAAAACATCGGGTCTGAACCCTTTTTGTTTAACAGTTCTTCTCTCCCTTTATCTCTCTTCTTTTTACTATAAGCTGCAAAAAGAAGCCAATTGGCAACTACAACACTTTGCTGGGAAGTCTTAGTTCATCACTTGGGAAGTTCATTACCAACTTTGTAGAAACTTGTTTTCCACCCGACCGTAGGACGTGGTTTCCTTCAGCTTTCTGTCACCATGTAACAGTGATCTTCCTTTCTTCGGTTTCCAGTAATACATTCATCACACTTCCTCCTTTGGCCCTAATCAGTCACATCTGTAATATCCATATTTCTACTGACAGTTTGTTCGAGGTGTTCTAGCCCTTTCCTATCATCCTCAAAACGATATCTTCAAAATTCTTTCAGATTCTTCCAGCTTCTTCCCACTTCTCAATTCCAAAGCCACTTTTGCATTTTTAAGTATTTGTCACAGCAGCATTTTACTTCTAGATAGCAAAATCTGTATTAGTTTTTAAAAAATTATTATTGTGTAAAAATTACCATAAGTGTAGTAGCTTAAAACAGCACAACTTGGTAGTTCAGAGTTCTGTAAGTCAGAAATCTAGCACAGAGTGGGCTGGGCTCTCCGCTCCTGGTGTCACAAGGCTAAAATCAAGGTATTGACAAAACTGAGTTTTCATCTAAAAAAAAATCTGCTTCGAAGCCCATTCTTGTATTTTATTAAAATTCAATTCTTTGTAATTACAGAGTGATAGGTTAAAGATCTCATTTCCTTGCTGGCTATTAGCCAAGGCCACCCTCAGCTTCCAGAGGCCTGTTCCTCTTGCCACATGACCTTCCTCAATCTTTTATCTCTCCTTGCTCCAAATCTCTGACTACCCGCTCTGTGACCAACCTAGGAAAACTCTCTGCTTCTAAAGGGCTCATGTAATCAGGTCAGGCCCTCTCAGATAATCTCCCTATTTTAAGGTCTTCTGTGCCATATAATCAAACATAATCATAAAAGTACAAGTCAAGTATTTATCATCTTGGTATTTGTACAGGGAATATATGGGGTGGTGAGGTAGGGAATCTTGGGGCCCCCGTCATAGAAGCCTGCTTGGTATAGGTGTTATTCATTGGCCCCTTTAAATCTAATAATCCTGAAAAAGCAGAGTTTAAAGCCTAGGGATTAAAAAAAAAAAAAATTGTTCTACCCTTACCTTGGACCTCATTGAACTCTAGGCATTACATAGGCCAAACGTCAACCCTATCTGCAAGCTTAGGAAGCTCTCTCTCCTGTCTTTGAAAATGCCTTTCTCTGACTGCCAAAAATCTTAACAGACTGCAAAGATGATAGTTAGCAACGTCCTTCCATCTTCTCCTGTGTAACCATACCAATTCCCTAGTTCAGATTTAATTTCTACAATTAAATATACCTACTCCTATTCTCAGGACTTGAGTTATTTAATTAGTGTATTTTCACCTGTCTAAACCCACAGTGAATGGAACTGTATCTAAACCTTTTTATATGGAGTATAAGTTGACACTACATGCAAGCAAATGCCTAATAATATAATACTTGCCACAGTCAAAATTCACAGTGAGGAAATGCTATGAAGGTCCGAGGAGATGACAAAACTATAGGTATATGCTTTTCAGAAGCTATATTTTTAAAACAGTAAATAATTGGTAAGTTCTCCCACAGAGATATATAGTTTACTTACATTATTTGAAATATGATCAATATTTATGAGTTTCTGAGGTGTGTGCAATTATTCTCTTTAACCATCAACTCTTTTGACAGCAACTTGATGAAACCATCCAACTTACTTCCTTAGAAAAGGAAATTAGATTCATTCTTAAATTTAAAATATAAAAAGTGTGAATTATATCTTCCTAGCAATTGACTAAGTCAAATGATCACATAACTTCTATGTATGTTGTTTTCTACACATGCTGTTTCGAAACCAATTTGCTGATTTCAAGACACAAAACAAATCAATAATCATGACAACTAAAGTAACATGCAGAAAAACTGATTTACAGCCTATAACACCATAGTTCCTTTACCCCTCACCTATTCTAGTTTGAAGAAAAAACTTTTAGATGAGAGCCTCCTAGATTTACTTGGTCACATAGCCTAAAATGTCAACCATGTTCACAAAAACAAAAAGTTATCCACAAATGAATTATGAATTAATCAGTCATTCTTAGCACGGTAAGCTGCTTTTCAAAAAAGAAACATTTTTTATATCATACAAATCAAGTAAATACAGCTATACAGATTAACAACATTTCCTTTCCTTGTGTTTCATTGTGTTGATCACAAACTAATTGCCTTTTGTGAATTATTTCTATGGAAGTCAGTAACTACATTTAAAAAGTTGATTAATAAATCTGATAAAGATTTTTAACAAAAAATATTTTTATTACAAATTCTATCATTTTTGTTGTGAAAACAAACAGAAATACCTAAATAAACATATCATATTTAAAAAACAAGAAACAAAAACAATCCTCAAGTATATTCTATCTTTCATAAATTAACAGCAGTCATTTGTTTTGGTGAATATTTTTAAGATTGTGAAAATAAATGTTTGCTGAAAAGAGGAATGATAATTTGTGTCAGTAAATGAAAAACAAAACCATCTAATAAATAATCAAAAAAGTAAACTCTTTGAAGGTCATTTTAGCCTTCGGTGAATTCTACTATCACTAGTGTAATACATTCCACCAACAAGGACCTTTTTGGTAATCATTTGTCATTGACAAAATGCTATCTCAGAACCCTCTAGTAATTATCACAAACTTTGTCTTTTTCTTTTCTTTTTTTTTTTTTTGTAGAGACAGAGTCTCACTTTTATGGCCCTCGGTAGAGTGCCGTGGCCTCACACAGCTCACAGCAACCTCCAACTCCTGGGCTTAAGCGATTCTCTTGCCTCAGCCTCCCGAGTAGCTGGGACTACAGGCGCCCACCACAACGTCCAGCTATTTTTTGGTTGCAGTTTGGCCGGGGCTGGGTTTGAACCCACCACCCTCGGTATATGGGGCTGGCGCCTTACCAACTGAGCCACAGGCGCCGCCCGTCTTTTTCTTTTCTTAACCTGCAGGGTCTTTTCCAATCACAGGTCCCTGTGGGTCAACAAAGTAGGTTCTACTCCATGTCAACCAATCTTCGAAGCTCAAATAAACTGAAGCAAGAATCCACTAGATCCTCATGCATTTTCTCAGAACTGCCTGTGAGAATTCTGTGCCTAACACCAACATCAATAAAAGCTCAACTGGGCCATTAAATATTCATTCACAATAGCTTTTATACCTTTTTTTTCTTTTCCTCTCTTTGCAACGATTCTTTCTCTTTCCACAGTTTCTTTTTCTCCTCTTCCTTTTTTCTTCTTCTGGCAGAAATTTCCATTTCTAGTCTTGCTACCTCTTCTTGATGGGCTCGCCATTGAAAAACCTGAAATAAATAGAAAAATTTCATTCCCATAGCTATGCATACATAGGACATAATGTGAATAGGACATAATGTGATTTCATAGGACGTAATGAGAATACGTTTTAAATCAAGCAGATGTCAAACTTGCCCAAATACATATTTAAATTCTGTGTGCATGTAAATGTGTGATATATGTGTGCAAGTTGTGTGTTAGTGTTAAAAACAAAAAGCATCTTTAAAATCACCTCATCCAGAGATTCTTCACCTGGATTTGACAGAGTGAAGTTCTCTAAAGAGTCTGTGATTTGACTTTAAAGAATCTGTGAATTCCTATAAATAATATGAAAAAAATTTCTGTGGTTTTGCACATTTGTGTTTTTCTGGAAAGTAGGTTAAATAACTCTCAAAAATTCTCAAATACCCTGAAGACCCTAAAAAATTTAAGAACCACTGGTATATTTATTCCTTATTTTAAAAGTATGGAAAATGGGCCTGAATTAAAATGAATAATCATTTTAAGACATTTAAAAAAACCTTCTGGTACTGATATGTGTTATTGGTAGAAGTATACTTGAGACAGCTCTTTCAATGAGTATTGCATAATATGTAAATATGTATCACGATATAAAATATGCATAGTTTTGACCCCCAACCTTACTTATGTAAAATTATCCAAAGAAGACAATCAGCTGGACAAGTGTGCAAAAAACGATGTACCCACCGGAATGCGCACTGCAGTGCTGCTTAAAACAGAAAAGCTGGGTGGCACCTGTGGCTCAAAGGAGTAGGGCACCAGCCCCATATGCCGGAGGTGGCAGGTTCAAACCCAGCCCCTGCCAAAAACTGCAAACAAACAAACAAACAAAAAAACAGAAAAGCTGGAAAAAGTCTAAATCTGGCAATAGGAGATAACTTAAATCAACTATGGTGCCCTCATTCAATGACTGCCTTTGAAAAAGAATGTTCTATCTCCATATTCATTGACATAGAAAAAATCCACAACATATTATTAGATATAAAAAAGTAGATGAAAACCCATATTTATAGGGTGATCTTATTAGCACAAAATATCACCTATGTACCTATGCATAGAAAGAGATTTGGATTATAACTGAGTTATAGCTTTCATGTGAAAGCCATAAATTAGTTTCATAGGGGAGGGAGGTGGGCGGAGGGAGGGTGATTTGTGGGATTACACCTGCGGTGCATCTTACAAGGGTATATGTGTAACTTAGTAAATGTAGAATGTAAATGTCTACACAACACAATAACTAAGAAAATGCCAGGAAGGCTATGTTAATCAGTGTGATGAAAATGTGTCAAACAGTCTATAAAACCAGTGTATGGTGTCCCATGATTGCATTAATGTACACAGCTATGATTTAAAAAAAAAAAAAGAGAGAGAGATTTGGAAAGGGGTTTGCCAAAACAACAATATTGTTTATCTCTGAATAGCCTCATTTCACAGGATTTAAAACATGTATTCCTTAAACCTTTCTGTGCTTGTGACATTTTTTTTGATAAACATGCACTATCCTTGTAAGCAGGAAACCCATGAAACTAACAAAATAAAAACAAACACTTCCCTGATCCATGTACACCTTTGGCTAAGGAAGCAGCCAGCAGGAAAATGTAAAATTCTTTTTATCAAAAGGAAAAACTAGCATTCCCAATTAAAGACCTCATTTCTTACATATTTGATGAAAGCATCACTCATTAATGGTAGTATATAAAATGAAAATTAAATTAATAAAATAATGTTTTACAAATATGATTAAAGTAACTAAATAAACTCTTTCTGCAAAAATTTTCATTTTCTAAAAATACATTTTACTCTATTTATCAAAATAACCCAGGAAATTTCTATTCCTGGTTTTCAAATAGAATTCAGTTTAGCCCACAGGCTGCTTATCCCAGCCATCAGGTTTACCTTCTTCTTTAGATCCCCATTCCTAGAATATTTTCTTTAATTTATTTTGTTTATTAATATTAAATCATAGCTGTGTACATCAATGAGATCATGGGGCACCATACACTGGTTTTATAGTGACACATTTTCATCACACTGGTTAACATAGCCTTCCAGGAATTTTCTTAGTTATTGTGTTAAGACAATTATATTCTACATTTACTAAGTTTCACACGTACCCTTGTAAGATGCACCGTAGGTGTAATCCTACCAATCGCCCTCCCTCTGCCCATCTTCCCCACTCCCTCCCCCACTTCCCCACATGCTTAGGTTATAACTGGGTTATAGCTTTCATATGAAAGCCATTAATTAGTTTCATAGTAGGGCTGAGTACACTGGATACTTTTTCTTCCATTTGTGAGATACTTTGCTAAGAAGAACATGTTCCAGCTCCATCCATGTAAACATAAAAAAGGTAAAGTCTCCATCTTTCTTTAAGGCTGCATCATATTCCATGGTGTAATTGCTAAGTCATGGAAAAAGCCCAAGTGCCCATCGATCCACGAATGGATTAATAAATTGTGGTATATGTACACCATTCCTAGCATATTTCATTTGTGCTTCTGTCTTAACCTGCTTCCAAACCATTCCTTTCTGTACTTTATCTTCCCTCTGTAACTTGCTACAGTTAAAGTGCAATGTCCCTTTGAGCGCTGCCAGTGATCTCCCCCTGAATACCCAAAAGATAGTTCTCCATCCCCCACTCCTTGATCTGACAGCGATAGCAGACCCTGGTCACCATCTCTTCTGGCTTAAAACTCCCGCCTTCCAGGCTGGGGCGTTGCTCTCCCTGCTTCTCCCCTGAGGGATACTGCGTGCTTCTTTTCTTCCTGCTTCCTGTATCCACCCAACATCCCCAACACTACCTTATCCTTTCTTTGATCTCCAGCCTCTCTCTTTCTCTCTCTGTTCATTTATTTGATGTGCTCATCTTTTTCTATGAGTTCAACACTTCTATGTATCTGACTGCAACATTTACATTATCAATATACCTTTTTGTCTTCAATACAATCTTATATTAAGACTTGGCTATTTGTATGTGTGCTCAAAATCCAACATTTTCAAAATTAAAACCCACATCTTTAATTTTGCCACAGCCTCACATCATGCCCTGTACATCTGCCTTCTCTTTTCAAATATCCCGGTTTGATTTGTGGAACTACAAGTCTCTTTATAGTTTGAATTTTTTTATTCATCTATTTATACATCAACATGATTGTTTTTTATATTTTGCATCTGACTTGGCACATCATACATTTCTTAGATTCAGACGAGTTTTTATTTTTGCGAATCAATTCCAAATCATTGAACTTGGTTGTAGTTCCCTAGTTCACTCGGAATCTTTTTGCCAAATGTCTTTAGAATAAGACCAGAAAGTTTACAATCATAATGTCAGTTGATCAATATAGAATTTAAATAACTTAGCTTTGTCACTACCAACCTTCGCCCCACTTTAACCTGAATAACACATAATGTCTAGGCAAGTTTGTGCCTGTGCCATTCCTATTCTTAGCTTCCTAGAGTGGTTCAAGCTACTTCACCTGGAATGCTCTCAGATTCCCCTCACATAGGTGCGTGATAATTAACTTTTATTTAATTCATCAAAATAAATATTCTCAATGAAATCTAATAAACAAAAAAGTTGCTATTAGAATACACCCTTTTGCGATAATAATGAATTCTAGTTAATGATCATCAATGGTACTAAAAACTTTACATTAATAATTTATTAAAACTCTATGAAGAATGAATCAATATAGCAACAATGGAACACACTGAATAATCTTAGCAGCACAGAGAAACAAGCAGGCATTTTGCCTCCTGGTAGAAGTACATGATATTCCCATGAACTATTCTTGCCAAAAAATAAAATGGAATCTGATCAAATCTCTAAACCTACCTATGAGGTTACAGGAAAATTAATCAACAGAAAAACGCATTATATAATGATGTGTGGGGATGCAATCACCAAATTAAAATGTGAGCAAGCTTAAAAGACTTTAATAAATTACAAGAGAAAAGAAAGAAGGACAACTGGACAATTATGAATTAAAAGAGGTTTAAGAAACATCAACCAAATGCAGTATTTGGATTGTATTTGAATTCTTATTTGAATACACCAATATCAAAACAAATTAGAGCTATTTCAATACTGATTGTTCAGTTGATGCTATTCAGGAAATATTATTGACGTTTTCAGGATGATAATAGTGTTTTTATGCTCTTTCAAGGGTCCCCTTAATTTTAGAAATACAAACTTAAATACTAACAGATGAAAGGATACAGTGTGTGGGAGTCTCACTATTATCCAAGGGGTAAAGGAGGGTAGAAAAGAGTATTGATGAAACAAATCAACTAATGAGCTGGTAATTGTGGAAGTTAAGGGATGATAGGCTTGTAGAGATGTTTAAATTTTTACACAATAAAAAAGTTATTAAACAACATAAACCATAAACATAATATATACACAAAGAGATTTATACTGTAGTGTTTAATGTTCTGAGGCAGTAGGAAGGAAGATCTGCAATGCATTGAACTAGTAAAAAGAAAAATAACATACATTTGCCCCTTCTGAGTACTAGTTCTATAAATTTCAGTGAAAATAAATTTGGGCCTTGGAACTACTCTTTTAATCTGTTGATTTAAGACTAACTTACGGGCAGTCTCATTGAATGACCTTTGCATATATGATGTCATAAGATTTAAAGAAGCAAAAGCATAAGCAAAGACCTAAACAAGGGAAGATTTCTGTTTCCAGGGCACATATAGAAAGAAAATAACCAGACAGTCAAACTGGGATAACCAATTTACCCACGAATTTACCTAATTTACCCTTGCCTGTCATTTGCAAGTCTCTCTAAATGATGCTTCTTCTGTTCTCCAAAAAGGTGATAAAATTGTATTGTTGTTTTCTTTTAAAGGATGCACACAACAGAGAATCCTGAAACAGCTGCAAATTCAACAATCAAAAGCCAATGGTTTATAGATCTCAATAATAAATGAGAAAAAGAAAAGAAATGCTGAAAAAACTAATTTGCTTCCACTTAGTATTAGAAGCATGGGAATAGTAAAGAATCCAAAGACATTTACCTGAAGTCAGTAATTCACACATCATTTCTAATTATAACCATACCAACCTCCACCCTCCCCCCCAAAAAAAGAGTAAAGGAGATGAGGTTGTTGGAAGCTAGAGTTGTGAGAACGACAATGAGAAACAGGCCCAGCAGCAATTGGTATCTAAGTGGTGGGGGAAAACAGCTTTTCAGGAAGCACAATGAGTGAGGCGAAGAAGAATTCGGTGGGAAAAGGGTGCAATTGAAAAACATCCTTATCCAGGGGGTCCCCATAGAGAGAGCCAAGGGATTTGGATGGCTCCTATGCCCAGAGAATGACAACCAATTAAGGTATTTTCAAGATGCCTAAGAATAAGAATGCTGGCAGCTGGGTAAAGAAATCAATATTAGCGGGATAGACTGAAGCACAAAAGGCTTCCGAGTGAGCAGTGAGCAAAGAATAGCACAGAAGAACATTTTAGCAGTTTTATTTTAAAGGGTTTGCTAATTACATAGCTTTACACGGAGTATGTGAACATAACCACATAACAATAGTAACCACAAAATAACATCACCAACCGTGCAGTCAGGGGCGTGTAATAAGGAAAACATTATTGAGATTTCTAACTACAGGGCATTTTTCCAGGTCTCTATTACATACTTTGTTTAATATTCCTGCCAAGGGTACAATCTTTGAATGAGACCTTAACCTAACAGAGGGCAAATGACATTTAAGATATGCTCATCTACTGCAAATAATAAATGAAAGTGTTTAAAAAGGAAATGGGTAGTAGCATTTCATGTGCTCCTTGCTGTTAATGTAAAGTGAAACAGTGCAAGTGAAATTAACAAACATGTATATTCTCAGAAAGAATTAAGTAGTAAAAAAAAAAAATGAATCCCATAAAAATTTCAACAAAAATATGAAGCCCATGAAAATTTCAAAGGTAATAATTGGAATTAACATCAAGGAAACAATATTAATGCAATTATACACCAGAGTTGAAAACTTTGAAAACAGTTCTAGTCTAGGTATCAGAATGCCATAAAGGAGATGAATGCTGAACATTCTCTGCCACTGACCAACAATATTGTTACTTTGAGCAAATAGCTCACCCAGGTTTCTCACCTAACAAAGGGAGGGATGGAATCAGATGACCTCTATAGTTCATGTAAGCTCTATTATTCTGAATCTATTTTATATTTTCCTAATTTAGATAGATCTCCACATATGACATGCTGGGCAATTTTTTACTGCAAGCAAATAAAATAGCCATGAGAAACATAAGTATTTTGTAGGCCTTTTAAATAATAACAGATAAATACTAATATTATATTCTGTCACCTTATTTATGGAAACGTTGTGTGACGTGGTTGTCTTATAAGGGAAATTAAAGATACCATCTGACCAGTGACTAGAATAATAAAATATTAAAACTGCCATTTGTGAGAGCTTAGTGTGTGCCAGACTTATGCTTTATTAAGTTATTAAACACATGGTATGGTGTAATAATGCTGGAAACAAGCAAGCCTATATCTCCTTCCACCTTTATCTGCCTAACTTGTGCTTACCTCAATCAAGTCTCAGCTTAGATATCATTCACCCCAGGAAGGCTTCCCGACCCCACCATGTCCGGGTCTCTTCTCTAACTCTCTAGCAACTTGTCCCTCTTCTATTAGACTAGGATGCATCAAACCATTTGGAAAGGCCTGTGCTTCCAACGGACAGCAAACTTCTTTTTTTTATTTTTATTTTTATTTTTTTTATTAAATCATAGCTGTGTACATTGATATATTCATGGGGCACCATTCACTAGCTTCACAGACCGTTTACCAAGTTTCACATATACCCTTGTAAGATGTACCGCTGGTGTAATCCCACCAATCCCCTTCCCTCTACCAACCTCACCCCTCCCTCCCCTCACTTTCCCACTTCCCCCTATTCTTAGGTTGCAACTGGGTTATAGCTTTCATGCGAAAACCCTAAATTAGTTTCATAGTAGGGCTGAGTACATTGGGTACTTTTTCTTCCATTCTTGAGATACTTTACTAAGAAGAATATGTTCCAGCTCCATCCATGTAAACATGAAAGAGGTAAAGTCTCCATCTTTCTTTAAGGCTGCATAATATTCCGTGGTGTACATATACCACAATTTATTAATCCATTTGTGGATTGATGGGCACTTGGGCTTCTTCCATGACTTAGCAATTATGAATTTGGCTGCAATAAACATTCTGGTACAAATATCTTTGTTATGATGTGATTTTTGGTCTTCTGGGTATATGGCCAGTAGAGGGATTACAGGATTGAATGGCAGATCTATTTTTAGATCTCTAAGTGTTCTCCATATCTCTTTCCAAAAGGAATGTATTAATTTACATTCCCACCAGCAGTGCAAAAGTGTTCCCTTTTCTCCACATCGGCGCCAACATCTCTGGTCTTGAGATTTTGTGATATAGGCTAGTCTCACTGGAGTTAGATGATATCTCAAAGTAGTTTTGATTTGCATTTCTCTGATGATTAAAGATGATGAGCATTTTTTCATACATCTGAAGGCCACGCGCCTGTCTTCTTCAGAGAATTTTCTCTTCAAATCCCTTGCCAAGCCTGCGATGGGATCCCTTGTTCTATTCTTGCTAATGCGTTTGAGTTCTCTGTGGATTCTGGTTATTAAACCTTTGTTGGAGACATAACCTGCAAATATCTTCTCCCATTCTGAGGGGTGTTTGCTTGATTTACTTACTGTGTTCTTGGCTGTGCAGAAGATTTTTAGTTTGATCAAGTCCCAGTAGTGTATTTTTGAAGCTGCTTCAATTGCCTAGGGAGTCCTCCTCATAAAATACTTGCCCAGACCAATTTCTTCAAGGGTTTTCCCTGCACTCTCCTCTAGTATTTTTATAGTTTCATGTCTTAAGTTTAAATCTTTGATCCAGTGAGAGTCTATCTTAGTTAATGGTGAAAGGTGTGGGTCCAGTTTCAGTCTTCTATAGGTTGCCAGCCAGTTCACCCAGCACCATTTGTTAAATACGGAATCTTTTCCCCACTGAATGTTTTTAACTGGCTTGTCAAAGATTAAATAACAGTAAGTAGCTGGATTCATCTCTTGGGTCTCTATTCTGTTCCAGACATCTACTTCTCCGTTTTTGTGCCAATACCATGCTGTTTTGATCACTATCAATTTGTAGTATAGTCTGAGGTCTAGTAGCGTAATTCCTCCGGCTTTGTTGTTAGTTCTGAGGAATGTCTTGGCTATTTGAGGATTTTTCCTGATTCCATATAAAACGAAGTATTGTTTTTTCAAGATCTTTAAAGTATGACAGTGGAGCTTTTATAGGGATTGCATTGAAATTATATATTGTTTTGGGTAGTATGGACTTTTTTTTTTTTTTTTTTTAGAGACAGAGTTTCACTTTATGGCCCTTGGTAGAGTGCCATGGCATCATATAGCTCACAGCAACCTCCAACTCCTGGGCCCAAGCGATTCTCCTGCCTCAGCCTCCCGAGTAGCTGGGACTACAGGCGCCCGCCACAACGCCCGGCTATTTTTTGGTTGCAGTTCAGCCGGGGCCGGGTTTGAACCCGCCACCCTCGGTATATGGGGCCGGCGCCTTACCGACTGAGCCACAGGCGCCGCCCTAGTATGGACATTTTAACAATGTTGATTCTTCCCAGCCATGTGCATGGTATGTTTTTCCATTTGTTAATATTTTCAGCTATTTCTTTTCTTAGAGTTTCATAGTTCTCTTTACAGAGATCTTTCACATCCTTTGTTAGATAAATTCCCAAATATTTCATCTTCTTTGGCACTACTGTGAATGGGATAGAGTCCTTAACTGTTTTTTCAACTTGACTATTGTTGGTATATATAAAGGCTACCGATTTATGAATGTTGATTTTGTAACCTGAGACGCTGCTGTATTCCTTGATCACTTCTAAGAGTTTTGTAGTAGAGTCCCTAGTGTTTTCCAGATATACAATCATATCATCTGCGAAGAGCGAAAGTTTGATCTCTTCTGACCCTATGTGGATACCCTTGATTGCCTCTTCTTCTCTAATTGTGGTGGCTAAAACTTCCATTACAATGTTAAAAAGCAATGGAGACAATGGGCAACCTTGTCTGGTTCCTGATCTGAGTGGAAATGATTCCAATTTAACTCCATTCAATATGATACTGGCTGGGGGTTTGTTATAGATGGTCTCTATCAGTTTAAGAAATGTCCCGTCTATACCGATTTTCTTAAGTGTTCTGATCAGGAAGGGATGCTGGATATTATCAAAAGCTTTTTCTGCATCGATTGAGAGAATCATATGGTCTTTGTTTTTTAATTTGTTTATGTGCTGGATTACATTTATATATTTACATATATTGAACCAGCCTTGAGATCCTGGGATAAAACCAACTTGGTCATGATGTATAATTTGTTTGATGTGTTGCTGGATTCTGTTTGTTAGGATCTTGTTGAATATTTTTGCATCTATATTCATTAGTGATATCGGTCTATAATTTTCTTTTCTTGTTGGGTCTTTTCCTGGTTTGATGGTTTTCAGGGTGATGTTTTCTTCATAGAACGTGTTGGGTAGTCTTCCTTCTTTTTCTACCTTTTGGAACAGGTTGAGTAATATAGGTACTAATTCCTCTTTAAAAGTTTGGTAGAATTCTGACATGAAACCATCTGGTCCCAGGCTTTTCTTTTTAGGGAGGTTTTGTATGGTTGATGCTATTTCCGAACTTGACATGGGCCTGTTCAACATTTCCACTTGATTCTGGCTAAGTCTTGGAAGGTGATGTGGTTCCAAGTATCAGTCAATTTCCTTCAGATTTTCATATTTCTGAGAATACAGTTTCTTGTAATATTCATTAAGGATTTTTTTGATTTCTGAGGAGTCTGTTGTTATTTCGTCTTTGTTGTTTCTGATTGATGAGATTAGAGATTTTACTCTTTTTTTCCTGATTAGGTTGGCCAGAGGTTTATCTATTTTATTGACCTTTTCGAAAAACCAGCTTTTTGATTTATTGATCTGTCGTATTATTCTTTTGTTTTCAATTTCATTTAATGCTGCTCTAATTTTGGTTATTTCTTTTCTTCTACTGGGTTTGGGGTTGGAATGTTCTTCCTTTTCCAGTTGCTTAAGATGTTCCATTAAGTTGTTAACTTCCTCTCTTTCCATTCTCTTAAGGAAGGCTCACAGTGCTATAAATTTCCTTCTTAGAAATGCCTTTGCGGTGTCCCAGAGGTTCTGTCTTCATTGTTGTTTTGTTCCAAATAATTTTTGTTTGTGTCTTCATTGTTGTTTTGTTCAAAAAAATTGGCGATTTCTTTGTTAATCTCATCTCTGACCCAGCTATCATTCAGCATAAGGTTATTTAACTTCCATGTTTTTGTATGAGTATGCAGATTCCTGTTGTTATTCAGCTCAAGTTTTACTCCATGGTGGTTCGAGAAGATGCATGGAATAATTTCTATTCCTTTAAATTTACTGAGGTTAGACTTGTGACCTAAGATATGATTGATTTTGGAGTAAGTTCCATGGGCTGATGAGAAGTATGTGTAGTCAGTTTTGTTGGGATGAAATGTTCTGTAGATGTCTGCTAAATCCAAATGTTGGATGGTTAGGTTTAAATCTAAGATTTCTTTGCTCAGCTTATTGTTGGAGGATTGATCCAACACTGCCAAAGGAGTATTGAAATCTCCGACTATTATGGAGCTGGAGGAAATCAAGTTGCTCATGTCTGTTAGAGTTTCTCTTATAAATTGAGGTGCATTCTGGTTGGGTGCATAGATATTAATAATTGAGATCTCATCATATTGAGTATTACCCTTAACAAATATGAAGTGACCATTCTTGTCTGTCCTTACTTTTGTTGGTTTAAAGCCTATTGTATCTGCAAATAAAATTGTAACACCTGCTTTTTTCTGATTACCATTTGCCTGAAATATGGATGACCATCCTTTCACCCTGAGTCTGTATTTGTCTTTTAAGTTAAGATGTGACTCTTGTATGCAACAGATATCTGGCCTGAGTTTTTGTATCCAGTCAGCTAACCTATGCCTCTTTAGAGGACAGTTTAAGCCGTTCACATTAATGGAGAATATTGATAAGTCTGGTGAAGTTTTGGGTATCGAGTTTTTCAAAAGTCCAGTGGGCATTTTTAATCCTTTTGCCAGTGTGGAAATTGGAGTTTGATCCGAAGTTTCTGAGTGAGTTTACTTTTGTAGTATAGGATTGGGTTGGTCATTATGGAGGATAGGTCTGAGAATATCCTGAAGAGCTGGTTTGGTTGTTTGGCAAATTTCTTCAACATATGAATGTCATTAAAGTATTTAATTTCTCCATCATAAATGAAACTCAGTTTAGCTGGATACAAGATCTGGGGTTAAAAGTTATTTTGCTTTAGGAGATAAAAAGTCGGTGACCACCCTCTTCTGGCTCGAAAAGTTTCAGCAGAGAGATCTGCAATCATTCTAATATTCTTCCCTTTGAAAGTAATGGTTTTCTTTCTCCTGGCAGCTTTGAGGATTTTCTCCTTCATATTAACTTTAGTGAAGTTAATTATGATATGCCTGGGGGATGTCTTATTGGGGTTGAGTCGGGCTGGGGTTCTGAAGCTGTCCACTATCTGAATTTCAGAATCTCTAGGCATGTCTGGAAAATTCTCTTTCATAATTTCATGCAGAAGGCCCTCTGTGCCCAGCGAGGCCACTTCATCTGTTTCTGGAACTCCAATGATTCGGATATTCACCTTCTTCAAATTATCCCAGAGCTCTCTGAGAGAGTATCCGTTTTTGCTCTCCATTTCTCTTCCTCTTTGAGAGTTTGGGAGCGTTCAAAGGCTTTATCTTCAACGTCAGAAATCCTTTCTTCTGCTTGCTCCATTCTGTTGCTGAGGGATTATACCATATTTTTCATATCTTTGAGGGCTGCAAATTCTTGCTTCAATGTGTCTAAGTCTTTGGTGGTTTTGTCTTTAAATTCGTTAAATTCTTGAGACAACTTTTGAATTTCTCCTCGAATTCCTAATTCCACTTTGTTAATCTTGTCTGCAATCCAAATTCTGAATTCGATTTCTGACATCTCAGTCAGTCGTTTATGAATAGGATCTTCAATTATATCTGCCATTATCTTTCCTTGGCGGGGGTTGATCTATTCTGGTTATTCATGTTACCAGAGTTTTTCTGCTGATTCCGCCCCATGGTTGTTTTACTCCCTTTGATTTTTTCCCCTGGGGCTTTGTCGAGGGCCTGTACAGTGTTGTGGCCTGAGAAACTGGGGCCCTGTCTGGTGTGGTGGGGCTAAGTGGTTCTGTCTTGTTTTCAGCTGGTTTCTGTTCCACCCTAGTGAAACAGATACTCTGGATTGAAGTCTCAGCTGTGGAAAAATATCAGAAATTAAGTCACCCCACCCCACCCCCTGGCAAACAATTGAAAAAGAAAAATCAAACCTTCCTACCACCATGCACCCAGGGCACCACCTGATTTGTCCTCAGGCGATTGGTTCAGTTCAAAAAGTCCAAATCAGTTGTCTCAGTCTGCACCTGTCTCAGGTGAGAGAGTTTAAGAGGTCTCTGGGAACTGGATCACAGAGGTCTGGTGACTACTCTGGTGTGGCTTGCTCCAGTTCTGTGTGGAGTCAGGAGGAGCCACCTAGCCAATAGATCAGTCTGGGAAGATTGCTGCCTCATTCCCCATCTTGCACCACTGTCACACCCAGTCACTGATAGCCCTGCAGTTGGCTGACCCAGTTGCCTGTAGTGAATCGGTATTCCAGGAGTTTGCACCTGCCTGAATCACAAGGAAGTCTGCCAGGCGGCTGCCCTCTGCCTCTCTCTAGCAGGAGGAGGTGAGGCCTGACAACCTGGGGCGCTTGATGAAGGTTGGGGGGTTTTCACTCAGGTCCAATCTCGCCCCTGATTAATGTTACTGACAGAACAGAACAGAACAACTCTGCAGTTCCCCTGCAGAAGAGAAGCTGAATTGAGTTCCAAATCAGCTTGTCTTTGCTGTTGTATTGTCTATAGGCTGACAATCCCCTGAGGGCCAGGTGCGTCTTAGGTTTAGTAAAGGGGACCTCTGGGTCAGCCCTGCCCTGGGAGTTTCCCCGGTTCACAAGTTGGAGTTGCCTCAGGCAAATCCTATACTGAGAGTCTCTGGTTGCCCAGGGAGACAGGGGGTGTGGCTTCAGAATATTCAGTAGTGAGCCGTATTGCTAGCAAAAGAGGGCTGCTGTTTTATGGCTCGGGCAACTGCTGCTCTGGTGTAGCTCCCTTCTGGCCAACCGTCCTCTCTCCACTCCCGTACCCCAGAGTCTGCACAGACCGGCTGCAGCCCAGCATTGTCTACACCCCTCGAGCAATCGCCCAAGAGTCTAGACCCCTGGGGGACAGGCCTCCAGACCTTGGAGCGAGAACAGAGGGAAGCACAGGGAGCGCTGGGAGCCTGCGGTTGCGGGCAGAGAACACACACAGCTTTACACAGTTTTATGCCTGGCCGTATTGTCACCAAAAGATGGCTGTCGCACTGTGCCTCAGGGAACTGCCACTCTGGTGTGGTCCCCTCTCTGCTGACTGGGACTGGCCTCCAGACCTCAGTGTGAGTGAAGGGGAGGGCTGGGAACTCAGAATTCCAGGTAGAGACTATATACAGTTTATACAGTTTTATGCCTGGCAGGAGGATGCCCGTGGCACCCTAGTAGGGGAGGTAGGTCCAGTTTTTAGAGGGTCTCTCCCATGGTGTGTAGTGGGAGGACCTTTGAACTCTGCCCAGTTGTTTGTGGGGCACTCTGAGCCATTCTCATGGGGGAGGGGACTCCTGTCCGCTTGGTGATGGATTTTGTACCTTTTGTTTGTATCCTTGTGGTTGTAGCTTGCCTCAGTGGGGTTGACATGTGTTCTTCAACCTTCTCTCTTAGTGCAGCTCAAATCCACCAAGTTACTTGCTGAATTTTTGTCCTTTAACTCTCCTACTGGACAGGAGCCTCTGAGGAAAGCTGGCTTCAGTCAGCCATCTTGTCTCCTCCCGGAGAGGACGGCAAACTTCTTAAGGGCAGGGACCAAACTTGTTTTACTTCTAGGCTAGCACAGCAGCAGGCACTTTGTATGGGTGGTGGATAAGGCTTCAAGGCTATGCTTAGAGGCTAGATTGACAATGTTTTCTATGGATAATATTTGCCCCTGGATTGGTCTTTGGAAAGAAAAAGCTCCCTACCAGACGTGCTACCATTTTCTGATTCCTCTACTACAGGACTCTAAATCTTTGCTTTCCTCCATCCCAACTGTTCCAGCACTTCCTAAGCTTCACCTGGGTTTGTCTGATGGGGAAAATATCCAGAAATCTTGTGAGGATTTTCAACAACTCATCCGTTCTTCTATCGAGGTTAGAGGACACATGCAAAATGTAGCAAGCAAATCCCTTTCTCTGTCTTCCCCCTAAGTGTTGCTATAAGTTTCTAAATTCAGTTCAGCTGAGTAAACTTCAAATTTTCATTTTATTAAATCTTTAACAGTCTAACAGTTCCATTAAAATGTTTTCCAAATGTCCTACTGTTTTTCAATATTACCTACCTAAGCGTTTTTATCTTACATGTTCATTTATGTTTAAAGTTTGCTCATAAAATACAGTACCTCTGATTCTGCATGTTATTAAAGCTTTCTATTCTCCACTTGGCATTTTTGCTTAGCAAAAAAAATTCTTTTTTCCTTTTGGTTTTGCAATTGTCCCGTAGTTTCTTGGGAAACTTTATAAGTGCATTTTTATCACCCCTCTTTGATAACTGCTTTCCATTCTCTATGGCTTTTTATTAGTTTTTCTCAGAATCTCAAAGATTATGTACTATTATTATCTTGACTGTTCCATGTCCTTTTCAAATAAAATCTTGCAATGTTTTCTTTAATTGGGTCCTGGAGGGTCTAAAACAAAACTTTTAGAGGAAGAAACAAACTAAATGCCAATAAGCAGAAAATTATCAACAACTATTTTCCCTAAAGGACAAAATTTACAAACCTATGGGTCACTTTTATTTATGAAGCTGATGAAGTCAAATCGTATAAGACAATAGAGAGATAGTCAGAAGACTGGACTAAGCATCACGAGCTCACTTGCCTGTTGACTGAGCAATCTGGGGAAATTACTTCCCACTTCTGAGCCTCAAATCCTCTTCTAAAAATTTAGAGAACTAGATCAAGGTCAGTGTTTCACAAATAAATCATTAATGGATCATTAAATCAATTTTGTGGTTATCAACTACTATTTTTTCATCTACAAAAGTAGATCAGAAAATAATAGACATCATATCAACAAGTCCTGTTGTTTCAAGAAAATCTGTTTTTATTTTGCATGTGTATGTGTCTGGGTGTGATACAAAATATATTTCTCACTGTAGATCACAGTCAAGTCAAGTCTGTAGGTCACCAGAAAGTTTTCTATAATCCCTCCCGGTGCTAAGGTTCTATGGCTCTGTGACAAAAACACCAGAGCTTTTTTCTGCCATCGTTGAGCCACAGCCCTTATTACTAATACAATCAACTCAGAAGCACAGTAGAGACGAGAGAAACCAGGTTTTGACATCTTCAGCTAGAGTTTGAGTCCTAACTCTGTGGCTTATTAATGGCGTTCCCTGGTGCATGTTGTTTAACCACTTAGTACCCTCAGATTAATGTAAAATGAGATAACAATGCATGCTTTACAAGGTGGCTGTGCAAACACCATCCATTTGCACAAGCCAGAAATTTAGTAATAATTCTGACACTGCCTGTCCCTGACACTCCCTATATCCCAGGGCTGCTGCCTATGCTCCCAACCATAGCTCCCAATTGTCTCTTGGCCCATTCAATTCTTTCCCCCACCCTCATCCTACAAAAGCCTCCCTGCATCCACTGCTGCCCCCTCCCCCAGTCACTGAAGCCAGAGTGGTTATTTTCAAAACACACATTTGATCATATCTCTTTCCCTGCCCAAACCCTCATCACCCTGTCCAACATCTTTCAGTGGTTTCCCTTGTCTTGGGATGAAGCCTAAGCTCCCAGCTATAGCCTGTAAGCGCCCCCTGGGTTTGGTCCTGCCTCTCTCTGTCTGCAGCCCCAACTCAGAATCTCATGCTGATTACGAATTCACCTTTGTGATCCAGTCACACTGGCCATCTGAACAGGCCATCCTCCCTCCAGCCTCACAGATGTTGTACATGCTGTTTCTTTTGCTTGGAATGTGTTCCCCTCCTTCTTCCTCTCCTACCCCTTTCTCTTATCAATACTTATTCAGTCCCAATTTCAGTTTTCCATCTATCAGGAAAGCCTCATCTACCACTACATGAGATTAAGCCCCTTTAGTTACATGCTTCCATAACACTGTTTACTTTTCCTTCAAGGTCCTTAAATACCTTGAAATTAGACATTCAGTCTTGTAATAACTTGACCAGTGCCTCTTTCTGCACTAGACCATGCTCTCTGGGAGGACAGAGATCATATCTGATTGGCTCACACGTGTGTCTCGAGTACTTTGTACACCACCTGACACCTATAGATACTGAATAGATACGACTGACTGACTGAGAGCATGAATAAATGAGATCAGAAAGCGCACGTGATATGTGAATATTGTTTGTGCCCTGGGTTACTGCAGTTGCTTTCTAGCTGCCTTTGCTGACTTCCTTGCCACGATGGCTCAGTCCATCCTGTACACACATACCTACTGGATTAATTTTCACACATGTTGGGACCCCTACTCAAGACTTTAATAGTAGTGCTTTTTGGTCCCCATTTCAAGTGGCTTTATAGCTATTTATTTATTTGGATAGCACTTTGTTGAAAGGGAAGACTCAATCTCTTGAGGCATATTTGGACATGACCCCACATGCAAAAATTTATTTCCCATGACTCCCCAGACTTTCCTCTCCCTTCTCTTCCTCTTCCTTTCCTCCCCACTCCAGCACACCCATCTTTCTCTGTGCCCCAAGTCTTTGCCTGCAAAGTTCTCACTCCTTCTCTTCACCCCTTCAAGGTCATCCAATGCCCTTCCTAATGACTTTGTATATCTGTCTATCCTGTCTCCAACCTGTGTCCATGAATAGAGTCTAAAATACACCCCTCCAGTCACTCTGGGACCACTTATCTTGCTTTATTTTCATCTCACTTTTCTTTTTTTTTTTTTTTATTGTTGGGGATTCATTGAGGGTACAATAAGCCAGTTACACTGATTGCAATTGTTAGGTAAAGTCCCTCTTGCAATCATGTCTTGCCCCCATAAAGTGTGACACACACTAAGGCCCCACCCTCCTCCCTCCATCCCTCTTTCTGCTTCACCCCCCCATAACCTTAATTGTCATTAATTGTCCTCATATCAAGATTGAGTACATAGGATTCATGCTTCTCCATTTTTGTGATGCTTTACTAAGAATAATGTCTTCCACGTCCATCCAGGTTAATACGAAAGATGTAAAGTCTCCATTTTTTTTAATGGCTGAATAGTATTCCATGGTATACATATACCAGAGCTTGTTAATCCATTCCTGGGTTGCTGGGCATTTAGGCTGTTTCCACATTTTGGCAACGGTAAATTGAGCTGCAATAAACAGTCTAGTACAAGTGTCCTTATGATAAAAGGATTTTTTTCCTTCTGGGTAGATGCCCAGTAATGGGATTGCAGGATCAAATGGGAGGTCTAGCTTGAGTGCTTTGAGGTTTCTCCATACTTCCTTCCAGAAAGGTTGTACTAGTTTGCAGTCCCACCAGCAGTGTAAAAGTGTTCCCTTCTCTCCACATCCACGCCAGCATCTGCAGTTTTCAGATTTTGTGATGTGGGCCATTCTCACTGGGGTTAGATGATATCTCAGGGTTGTTTTGATTTGCATTTCTCTAATATATAGAGATGATGAACATTTTTTCATGTGTTTGTTAGCCATTCGTCTGTCGTCTTTAGAGAAAGTTCTATTCATGTCTCTTGCCCATTGATATAAGGGATTGTTGGCTTTTTTCATGTGGATTAATTTGAGTTCTCTATAGATCCTGGTTATCAAGTTTTTGTCTGATTGAAAATATGCAAATATCCTTTCCCATTGTGTAGGTTGTCTCTTTGCTTTGGTTATTGTCTCCTTAGCTGTACAGAAGCTTTTCAGTTTAATGAAGTCCCATTTGTTTATTTTTGTTGTTGTTGCAATTGCCATGGCAGTCTTCTTCATGAAGTCTTCCCCCAGGCCAATATCTTCCAGTGTTTTTCCTATGCTTTCTTGGAGGATTTTTATTGTTTAATGCCTTAAGTTTAAGTCCTTAATCCATCTTGAATCAATTTTTGTGAGCGGGGAAAGGTGTGGGTCCAGTTTCAGTCTTTTACATGTAGACATCCAGTTCTCCCAACACCATTTATTGAATAGGGAGTCTTTCCACCAAGGTAAGTTCTTGTTTGGTTTATCAAAGATTAGGTGGTTGTAAGATGTTAGTTTCATTTCTTGGTGTTCAATTTGATTCCAAGTGTCTATGTCTCTGTTTTTGTGCCAGTATCATGCTGTCTTGAGCACTATGGCTTTGTAGTACAGACTAAAATCTGGTATGCTGATGCCCCCAGTTTTATTTTTGTTACTAAGAACTGCCTTAGCTATACGGGGTTTTTTCCAGTTCCATACAAAACGCAGAATCATTTTTTCCAAATCTTGAAAGTACGATGTAGGTACTTTGATAGGAATGGCATTGAATAGGTAGATTGCTTTGGGAAGTATAGACATTTTAACAATGTTAATTCTTCCCATCCATGAGCATGGTATGTTCTTCCATTTGTTAATATCCTCTGCTATTTCCTTTCTGAGGATTTCATAGTTTTCTTTATAGAGGTCCTTCACCTCCTTCGTTAGGTATATTCCTAGGTATTTCATTTTCTTTGAAACTATGGTGAAGGGAGTTGTGTCCTTAATTAGCTTCTCATCTTGACTGTTATTGGTGTATACAAAGGCTACTGACTTGTGGACATTGATTTTATATCCTGAAACATTACTGTATTTTTTGATGACTTCTAGGAGTCTTGTGGTTGAGTCTTTGGGGTTCTCTAAGTATAAGATCATGTCGTCAGCAAAGAGGGAGAGTTTGACCTCCTCTGCTCCCATTTGGATTCCCTTTATTTGCTTGTCTTGCCTAATTGTATTGGCTAGAACTTCCAGCACTATGTTGAATAGTAAAGGTGACAGAGGACAACCTTGTCTGGTTCCAGTTCTAAGAGGAAAAGCTTTCAGTTTTACTCCATTCAGTAAAATATTGGCTGTGGGTTTGTCATAGATAGCTTCAATCAGTTTTAGAAATGTGCCACCTATGCCTATACTCTTCAGTGTTCTAATTAGAAAAGGATGCTGGATTTTATCAAATGCTTTTTCTGCATCTATTGAGAGGATCATTTGATCTTTATTTTTGCCTCTGTTAATATGGTGGATAACGTTTATGGACTTGCGTATGTTAAACCAGCCTTGCATCCCTGGGATGAAGCCTATTTGATCATGATGAATGACTTTTTTGATGATAAGCTGTAATCTATTGGCTAGGATTTTGTTGAGAATTTTTCCATCTATATTCATGAGTGAGATTGGTCTGAAATTCTCCTTTTTGCTTGGGTCTTTTCCTGGTTTTGGTATCAGGGTGATGTTTGCTTCATAGAATGTGTTGGGGAAGATTCCTTCTTCCTCAGTTTTTTGGAATAATTTCTGCAGTACAGGAATAAGCTCTTCCTTGAAGGTTTGATAGAATTCTGGAGTGAAGCCATCTGGACCAGGGCATTTTTTAATTGGAAGCTTTTTTATTGTTTCTTTGATCTCAGTGCTTGAAATTGGTCTGTTCAGGAGCTCTATTTCTTCCTGGCTAAGTCTAGGGAGAGGGTGTGATTCCAAATATTGATCCATTTCCTTCACATTGTCAAATTTCTGGGCATAGAGTTTCTGGTAATATTCAGAGATGATCTCTTGTATCTCTGTGGGATCAGTTGTTATTTCCCCTTTATCGTTTCTGATTGAGGTTATTAGAGATTTTACTTTTCTATTTCTAGTTAGTCTGGCCAATGGTTTATCTATTTTATTTATTTTTTCAAAAAACCAACTCCTTGTTTCATTAATTTTCTGAATGATTCTTTTGTTTTCAATTTCATTGATCTCTGATTTGATTTTGGATATTTCTTTTCTTCTACTGAGTTTAGGCTTAGATTGTTCTTCTTTTTCCAATTCCATAAGATCTCTTGTGAGATTGTTGATGTGCTCTCTTTCTGTTTTTCGAATGTAGGCATCTAAAGCGATGAATTTTCCTCTCAAAACTGCTTTTGCAGTATCCCACAGGTTTTGGTAGCTTGTGTCTTCATTGTTGTTATGCTCAAGGAAGTTAATGATTTCCTGTTTTATTTCTTCCTTCACCCATCTGTTATTCAACAGAAGATTGTTTAATTTCCATGCCTTTGGGTAGATTTGAGCATTTTTGTTAGAGTTGAGTTCCACCTTTAGTGCCTTATGGTCTGAAAAGATACAAGATAAAATTTCAATTCTTTTGATTCTGTTGATATTTGTTTTGTGTCCCAGGATATGATCAATTTTGGAGAATGTTCCATGGGGTGATGAGAAGAATGTATATTCTTTATCTTTGGGGTGGAGTGTTCTATATACGTCTATCAAGCATAGTTGTTCTAGGGTCTCATTTAAATCTCTTACATCTTTGTTTAATTTCTGTTTAGAGGATCTGTCCAGCTCTGTAAGAGGTGTGTTAAAGTCCCCTGTTATGATGGTATTATCAGATATCATATTGCTCAGACTGAGTAAGGTCTGCTTCAAGAATCTGGGAGCATTTAAATTGGGTGCATAAATATTTAGAATTGAAATGTCTTCTTGTTGTAGTTTTCCCTTGACCAATATAAAGTGACCATCTTTGTCTTTTTTGACTTTAGTTGCTTTAAATCCACATGTATCTGAAAATAAGATTACAACTCCTCTTTTCTTCTGAATTCCATTTGCCTGAAAAATTGTCTTCCAACCCTTGACTCGGAGCTTTAATTTGTCTTTTGAAGCCAGGTGTGTTTCTTGCAGACAGCAAATGGATGGCTTGTGTTTTTTAATCCAGTCAACCAATCTATGTCTCTTCAGTGGGGAATTCAAGCCATTAACATTTATTGAGATAATTGATAAGTGTGGTAGTATTGTATTCGTCTTATTTGGTGAGAGTCCATTGCTTAGTTTTATCTTTTGCATCAGTGTGGAGGTTAGGTTCTGTCCTTTGATTTCTGAGTTCTTACTTTGCTGCTGATCCATTGTGGTGGTCAGTGTGCAGAACAGGTTGAAGTATTTCCTGTAGAGCTGGTCTTGTTGTGGCAAATTTCCTCAATGTTTGTATATCCGTAAATGATTTGATTTCTCCGTCAATTTTGAAGCTTAGCTTAGCAGGGTACAGAATTCTGGGCTGAAAATTGTTCTGTTTAAGTAGATTAAAGGTAGATGACCATTGTCTTCTTGCTTGGAAAGTTTCATTAGAGAAGTCTGCGGTAACTCTGATGGATTTGCTGCTGTAGGTCAACTGGCGCTTACTCCTGGCAGCTTGCAGAATCTTTTCTTTTGTCTTGACTTTGGACAGGTTCATCACAATGTGTCTTGGAGAAGCTCGGTTAGAGTTGAGGCGACCCGGGGTCCGATATCCCTCTGAAAGCAGTGTGTCAGAATCTTTGGTGATGTTTGGGAAATTTTCTTTTATAATATTCTCTAGTATGGCTTCCATTCCTCTGGGGCATTCTTCTTCCCCTTCTGGAATTCCTATAACTCGTATGTTGGAACGCTTCATAAAGTCCCATAATTCTGACAGTGAACGTTCTGCTTTCTCTCTCTTCTTTTCTGCCTCTTTTACTGTCTGAGTTATCTCAAGAACTTTGTCTTCTACCTCTGAAATTCTTTCTTCTGCATGGTCTAACCTGTTGCTGATACTTTCCATTGCATCTTTAAGTTCCCTAATTGACTGTTTCAGTTCCTTCAGCTCTGCTATATCCTTTTTATATTCTTCATATTGTTCATCTCTTATTTGATTCTGTTTTTGGATTTCCTTTTGGTTATTTTCCACTTTATTAGCAATTTCCTTCATTGTTTCCATCATTTCTTTCATTGTTTTCAACATGTGTATTCTAAATTCCCTTTCTGTCATTCCTAACATTTCTATACTGGTGGAATCATCTGCAGTAGCTACCTCATGGTCCCTTGGTGGGGTTGTTCTAGACTGGTTCTTCATGTTGCCTGGAGTTTTCTGCTGATTCTTCCTCATGAGTGATTTCTTTTATCTGTTTCCTTGCCCTAATTTTCCTTTCACTTCCTCTTGCTCTTTAAGTTCTTGTGCCTGTAGACTAAGGGTTACAGGACCAGAAGGGTGAGAAGGTTGAAGAGCAAAAAAAAGGGGATGAAAGAAAGGAGGACCGAGTGATAAGAAAAAAAGAAGGATAGAGAAAGGAGAGGGGGTGGGTATAAGGAATATTGACAAAAAGAAGAGAGGCACAGAAAGAGGGAGACAGGGCAATATAGGTGTACAGTAGGGTACTTTGACACAACCTTAAAAAACCCCACCTTCTGGGGGTGCCCAGTTGCGTGGTTCCCTTGAGGTCAGCAGCTCTTTGCTAACCTGATCAGACACAGTACCCCACCTCCACCAAGTAGAGAGGAAAGACAAAAATGCTATAAATCAAACCAAAACAAGCAAACAGAAAACTTTACAGGGATAAAATTGGGTGAAAAACCAAATTATATCGGTAGAAACACTAGCAAAAATGAAGTTGAAGTTATTAAAAAAGGCAGCAATGGGAAATTATAATTAAACTAGGAAAATTGAGAAAGAAAAAGGGATCTGTGTGGAAAAGATTGAAATTAAAAAAACAAAAGAACATCAGCAACGTCAAAATAAACAAACAAAAAAAACAACCAAACAAAAAAATAAAAGAAAAAAATACACAACCAAAAACAAAGCAGTTTGTATATGTTATTGAATATTGTCTGGGCAACACGTGGTCTTCGGGGGTATGAGATGTTAGTCACAGTTCTGATACGACTGGAGGCTGCTGATTTCTGAAACCCCAGCAGGTAGACACCCTAAATCTCTCTTCAGCCCACTTAAAAGGCACTTTGAACTTGTAAACTTGCTGAGCAGAAGCTTTCCCAGCTTTCTCGCTGGAATCGCTGCTGAAGTGGCTATCCACTTACCCAGTGTGCCAAAACTGGTCTCACTCTGCCCCTGAGGGTTAGGGCTGCAAGGTGGCTCAGACCCCACCCTTAGGCTACTTGGTTGCTGGGTTACCAGCTCCCACCCGTTTCTAGCTCTGCGACCCTGAGGGCGGAGCTTGCCGGGGCAGATCACTGACAATGGATCCGTGTGACCCACCGCCAAACACTATTAGCTCTGTCTGGCTCAGCGGCCCAGACTGGGGCCCTAGACCACGGCCAAAGTTCTCCGCACTCCCGCTCAGGCCTTCCCCAAGGCAGTTCAACTCAGTGCCAAGTCCAAGGACATCAAAACAGTTCACAGGTAAGGCCTTTCTGGTTTGCAGTCTCGCTGCTACTGAACTTACAGTTGTAGGCGGGTTTAGACGGATTGAACACACGCGACCACTTGCCGGTTTTCCACGGTTTTAGTCCTCCTCTTGGGGTTTAGAAGTCTCTCGCTGACTCCCTGTATCCTCATAGGAGTGATGATAGGCAGTTCCCACCAGCCAGAGATGCCTGGAGTCCTATCTCCCCAGACTCATGGTGCCCAGATGCAAGGAAGCTGTTACTCGGCTGCCATCTTGCTCCCAGTCTTCATCTCACTTTTCACTATGTGAATTATATTGTTAATCAGTTGATTTATTTTCTTGTCTGTATTCCTCACTGGACTAGAAGCTACACGATGGCAGGGACTTTCCTAATTCACTGCTCTAAGCCTATACCTGGAACAGTGCCTCACGCAAAGCTCACTGCATAGTTCTTGGGTGAAAGAATGAGTATCTCAAATTCAATTTGGCGATCATGTATTTATTTATCTCATTTCTATACCTTAGGGCCAAATGACTGCATTCTGGCATGTCACTGCTAGGGTTTGATAATTTCCATAGGAAACTCTAGCCTGACGTTTTCCTTACACAGAAGTTTACTAACTAGTTCACACGCATGTCCCACTTCCCAACTAGAGCATGTGCACCATGTATCCTGAGATCAATGCTTATGCAATTTTTGTAATCTGTAAAATCTGTCACAATGCTGAAGTAAAACTCATTCTTAATGATTATCTGTGATCTTACCACATCCCTTTAAAAAGTTGAGACCACTTTTTGCTAAGCCCTAAATTTGGTTTTAATATAAGGGATTTTCCATAAAGCTACTCAACTCCAGAAATGATACCCCTTTTGAATCTGCAATTCTGAGATTTCTTATCAAGGCATTTTCACAATTAATGCAAGTGAAATGGATTACAGAGAAGAAAAGAAGTTGCCTAAAACCCTTTCCTATAATTAGAGGATTAGGATGTCTAGTGGGAGAAGGTAAGAGATGTATATTATAAGAGGTAAATAAGCATTACCCTGTTTCCCCGAAAATGAGACATCCTCCAAAAATAAGACCTACTTACAGGAAAGATAAGACGTCCTCTGAAAATAAGACCTAGCGCATCTTTGGGAGCACACCTTAAAATAAGACACTGTCTTATTTTCGAGGAAACAGGGTAGTAAACTATTCTTAAACTCACAGGTTTACAATAACATAACCATATACCTCAAAGTGCTGATACTTCCCTTACAGTTATTATTTTAATGAACAGAACCCTCGAGAGAACTACTCAAAGATAAGTAACGACTGTAACACTTTTTTATGAGAATAAGACTATTTTGGAGCTAAGAAATGGAGACCACTGCTGAGAACAAAAATTAAGCAAAGTGTTTATGGAGTGTGATAAAAGTGATTACAGTTTATGGATTTCCAAACTGTAAGATCCAAACACGAAATCTTCAATGAGAATACCTTTTCCCCTTAACTCAGATCAGTTTTTTCTAGATATAGCACAGAACCAACCAAGATAATTTAAAGAATTTAGCAGTATTATTAATCTCTTCACATGAGAATTTATGTTTTACCTACATAAAGGGCCAGGAAGGGAATTCAAATAGAGATCACAAGATTAACTGGAGAAATCAGAAAAGAAATTGACTTCTAGTATCATCTGCAGAGCCCCCTTCACTTGAGATGTTATTCAGCAATAAATATCTCAAACTAAATATAGTGCATGTTGATCTATGTGTTATTGTCTGACTGCCTTCCTCTAGAAAGGTCAGAACATACCAGGGCAAAAAGAAAGGGGAAAGGGAGACAAAGGACGAGATGCAAAATTAAGGGGCCATCACATCCATGCACAGGGGCATACCAAAATTATGCCCCAGAATGCTAAACGGAAGTTATACGTATCAATTCCTCGAGCACTCACAAGATGATAAATTCTGTCTTCTTGAACTTTTTCCAAATAGATACTAAGAAGTTGGACACTATACTAATATTACAATATGTTCATGGAAATGGAAACCTTATTCTTTTCCATAAAGTGTTAGTAAACCTTTGAAATGAATGTTCTGAGTAGATAAACACAAGAACAATGTGCATTATTTTGAATTCATTTGTTTTATGTTCAAGATTTAGCTGGCTTTACTACTTAAATGACAACTCCAGTGAAGCTCATTTTACGTCCCTCCAACTTCCCTAATCTTCTAATTACTTATTCTGCATATGTTTTTCAGAAGAATAGCTATGACCCCACACAAAAAATTCTATACTATTCAGCCAAGGAGACAACTCTATCCTAATCCATAAAAATGTATTAAATAGAACATATAAAGCATGATGGTGTGAATCTAATTGCCACTTACACTAGGAGATTTAGAAATTTGAATTTGGTCTTTCAGGTCTATGTTCTGTCACACATTTCCTGCTTATGGATAATTACTCTCAGCTAGAAAAAAGATGCTATCTGTCATAACAGGGCTAATGCAACCAGCCAATAATTCTATATATCATTATATGCAAATGTCTCAGGTTTTGCTTTTTTCTTTTTACATTTAAAATTACTCTGTGTTTTCACAGGAGTCCAGTGAGAAGGCATTCCAGGTTTTCCATACGTGTGAGCCCTCTATGTCGTATACGTTCCGTGGATCACATGAGGGGAAGTTCTAATCCTCAGATAATAGTGTCATTAATATTTAAATTAAGGCTTATTCTATGAAATTAATAAGAAAATGTCTGACGTATAAGCAACACGTCTGAATTAATGACACTGACTATACATCTCCATTGACTAGCTGGACTCACATCCTCTATGTACTCTCTGGGGTTTCCAGGGGTTTCTTTTTCATTCAACCCAATGGGGTTTCCATACCATGGATGTGCTCTCAGCTCCCAAATCCATGGCTCTATCCCACTGCCTGTTGGGTAGCCGACAAAGCTCTAAAAGCAACAGAATCACTATCCTTCCCTTAGAAATTCCCTGTCTAGATTGATGGCATCACAGAGACCTAGCTGCCCGAGCCAAGAGCCACTCCAGACTCCTTTCTTTCCATTACCCTTTGCATTCTGTCACCAAATCCTTCTTAAAATATCCAGACTCTGTTATCTTCACCTCCAGCCCTGAAGATGCTAAATTCGGCTAAATTTTCACCATCTCTTTCCTAGACTTGACAATTATTTTCTAAATGGCTCCCCATTTTCAGATGTATCCCATGTCAATCTGTCTTCCACATTCATGCCTGACTAATCCTTTTATAATGAAAATCTGATTATATTATTCTCCTGTCTCAAGTTTTTTTTTTTTTTTTTTTGATGGCTCCCTACTGTCTACAGCAGAGGCACAAGCTCAAATATCTGCTAAGGAAAGAGAAGTAACGAAAATAACCAAAGGGGGCTGGGTATAAGACAATGGGTGGTAGATGTGAGTGTCCCCAGATGGAGAGGCACACACTCCACCCAAAAGCACCCAAGGGAGGTAGTAGCTTTTGTCTCCAGCCAGCTATTGCCAATAGTAATGAATGTAGGCCTGGGGTACCAGATGTTCCAATTTTTCAAGCGGAGCTAGAAGTCTGGATTTATATGCATAATTTTCAAAATGTAATGTTGAAAATACACCCACATTCTTTAAAACAAACACATGAAGCCTTAGTTTAATAGTCAGGCTATCAATTTTCAACCTCTCTTCTACTGGATACAACTCCAGCTCTTAGTATGATATACCAGGTTCCCTACTGTCTGTCAATATCCCTTTCTTCTCCTGGCATACAACCCATGTTCCACCCATACCAAACTTCAAGGCCACCACCATGCTGTGTTCAGCCTTCATGGTTTTGGATCTTTTCCCCTTTCAGAGTGCCCTGCCACACCTACACACCTCTTGTTTTAATAACGAATTGTTATCAGCTTTCCAAACTCAGTTCAAGCATCTTTTCCTCTGTAAATCCTTCCCAGATCCAGCTAAGCCAAGATAATCATTTTGGTGTTATCACCACATTTGGTGTTATCACCACATTTAGGCTATATACTTCTTATAGAATTAATCATACCAATTTGAAATTACTCATTTTATGCTGGGTGTGGTGGCTCATGCTTACAATCCTAACACTCTGGGAGGTCAAGGTGGGAGGATCCCTTGAGCTCAGGAGATACTATCTCTACTAAAAACAGGGAATAATTAGTTGGGTGTGGTGGTGGGGGGGGCACCTGTAGTCCAGCTACTCAGGAGGCAGAGGCAGCAGGATCGCTTGAACCCAGGAGTTTGAGGTTTCTGGGAGCGAGGCTGATGGCACAGCACACTCTAGCTTGGGTGACAGGGCGAGACTCTCTCTTAAAAAAATTAATTATTTTAAAGTTGCCTCCCCTATGAGACAATGGAGTTCTTTAAGGGCAAGGACTATGTGTAACTCAGCTTTTTATATCTATCCTCATACAGAGTAGCACTAAATAGGAGATAAATGAGTACGCCATTTTCCCTAGCACATAACAAAATATTAACAAGAGGAAAACAGATTAGAGATCTTCATTGATCTCTGAAATAACTTAATTTTGCTTTTATATAAATATGAAACTTTCAGCTTTAACTGAAAAAATGCCCATAATCTGCCTTTTCTCCCAGACTGGGCAGTGCCTCGTTCACAATGTAATGGCTTTAGCCCTTTCATTCTGCCTTTCCTAGACTGTTATATAAGAGGAATTATGCAATATGTAGTCTTTTGGGTTTGGCTTCTTCCATTTAGCATAATGCATCTGAGATTCATTCACACTGCGGCATGGATCAATAGCTGACTCCTTTGAATACTTTAGGAAGCATTCCATTGTAGGGATGTACAGCAGATTAATCGGTAAACACCTGATTAATTTGTTGCAGGACATTTCAGTTGTTTCTAGGTTTTGGTGATTACCAATTAATATGCTATATGCATTCACATGCAGTTTTTGTGTGTAAACACAAGTTTTATTTCAACTGGTTAAATGTTCAGTAGCATTAGTGGGTCATATGGTAAGTGTATGTTTAACTCTGCATGTCCTTAAGAGTTAAATTGCTTCACTTCTTTACCAGCAATTGATATTGTCAGATTTGGGAGAGTTAGTTTTTTGGAAAGAGGGGGTGTTTAAGCAATTCTTATAGAATACAGTAATATCTTACTGTGGTTTTAATTTGCCTAGACTTTTTAAATCATTTTTTCTTCCCTATTTTTTATTGGCTGATACATCAGACATCTTTCTGTCCCACCTCACATTCGCTTGGTTAACATTTTTAAAATTTTCCAGTTTTATTGAGGTATAATTGACAAATAAAAATTATTTTAATTAAGGTGTACAATGTGGTGAGTTTATATCTATATACTTTGTGAAATGATTACCACAATCTTGTTAGTTAACACATCTATCACCTTACATAGATGCTCTTTCTGTTTTGTGGTGAGAACATTGAAGCAAGTTCCAAATATATAGTTCAGTACCGTTGACTATAGAGCATGCTGTATAACAGATTCCCTAAACTTATACATCTTATATGTATAAGATGAAAGTATGTGCCTTTTTTTTTTTTTTTTTTTTTTTTGAGACAGAGGCTCAAGCTGTCACCCTGGGTAGAGTGCCATGGCATCACAGCTCACAGCAACCTCCAACTCCTGGGCTTAAGTGACTCTACTGCCTCTGCCTCCCAAGTAGCTGGGACTACAGGAGCCCACCACAATGCCTGGCTATTCTTTGGTTGCAGCCGTCATTGTTGTTTGGCAGGCCCAGGCTGGATTCAAACCCGCCAACTCAGGTGTATGTGGCTGGCGCCTTAGCGGCTTGCGCCACAGGCACCGAGCCAAAAGTATGTACCTTTTGTCTAAAATCTCTCCTTTTTCTAATGTCCTCTTGTCCCTGGTACCCATCATTCTACTCACTGATTCTATGAATTCCACTTTTTTACATTCCACATGCAAGTAAGATCATGTAGTATTTGTCTTTCTCTATCTGAATTATTTACTTAGCAGAAGGCCCACAAGCTTTATCCATGTTGTTACATGGCAAAATTTCCTTCTTTTTATGACTGAATAATATTCCATTATATGTATATACACCACAATTTCTTTACCCATTCATCCAAGGATAGGTAGGTTGTCCCCATGTCTTGGCTATTGTGAATAATGGTGCAATAAGCATGGGACTGCAAATAACTGTTGATGGTGCTGATGTCATACCTAAAAGAGGAATTGCTGGGCAATTGCTGGGTAGTTCTATTTTTAATATTTTGAGGAGCCTCCAAACAGACTTCCATAATGGCTGTACCAAATTTCATTCCCATCAAAAAAGTGCATATGTTCTCTTTTCTCCAAATCCTCACCAACACTTGTAATCTCGTCTTTTTGATAACAGCTACCTTCTCAGGTGTGAAGTGATGTCTCAGAGTGGTTTTGATTTGCATTTTCCTGATATTTGAACACCTTTTGATGTACCTGTTGGCTCTTGGCCAACCGCTGAACTACAGCTGTTGTTGTTGCACCCAGGGACTTCTCGTCCTCCATCTCCCCATGTGACACATTTGCAAAGCCCTATTCATTCTGATGCACGTGGGAATGAACACAGAACATCCCATTGCTCACAGTCGTGATCAGCAAAATAATGCATCCTGGGAATGGCTTTCCCTCTTGCCTTCTTTGACTCTTTCAAAGCCCCTACTTTTTTCTTTCTTGAGGTCACTTTCCAAAATAAATTACTTGGCATGCAAACCTTTCTCTTGGGTTCTGCTTTAGTTGCTGTTCTTAACTAGGTTATCTTTTGAAAGTACTTCAGCTTAAAGAGGAAGTAAGGAACAGAATGAACACTAACACTCTCCCTGTAAGGGAAACAAGTATACACGCTTCCCTTCTTTGGTGAGTATTATTGTTAGGCATGCCTTAAGATTACAAAGTTACATGGCTAAACTATTGGATTTTTAATACACAAGTATGTCCCTTTGATTAGAATTGTAAGTTGGTATGTGAATATGGTCTTTTATAGCTATTGAAAAGCAACAAAATATTAATGTCAACTTGCTAATCATTAGCATTTAACTTTTATTCTTCACTAAAGTAATTTGCAAATTTGCATTGTTTTATTTTAATTGCACATTTAGTGACATAACCTATGGAGATTGTTATTGAAAATTGACCGGGCGGCACCTGTGGCTCAAAGCAGTAGAGCCCCGGTCCCATATGCTAGAGGTGGCAGGTTCAAACCCAACCCTGGCCGAAAACCACAAAAAAAATAATAAAAGAAAAGAAAAGAAAAAAAAGAAAGAAAATTGACCAACGTGGCTTTCCTAGACGTAGTCTTGTATGAAAGGGGGCTGGTACTTTGTACAAGGGTTGACACTGGGGCTGGAGAGAGGACATGAGTACAGTGACCCTTATGTCAGTTAAGACAGAAGCAAATAGCAAAAGAGGAGGTCACTATATTTTGTACAAGGCGCAGAGTCCTTGATTCTGATAACTCTAGCCACTAAAACTACATTCAAATAGCTCAGATGAAGACCTAAGAAATTCCCACATAGAGAACAATTATAGGCGAACCTGGGATTTTGTAAAGAATTGGATTGTTATTGCTTTTGACAACAGACGCTACTTTTCCTCGTTGTCCATACAAAAGTAGCTTTTGTTAGCAAGTGCGAGAAAGCAAATCTATTCAGAGGGATATATTTCTCAAGTTTCGTGATGAGGATACAAATATAACATTTTGGCATAGATTCCTGGCACCTGTATGTTATATATCTATATATGTTGATTATATCTACAGGCACTGTTGAAGGGGTACTTTTCCAATTTAGAAAACATTCTTAGTATTTTCAAAAAGGTAAAAATTGGTATAGTGGTAGACAGAAACCACATATGCGTACCCATTTAGAAAATAGCTCCTGAATTTCATTCAAGTTCTCATAGCTTCACAGATAAATCCTGGGAAACAGCTCCCGAGAAAAATTGGGCCATCTAGATTGGATTTGAGTTCAGATAAAAGTGAATAGTAAAAGATTATACAAATAATTACTTAATGTTCGTAAGAATCAAGCATTGTAAACATGTCCAACACCTTGCCTTTGTGATTGATCTATGCACTGTTCCAGCATAATCATCATCACCTCCACTTTCACCAACTAATGGAGTTAACAAAGGAGATTTCTAGGATGATAAGCCACTTTGAGGGTTTTATCTGTACTCTTCTAAATCTCTCAGATACGAATACACCACTATCTGAGTAGATATCAGATATATCTTGCACTGTATCTATTTTTTCTCATACGGTAGTCCCCTCTTATCCACAGATTCACTTTCCACAGTTTCAGTTACCTGCAGTCAACCACCCCTAGAAAATATTAAATGGAAAGTTCCAGAAATGAACTCATATTTTAAACTACATGTCATTCTGAGTGGTGTGATGAAATCCTACCCGGCCCGGGAGGTGAGTCATTCCTTTGTCCACACCGTATATGCGACCTGCCTGCCTGTCAGTCACTTAGTAGTAGTTGTCTTGGTTATTAGACAGATCACAAGAAGAGTGATCATGGGGCAGTGAGGCATTTAGAGAGAGAGAGAGAGAGACCTCATTCATAAAACTTTTATCGTAGTATATAGTATATTGTTGTAATTGTTTTATTTTATTATTATTTATTCTTTGTTCTCTTTTATTGTACTTAATTCACAAATTAAACAATAGGAAAAACCACAGTGTGTACAGAATTTAGCACTAGCTGGGGTTTTAGGGATCCACTAGGGGGTCTTGAAACATACCCCTCCTTTATTGTACTGAAATCAGATAAAATGTGATTGCTAAATACTTTTACTTAAGGATATAAAACTATCATTTAAACGGCATGCATTAAAACCAAACTTACTGACTTTGTCACAAAAGTAAATTATTCTTGTTTCTCTATTCCCCTAACTCATTCAGCTTGGATATTTTAGGTATCTTGCCTCATTTTTGACTCTGTATAATAAATTGAATTACATTAACTCATCCTTCATTTTACTTAGTCTTTCTTTTCCATTCTTCTCCAATCGAAGTCCAAAAGGCAGGGTTAGTGTTTAGCTCGTTGCTATGAAGACCAATTACACGCGAACTCTTAGAAGACATGAAAATTGCTTGACACGCTTAAAGACAGCATTCTAAGAGGTTTTAATAAGACTTATACTGGGAGTTTCTGGGGAAGGAACAGAGAGCTATAGCTCAATTTCAGACTTAAGAATACTCTTGGAACAAACTTCAGAACAAGCAGAGCGTTTGCTAGAGCAAGCTGGTCTCCTTGATGGAGAGGCAGATTTTGGCAATATTTCTCCACACCTCTGGTTGAAGGAAGGTGAAATATAGTGCCTGGATGAATGGAATAAACTATTCCAGAATGAATGCCAAAAGGAAAAACTACACAACTACTGCCAATTCTTTGGTAATTCTTATCTTTGACATAGATAAGAAAAAGAAGAAACCTCTACAACCCACCACTGTACAGTAGGAATGAAACCCTCCCCAGGCAGAGTAGACTCTGACCTTCTGATGAAGCTGCAGAATCCCCTGCCCCAGAGAGCAAGATGTGCAGTGCTGGGCTGGGCTAGACGTACAGTAGCTACCACATACGATGGGGCAGCTGACGGCACAACCGAGTAATCTTCCTGGAGTACCCAGTCAAAATTCGAGGGGAACTGGCCTTGAATCAAGCATTCTAACACCCATGCTTCTGCTCATTCACTTGTACATGTAAAACACGAAGCAATGAAATTCAGAAGTTATCTCCTCAACCTTAAAAACTTTTCTGAGAATGAGAAGCCTTGTGATAAGCAGGTGAGGTGACAGATCTGTTAATTAGCTTGATTTAATCATCCCATAATGTATACCTATTTCAAAACATCACATTGTACCCCATAAATATATACAATCATTTGTTGAGAAAACAATTATACCTTGGCGACTTCAGAGGTGGATTCATTTTTCCTTCTAATGTGAGATTATGACTTCAGAAGAGGCTGGAGGGTGTAAGAAGGGAATAACTGACTATGAACAAAGAGTCAAGAAAAGATTTGCTTTCTGTACCACAAATTGGTAGGAAGAAACTTACAGGAGTCATCTAGACCTTTAGAGCTATCAAACTAAAAGGAGATGAAGATGGGTTAAATGTGTGTGTTATGGTGACAATAGGCATGATGTATAGGGAAAAAAATAATAACATAGATCCAATGTCTCCAGACTCCTTCAACCTGTGACTACAAATGAAGTCACATTCACATTTGTGTACATCTTCTCACTATAAGATGTCCCCAAAGTATTTCTAGGGTTTAATGGAGGATGTGGCAGCAAGTAGGTATCTGTTGGGCATTTGCCTCTGTCTTGATAAATGTCAGGGGAGGATCCACCATCTCTTCTTTGCATCCACGAACTCTGCAGCTGCTCTTACAGAAGCTCTCCTTGAATGCCATCTGCTGATACCCACAACATCCACCACCTCCTAGAGGTGCCAGCCAGCCCTTCATTCCCTCTGATCTTTCTGGGCTATAAAGATTCTGGTTTCCTTAAAGAAATGAGTAATGCTCTTTACTTCCTGGTGTGAAGGGCTCATGAGTGCCATCTCCTCTTCATCATCACTTCTCAGGCTTCTGTCGCAGGCACCTGAATAGTTGCACAACATGGGATTGTAGGCTCAGTTTAGGTTCAGCAGGAGCCATCTTGCTGCACTGTGCTCTCTAAAAGTGATTACAAGTCTGTTGAAGAGGATTCCAATCTCAGCCACTGACTATCCAGAGAAAGAGAGTATTTTCTCTGCAACTACCTGGCCCCTGCTCTGGGCTCAGAGTCCAACCTTGCTGGCCTCCATGACTATGTTCCAGGATAGTAGTTACTCTCCAACATATAGATGACTCCACACTAGAAGCTAGAATTGAAGTTTTGAACAGGACTTCCAGATTTTATTGAACTGTCCCCAGATGTCATTAGCTTCTTAATACAAATGAAGTCCTTCTAGCCAGACTCTGGCTATTCAATTGGTGTGCTCCACGGACCAGCACAGACAGTACCCGGGAGCTTGTTAGAAATGCATGACCTACAACTGCAGTTTAAAGAAATCTGTAGGTGATTCATGTTTACATTAAAGTATAAAAAGACAGCT
This sequence comes from Nycticebus coucang, assembly GCF_027406575.1. Taxonomy (NCBI): domain Eukaryota; kingdom Metazoa; phylum Chordata; class Mammalia; order Primates; family Lorisidae; genus Nycticebus; species Nycticebus coucang. Next base: position 53,839,519 of record NC_069786.1, read on the forward strand.
TTGTGAACTATATCCTGGAATTCTTTCATTTTAGAAAATTACCTCCCTGACAGCAACACTGCTCGTGGATTTGAGTCATGGATACAAGCCCCTGAATCCATCTGCACCTGCAGCTGTCACAGTCACTGTGTTCTACACGTAGCTACAAGCATCTGACCACTGTGTCTTCTGGTGGTGTCGTGCCTAAATACTTACATATTAAAATGAATATTATTTTATACTTGATTATTTTATTTTTACTTCTCTTTTACATTATTTATAGGGCATTATATTGATTTTATTTTTAAGTTACATTTATAGGTTGACTGTATTTCTGATGGGTTTCATTTTAGCAGAACAAATGAAATATTTTAGAGTATTTATTACCAACAGGGGTCCTTGGGTCTAAGGAAATTGACAACCACTGCCAAAAGTTATTGGAAGCCACTTGACAAGTTTTAAGCAGGGAATTGGTGTCGTCAGTCAGGAAGAAATTGTAATAGGATTCCTACAGGAAGATCAGCCCAACCTTGCTGGCCTCCATGGTGGAGGCTGGTTCTGGTGGCTGTTTGGAAGAAAGATTTAGGATTACAACCATGGGTGCTAGGGGAAAACATGTGGACACCATTGCTGTAATCCAAGTGAGTCTGACAAGTGACCAGAGAACTCTCAGAAGCAAGGATGAGGATTTCAAGAAGAAAGGAGCAAGTCAACAGAGTAAAATGGATTTAGATGAGTCTTATAAATTAGTAGCTAGATTGGCCACAAAACGTATGTAAACTAGGAACAAACAAGGCCAACAAACTTCACCGTGGCATGAGTGTTGGAGGGGAAGGAACTTGGAAAAAGAGAAAGAGGGAGAAGAAACACTTCCTCGCTTTTCCCTGAGCAACATTTTCTCTTTTATTTCTACCTCCCCATGGGTGATTCTGTAGTATTTGGTAAACAGCATTGCTAAGAATCTGCATAGTGGATTCTAGTCCCAAATCAAATGCCAATGAGCTACATCACTTTTGGCCAACTTTCTGTAATTCAATGTCCTCATGTATGGCTCAGTGATAATCATTTGTCCTCTCTCATAAGATAGCTCTGATGACAGAAAAACCATATGTCAAAGTGTTTTGAAAATGTAAGGAAGATAACTAAATCGTGATTGTTATATTGTTTCGATTTAGACAATATAGTAAATTTCCTTTCAGAGTATCTGTATGCGTAAGTGGGAGCCATGCCATTTGCTTCTAGGTAGTAATTAGGTTTTTCCTTTCTCAAAAAAGAAAAAAGAACTCTTTGATATTAACACTTTTCTATGGCATCATCCTAGGGAATTTATGTGAACAAAGGGGCCTAACAGTTCTCTGGCTTTTTTGAGCCTCTTTTTCCCTCAAATCCCTGTCAATCGAGTTTTATAATCAAAGTATATTCTTTGGAGACCTCTGGTGACAGCTGGAAGTCAGAGTTGCAGTTGGTTATATTTATCCAAAGTATTTTGTAAAAGATTCTTGATGGGGAAAATTTAAATTGAAAAAAATCTCTGGAGAAATTATTACTGATTTAGAAAAGTGCAAGTGGTCATGAGGACTCTGCAAAAAAGCACGTACGACGGCAGATGCCTCTTTTACGATGGGAGCTCCAGGCAGAATCTCCGACGTGCACCATCAGCAGTACCTGTCAGTACCCAGAGAGCTTTATGGCCTGACTGCCGTTATGTCTACAGACTCCTCACAGGCTGTGCTGAAAGAAAAAAAAGCCTAATTTCTCCAAAAAACAGTAAACTGATTCAAACAAAAGGATTAACATGTAAAATGGTGATATTTAGTTAGAAGCTATGACTGAGCTGAAGGTTGCAAGAACCTTATCAGGTCAGGATGAAGCACTAGCAGTAAACTGCCTCATTATACCGGTGGGCAACCTTTAAGACTGGGCATGAAGAATCGCGTTAGGGGAGCAGAAACTCCATTCAGACACACAAAATGGCATTTCCATTATCACTGATGAGAATTTTTCTTTCAGCCATTTGAAATATTGTGAAGTAAGAAGGCATCCAATAGTCATTTATACACAGATAATTATGGTGCTGAAACAGACTTTGAAAAGGCCTCATAGGTCAGATTAAGTCCGGGTATTTTAAATGTCATACGTTTGTTCTAAAATATGTATGCTTTGTTAATACGACAAATAGAAAAGTATGAAGTTTCATTCTAATTATCAGCCCACAAATATAAATTCCAAACTGTCCAGCCAATACTAGACAATTGCTCAAAGATGCAAATCCACTATAGAAATACTTAAATTGCATTTTACATGCAAATCATAGAATTTTAGAGCAGCAGATAATTTAGTTCAACTTCTTCTTTGACAGATGAAAAAATTGAGGCCTAGGAATATTAAGTGATTAGTTAATGCAAAAATTGTTGGGTCTAATTACCATAGTTACATTAAGTCCAATTATGGCTTGCAAATTAATATTGCAAGTGTATTGAGCATATACCATTACTGAAGAATTTTCCCAGGGCTACAACTTCTAGTTGTACAGGGCAAACTCGAGGGGGTGACACCATTTGCATAGGTTAAAGTTGGCCAGTATAGGGTGGCACCTGTGGCTCAGTGAGTAGGGCGCCGGCCCCATATACCGAGGGTGCTGGGTTCAAACCCGGCCCCGGCCAAACTGCAACAAAAAAATTGTTGCAGGCGTTGTGGCGGGCACCCGTAGTCCCAGCTACTCAGGAGGCTGAGGCAGGAGAATCACCTAAGCCAAGAAGTTGGAGTTTGCTGTGAGCTGTGATGGCACAGCACTCTACCGAGGGTGACAAAATGAGACTCTGTCTCAAAAAAATATAGTTGGCCAGTATATAATCCAAATGACTATTCACTTTTGACTATTTCATGCAAAAAGTCCTTTTGAGGGTTTGGGGAGCTACTCTAAATCACCTTATATTTCTTTGAGGTAATGATGACCATTCCTGATACTCATAGCTACCCAAAACATTCCAAATTGGGCTAATGTTTTGTCATAATCAAGGAGACTTACAATTGATCTAGATAACCATTTTTCTCACTGCTTGAAAAATAGGAAAAGTAACAATTAAATGCTATGAAGTATTTATTGAACACCAGAGAATATGCCATGTGATTTATATACATGGCCTCTTTTAATACTCACAACAGCACCACCAGTTAGGCCTTTTATTTTCTCTAATTTCTATAAGGAAACAGAGGCTTAGAGGGGATAACTTATTCTATGTTAACAAGGTCATAACTGACATAGATAAGACATGAACCAGGACATCTGGCTAGCACACTCCTGGTGCTATGGTTGATAATCTTCAGTTATTAGTATGTCTGCCCCTTCTCTGATCCATAGATTATCTGTACATATCAATATTTTTCTTTAAATTGACCCACTTTTTAAAAATATAATTAAATTTATTTGAAAATAAAACCAGTAATGACAGATTAGGTATTTCAGACCAAACTTTCTACTGAACAACTAAAAGATTAACTAGCCAACATTTAAAAACAGTAAATAACAATAATAACCTTTTAAAGAATTCGCAAGATAATAAAAAGTTAATTTGCCAGTGAAGATTTCCTTTTGGGAATTAGGATAGCTATTCGAAATCACCAATATTTTTCTGAAAAACTGAGGGGTGAGCATTGCCGCATTCAGGAATGGAAGTAGACGGTATTGCTTTGGAAAGATCTGGCAGGAGACATGGGGTCCAAAGGGCCGTACCAGTGGGAGCTTGCTTTTACCCTGGAGGGGACTAGAAGCAGCTATGGATTCTTAGGACTGGAGGAATAGGGGGTGGAGCTTAGATTCACCAAGGGTAGAGATCTAAATTAAATATTCTCTGCCCCAGCCTGGGACCCTGAATAGTTTGTGCAATTTGTATATCTTCCAGCTTTGGTCCTAAACTCTTAGTGGTTTCAAGCATATGGCAGAAGGATACTACAGCATGTTTTCTGGAAGAGAGTAATACATGTATCACTTATGTATCAAATTATTTCTAAGGGCATTTCCAACTCAATATCTATTAAGTAACCAAAGTACAAGGTACATGAGAAACAACATAGACCAGAACCAGCAAAAACAAAAGGCATCTGCAAGAATTATGTATAACAGACTATAAAACGACAATACTTCCATGTCCATGAAGATAAAAACTACACTGATATTTACGCTTTTGAAAAAGAAGCACATAGAAATCCTAGAACTGAAAATTACAATAACTGAAATTAAGAATTCAGTAAATCGATTTAACATCAGATTAGAAATAGCTGAAGAAAGAATCAATAACCTGGAAGATAGGTTAGGACTCTCCAGAATAAAGCATAGAATATAAAATAGAGAGGGATTAGGAAAAAAGAAGTTAAGCACAGTATCAAAAGTATTTAATGATAGCAATATGAACATATACACACACACACACATACTTCAATAAAACTAGAGGTAATAAAGAACTTTCTTAATTTGCAAGCTTTCTCTTTGAGATCAGGAATAAGACACAGATGACCTTATTCACATTTGTTTTTAATCATGTACTGGAAGTCCTAGCGCAATAAGGTAAGAAAAATAAATGTACATTGAGTATCCCTAATCCAAAACTCTGAAATTTAAAATGCTCCCGAAATCCAAAACTTTTTGAGTGCTGACATGATGCTCAAAGACTTCATGCTCAAGAGAGCATTTCAGATTTTGGATTTTCAGATAAGGGATGCTGAACCAGTAAGTAAAATATGTATTTTCTAAAATACCAGAAAAAAAAAAAGAAAAAAGAAAAATCCTGAAGTCTAAAACACTTCTAATTCCAGCCTTTCAGATAAGCATTAGAAAGAAAGAAAGAAGCAAAACTGCCAATCAATTTTGTCATATTTATACATAGACAGCCTAATATAATATACAGGTAAGTTATTAGAATTGATAAAAATTAATATATTCATATTAATCTATTAATATCACTATATTGAGTTTGCTTATAAAATAAACACACATTATATTTTTATGTTCCAGCCCAACAAGTCAGATATAGTTTTTTTGAAGATGGCATTTTTAACAGCATCAAAAACACTAAATACATAGAAATAAATCTTGTGAAAGATATGTAAGTCCTCTGTGAAGAAACAATAAAATTTTATGAGGGAAATTAAAGTAGACCTAAGTAAATTAAAATATTCACTATGTTCCTTATTTTGTGAAGCTCTCCATTCTTGCCAAATTTAACTATATATTCATTACAATATTAACAACCTTCAACAGGATTTCTGTTTTAGAACTTGGCAAACAGTTTTTAAAATATAATTGAATGTCCAAGAGTTAATAAAACACGAAGAAGAACAAGGCAAGAGGACTTGCTCCGTCATAAACCAACACTTACTATACAGTTGTAGTAATCAAGATAGGATGATGTTGGGCCATAAATTTCACATTGACAAACAAAACAGGATGGAGGATACAAAAATAGATGCCCACCTACAGGGACGCTTGGAAGAGACAGAATTGCAAAGCAATGGGAAAGGTCGGTGCAACAAAATGTCCTAGGATAACGGGGTATCCTTGTGATAAAAAATAAAATTGAACTTTTACCCCATGCCATTTAAAAAAACAATTCCAGGTGGATGATAGGCCTAAGTTCCACAGGCAAAATAATAAAGTATTTAGGAGATTAAAAGGAAAATAGATTCATGACTGTGAAGGTAGGAAAAGACTTACACAGAATACAAAAGTCATAACCATAAAAGGAAAAGATTGGTAAATTACATAAAAATTCAAAACTTTTCTTAAGATACTGTAATACTAAGAGTAAAAATGAGAGATATACTTGGAAAATATAACTGAAACACACATAACCCACAAATGTTTAAAGAACAAGTACAAATTGATAAGAAAAAGATAGAAAACCCAACAGAAAAAAAAAATGGGCAAAAGTCTTTTTTAAAAAATCCAAATTTCCATTAAATATCCTAAAAGACCCTCAACTTAATCAGAAATCAGTGAACTGCAAATGGAAACTGCAAGGAAATACCACACACATTTTTTTTAAACCAGATTGCTTTAAAAAAAAATAAAGTTTGAGAATATAAACATTAGCAAGGATGTGGAACAATGGGAACTTTTATATAGAACTGGTGTAACTGTAACTTGGTACAACTTTTGGGGGAATAAATGCATTAGTACCATGCAAAATCGTAGATGTACGTATTCTACAAACTAGAAATCTCATGGCCTTACAGAAATGTATACATCAGGAAACATAGATGAGAATGTTCATTTGCAATGACATGGATAGAAGCAGGGAATGTTACATTAACTGAAATAACCCAAGCACAGAAAGACAAATCTCTCATGCTCTCACCTAGATGTGGGAGTTAAATATTAAAAACAGTTGATCTTAACTGGCTTATTGTACCCTCAATGAATCCCCAACAATAAAAAAAAATAAATAAACAAATAAAAAAAAAAAAAGGGAAAAAAAAAAAAAAAAAAAAACAGTTGATCTTATGGCCAGGTGTGGTGGCTCACGCCTGTAATCCTAGCACTCTGGAAGGCTGAGATGGGAGAATAGCTTGAGCTCATGAGTTCGAGACCAGTCTGAGCAAAAGCAAGACTTCCCTCTCTACTACCCTGTTTCCCCGAAAATAAGACAGTGTCTTATTTTAAGGTGTGCTCCCAAAGATGCGCTAGGTCTTATTTTCAGGGGACGTCTTATCTTTCCTGTAAGTAGGTCTTATTTTCGGAGGATGTCTTATTTTCGGGGAAACAGAGTAAAACTAGAAAAAAAAAAAAACTGAGGCAAGAGGATTGCTTGACCCCAAGAGTTGGAGGTTGCTGTGAGCTATGATGCTACAGCACTCTACTCAGGGCAACAGCTTAAGACTGTCTCAAAAAAAAAAAAATTATCTCATAGAGACGGAGAATAGAGTGATGGTTATTAGAGGCTTAAAAGGGTAACAACAGGGAGAGGAGGATAAAATGGGGGTGGTCGATGGGTAGAAAATATAGTTAGGTAGATAGAATGAACGATATTTGCTAACACAACAAAGCAACTATAGCCCACAATAACTTAGGGTATACTTTAAAATAACTAAAAGAGTAGAATTGAAATGTTGCTAACACAAAGAAATGATAAATACTTGAGACGTAGATGGATGTCTCAATTACCCTGATTTGATTATTACACATCGTATGCTTATATCAAAAACCACACGTGTCCTCTAAATATATACAAGTTACATACCCATAATAATTAAAGATAAAAAAGTTTTAACTCCCATTTTAAAAAAAGAATGTTTATAGCAACACATTTCCTCTAACGCACAAACAGCCCAAATGTCCATCAGCAGCAAAATGAATCAATAAATTATTGATACAGGCACACACAACAAAGTATTGAAGGAAAGATGTTGCACACAATATAGTAATGCACTATCTGATTCCACTCATACGAGTTCAAACACAGGCAGCACTAAATTTTATTATACAGGGATGCATATTCAGTGGTCAAACCAAAGAAATGATTGTCACAATTGGCTGTCGTATCTGAGGACAGGCTGCTGGGTTAGGGTGGAGCAATACAAAGCAGCTGAGCAAAGGTAAAGCATGATAAGGGGTGGGCCTGGGGACACAGACAGATGCAGATATGAAGAGGATGCAGAAAGGAGAGGCAGCTGAGGAGGGCAGCAGGCTGAGGGAGGATCGGGCCACCAAAACAAGCTGGGGGAGAAGCAGGCCAGCAGCTGGGAAGCACAGGGCACAGGGCACGCTGCACTGTGCAGGGAGGTTGCCAGCACGCATTCACAGGTTGTACCATGAGCACCAGCCCAGTTCCCTGCAAAAGATTTCCAATGGGTCTGCCAGCTTCCTTTCTTGCCCCATTAGTGTATTCTCAGACCAATTAGAGGGATCAGTTAGAGGGGTCCTGGCACGCTGTTACGTCAGCTTGGGCCATGCTTCACTCCTGCCAACCACCCTGTCCCGATTGCTGTTCCTCGAATACAACATGCAGGGCCTTTGCACTGCCATTCCCTTTGCCTGGAACGTATTTTCCCCAGATACGCATAGCTTACCCAACTGCCATTTTCTCAATGAGGGCTAAATTATCAACACTTCCCTCTGTCCCTACTTTGTATCCTTTTCTTTTCTTAGTATCTTTCTCCCTAGTACTTTTCACCCTCTTGCGCTGCATATTACTTATTTACCTTGTTAGTCATCTTAACTTCCGTTAGAAACTAAACTCTATGAGGGTTGGGATTTTGGAGTCTTTTTCATATTTAACTCCCTCATCTTTGGAAGAATTCTAGTTTCAGAGGTAGGACAATTAAGTTTGCAAACTCTTCCTAGAAAAAGTGCTACATACCTCCCTCCTGAATATCAATATGGTCACCAAAGGTTCAAGAGAAGTACTTTGAAGCTTACCTTAGTGATATTCAGCAATGAGGTATGTAGCACTTTTTCTTGGATGAGTTCGCCAACTTGTCTGACCTCGTATACTCAGCACTCACAAAATATTTGTTGAATGATGAAATAATGAATGAATCAATCAATCCATCCATCCATCCCATAGTGAAAGCAGAAACCTGGGCACCTTTGGCTCTCTCTTCTCCCTCTCCCTGCTCTCCCACTTAACTCTCTAAACAACCCTTCACTCCTTCCTCTCCATCTCTATTTTCATAACTCTAATTCAGACCATAGTCATCTTCACCCAACTTTCATCTTGCCTGCCTGCCCTCCCCTTCTCAATCGCTCTCTCCATAGAATCCACATCTGCCCCCACCACCCCCGGCTATCAGAGTGATCTTCTCTTTTTTTTTTTTTTTGTAGAGACAGAGTTTTACTTTATGGCCCTCAGTAGAGTGCCACGGCATCACACAGCTCACAGCAACCTCCAACTCCTGGGCTTAAGCAATTCTCTTGCCTCAGCCTCCCGAGCAGCTGGGACCACAGGCGCCCACCACAACGCCCGGCTATTTTTTGGTTGCAGTTTGGCCGGGGCTGGGTTTGAACCCGCCACCCTCGGCATATGGGGCTGGCGCCCTACTCACTGAGCCACAGGCGCCGCCCCAGAGTGATCTTCTCAAAACGTGTCTGCCTACTACAAAAGTTCAGTGGCTGCTCTTCACACACGCAGACCCCAGCTCCCCGACATTGCACCCTGTAAGACTGCCTCTCTAGCCCTCCTCTTACTACTCTCTGACCCACGCTTTTAAAAGAAGAAACTCTTTATTGCTTTTATACCCCCACGTGTCGTTTCTGATCTGTGGAAGGCTGGCTCATTTGTCCTCCATGCCCTACCATTTCACATTTTTCCAAGCTAGCAATAGCATCCTTTAGGATTTCACTCCAATGGTGGCCTCTGCTGATGTTTATGCTGCTCCTGTCCTCCTGCAGGCTGTCTGCTGTCCTCTGTGCTCCCATTATTTTTATACATAGCTCTTCCACAGCATTTACTATGATCCAAAATAACTGCTTATGTGAATGTCTCGTCTACTAGACTCTGAGACCCTTAACAAAGTCTTATTCATCTCTGTATACCCAGTGCCTATCACAGTGCCTGGCACAGGTAGAGAGACAAAAAACTATCTGCTTAATGAGAAATGAATGAATTATGCCAAATAAAAAAGAAAACAATCTTTGTAATAATCATTAAGTATATTAGTAACAACTGTGTCGCTTTCAAATACATAGGCATTCAACATATGCCTTTTATAAATTCCATCTCTTGTGAAAGTAAAGAAATCGGCACGGAGCCCAGAAGAATCGCGTTTAATGTGTCTCTTATGGTCCTTTCATGCCCAGAAATTTGATTCTCTTTATTATAAATGCCTCAGGCACTGATAGATCATTTTTCTCATTTTTTGTTCGACTTCATCCCTTCAGTAGTCTGCCTCTCTTGCTCACATAAAGGAACTTCCAGCAAGCCACTCTAACCAAATGAAACATTTGTTCTAATAAGACAATATAGAAGAAACTCAATTTACATTATTTTAGACATTTACAAAATGGGGATTTTTCTCAAATAGTCTGCAGTAAAAGTACTCTAATGGGAATTCATTTGGTTAGAATCAGCCAGCCTGGTAATGAGCACCAAGCAGTCACTGAGTTTAGAGTACTAAATGCATAACTAGGTAGAAATGTATTTGAATACCATAGATAACAAAACAGAGATTCCTTTCAATAGTTAATATATTTAATTTATCCATTATCACCCAGACAATTCTATGAAAATAAATGGTTCATTAAAAAGATATCCTCATCTATCCATTTGCAAACTTTCAATCCTGACCTTGAAATTCTTTTGATAGATTTCCTAGGCCTTCTGGAGCTAAGAGCAAGGAATCAGGGCCTGAGTCTTTCTATCCAATTATCCCCTCACTCACTGAGTAAAGTCTCCCCAGTCAAACAATGCCAGGGGAAAGGGCAAACTACAAAAAGCAGATAGATCTACCTTCTGACTTTCTAGGTAGAGAAAACTATATATAGAAACCAGAATGAGCTCTGGTGTTATAGAATCTGTGGAGTTTGTCTCAAATAGGCTTAGATGTGTTAATTTCAGGAACAACAGATTTTACAATGCTATTTTTTTAAACCATGACAATCAAAGCCAGATGTGAACAATTTGAAACACAAGTAGATTATCAAAGTACATAAATGGTATACCAAATTCCCCCTATAGCACTTTTTTTATATAGTCAATTTGCTACAAATAGAACATATCCCAGGCTATATTAAGTAAACATTGATGTCTATTGGGTGCCCACTATGGCTTAGGATTGATCTTCAGCATTGGGGATGCAAAGGTGAATAAAACATGATCTCTTCCCTCCATGTGTTTAGAGTCCAGCAAGAGATAGACCTGCAAACGTTTATATCAGATGTAATAAAGGAATATGAGTGATGAGCACAGGGAAGGCAATGGGGAGAAAGGAGCCCATTCCCATGCAAAGAGCAGAGAAAGTTGTTCTGGTAACATGTCACCACATACGATGCAAAAGGAGCAAACACACTTTATGCTTCTCCACCCACTAGGTGTAATGTTTGAAATCGCGCGTATTCCACCATTTCTGACCTATAAAAACAACAATTTGACATTGTTGTCAAATTAAATAAAAGCAAAATTTTATTTAACAAATTCCACAAATATTTGGCAATCACACAGCAAGTAGAGTGGGGAGAGAAGGCAGAAAAGATGGGGACTGAGAGAAGCTAAGGGCTCTGGTCACCATGCAACCAATCTTTTTTTTTTTTTTTTTCTGATTTTGCTCCTGAATAATTCAGCCCTCTGAGAGAACCCTGCAGCTCAAAGGGCCCTGTGGTTGGCCATAGAGAATCTTGGTGAGGATCCCTGAAGCAGAGGTAGAGGTAGAGGCTGGAGGCTGCAAACTCTACGCTCCTAACTCAAAGTCATGGAGTCTTCTAGTTGTCCCCATCAGTTAACTCTCCCCTTCACCCCTGATACTAACCTCTTCATTTCAGCAAGGCATCAACCTCGCTCCATCCCCCAGCTGGCAGCCAGGTGAGGCAAGTACAAGTAAGTTCTGGTTCATGGAGGTGGTAAGAACAGGGTGTGCAATATCTGGAAAAAAACTTGAAGGGCCTTGTTGTGGCGTTGTCCTTCCCTCCTTCCTCTTGGGCTTAGTCATTTATCCCTCAGAGTCCCCTGGCAGCTGCTGATGTGTTTTCTGTTTCTGTAGCTTTCTCTTCACAAAGAGATCATAGAAATGAAATCAGAAGGTATGTGGCCTTTTGTGTCCACTTTTTTCCCTTAGCACAACACACTTGAGATCTGCCCATGTTGTTGTCTGTCTGGGTAGGGTGTTGCTTTTCATTGCTGAGTAAGATCCCACTGCCTGGCTCTATGGTTTGTATATCCATTCCCCAGCTGAAGTCATTTCACTTGGCTCCAGTTTTAGCATTTACAAATAAAGCTGGTCTAAGTGTTTACTTACAAGTTTTAGAGTCAACATAGTTTTCGATCTAAAGGAGTGAACCCCTCTGAGCAGGATTGCTGCACCACGTTAAGCCTATGTTTAACGGTATGAAGAATTGCCACAGCGTTTCACAAAGTGACTGTATTTCTTTGCATTCCCACCGGAAATGTATGAGAATGCCTGTTGTTCTACATCTTGGTTAATATTTGGCATGGTTAGATGTTTTCATTTTAGACTTCCTGAGAGGTAATTCTGATATTCCATTGTGGTTTGAATTTGCTCTAATTGAGCATCTTTACGTATCTTCTTTACCATACATTCAATATCTTCTTTGATGAAATCACTGGGCATTTTGCTCTTTTTTCAATTAGGTTTTTCTTATTAAACTTTAGGAAATCTTCATAAATTCAGACACAACTCCTTCGTTAGGCATGCAATTTGCAAATATTTTTTCCTTATGGGTGGCCTGTCTTTTTATTGTCTTACGATTGTCTTTCAACAATTTTGAGGATGTTCAGCTTATCAATTGTGTCTTTCAGGGATGGTGCACTGGGTTCTTTTCTAAGAAGTCTTTGCCCAGCCCAAGATCATAAAGGTTTTCTCCTGTGTTGTTCTCCCTATACTTTGTAGTTTTGGTTTTACATGTAGGTTTATGACCCACTTTGAGTGAAATTTTTTATAGGACATGAGGTTTATTTATCTTTGCACTCAGTTATTCAATGATTTACATCATTTTTTCATAAGACTACCCTTTTCCCATTCAACTGACTTTGTATCTTTGTTGAAAATCAACTGACTTTAGATATTTAGATCCATATCTGGATTTTTTATTCTGTTCCACTAGACACACTTGGATTTTTTTTTAATAAAAATGTATTTATTTTTAACAGTTATTAAAAAATACTGGCTTTTCAACTCCAAGTTGTAACTTCTCCTGTTAAATTACTCGGTACTTGCGATTATGGTTGCCTGAAGTTTTATTGCATAAAGTAACTATAAAATACAAACATCTATATTCCAGACCAAGTATCCTCATTTGCAAAACATCTTATGTGATGTTGTTATGACTTGCAACAGAAATATAAGGCTCTCATTATAAAGAACATTAAACAGCCTCTTTTAAACTTTATAAAATAAACCACTGCAGACAAATACGCTTTTAAAACTAAGACATTTTAAGAGTAGGGCTACTTGGACTATTTTACTTGGAACTAACCTGTAGATTCATCAACTCCCCAAACCCTGTGGAATTTCAATTAGCTACCTGCCAAGACTCAAAGATAGCATGATATAGCCATATAGAGGAAGTGCCATCTGCTGCTGTGACCAAAAATCACTCTGGCATGATGCTTATGGCTCCTCAGAGCTCTCTCGCTCCTGCCAATGTTATATCCATGGCTAACCACAGGAAACTTCTCTGTCAATGCCCCCAACTGCAGAGGCTATAGGGAAACCAGTAACGCAAGGCTTCATTCATCAACAGTACCGATTATGCTGATGGTGCACGGCACAATTTACCATACCAAGCATGCATAAACAAATGCCTTAAATTGTCAGAAATGATTAAATGCCTGTCAGTTCCTGTAGTAAACTGGACATCCATGCTCTTCCAATTGAATCATTCTATTTTTTTTTTTTCCGCCAAAGAAGTATATTGTATGGGGATCACAAAAGCCCACGAAGAAACACCTTGCTGTATCTCCCAGTACTGAGAAACACCCCTCAGGACGAAGTAAGAGGTAGAAATAATCCCAGAGGGCAGCACTCACACACAGGGCATGGGCCATTGTCGTGTTTCAACCAGAGGACAGAGTGTTCACCACAATTTTTCCACTTTGGCTGGGCTAGAACTTCAATTTCTATAGCTCCCTGGATTTGTGTCCTGTAGCCTCTGAAGTCTCTACTCAGTTCTCAGCCCCTTGGGAGCTATTCTTTGTTGGCTTTTGGGGGTCTCACCTGGTGCATCCAGAGCTTAGAAGCTGACAAAAGACCCAGGGGTATTTTATACACATTTTAGAGGCTCTTTATCTCCCACTCCTTCATCTTTAGTCTCCCAAATCTCACCTGCCTTTGCAGACCAAACCCCAGTCTCTGCTTCCTTCACCTATCAAGACTATCATTCTCTGCTTGAGTTATCTGTATGTCCACCTCACACTGAAAAACGATCTCATAAAGAAATCCAGGGCAAATATGAGGCTCACTCTCAAAGCTGCTCTTATGTCAAGGGTGTTATCCATATGCTGGTTGTCCAATGCCTGCAAATAGTTTCTGAAACATCTTTTTCAGTTTCCATAGTTGTGTGAGGGTGAGTGTGATATTAGTCATTCATCATCTCTGAATAGGAAATCAGAAAATTCTCTATTTGCATTAATGTATCACCCACATCTGATTTGTGAAATCTAAGTCCATTTATGTTCTCGAACACCCAGGAGGTTGAAATCTGTGGAGAAGGGGAATTATGGAAGGAATCTATACTGTAGAGAGCTATCAAATGTGGAGATGGCATTCAAATGATATTCATTCAAAACAGTGTCTTCTGCAACAACATTATCTGATTTCCCTAATTCCTATAGCTTCTTGGCCAGGTGTATGATCAGCTAGAAATGTAAATAAAAGGTGTAAAAACAAGGTGAAGTGGAGAAGAAAACTAAGCGCCTGGTGACTTTGTTCACGCCTAAAATATACCTCACCTTTGTGGGTAGCCAGGTTTTATTTTTAAAACTACATTTGGCATCTCAGAATATTCAATGTTGACAATTAAGTCTTGTATTTCACTTCTTAATGACTTTGCACATCATGTACTTGTTTCTACAGCAAGCCACCTGATAAATAAGTTAGAAAGAAGGTGGTGAGAATAGTACTAAGTCAGGAGGTATTGAGAAGAGGAAGAAAATGCCTGAGGCTTATATTCTTTACTTCAACAAAAGTTACTGAGCACCCATCATGTTTCAAACACAGAAAATCTAAGTGGGGGTAAGGGAGAGTTTTACCCCAAGGTGAATAAGATGGGCTTCTTTCTTGCACTTGTGCTGGGGACAGAGGTTTTCGGGGTTCCTTGATCATAATCACTGGCAAGCCAGAGTTATGAGCAAAAGACCAGGAAGAGCAAAGAGGATATTGAATCTAGTCAGGCACTCGAGAAAATCTCCCTGTAGCAGACATGTGAGCTGAATATTGAAGCTGAGTGAGATGGAGCCAAATGCAGGAAGGCAGAAGAGGCCTTTTAGGCAAAGCCAACAGTAGCTAGAGCAAAGATACAGAGACAGGAAACGCAAGGTGCAGCCTGGCGCAGTGACGGGGGTAGAGAGGGAGTGGCTTATAAAGAGCTTGATATTTCTGAATTGTAAGGTGTGGAGTAGAGTGTGTCAGAAAAGCAGGCTGAAAAGGGAGCTGGGCCCATGTTACTGAGAACCTGAAAGCCATGTCTTGAAGTTGCGCCATCCCTGTGAGCCCCTGAGAAGTTACCATCAGGACGGCATCCCTGAGTTGTATTTTGAAAGGGGCATGCTGGCTGTAATTTAGGGGGGATTTCAGAAGGGCAGGATGCGCAGCATAGCCATCAGAGGGCTGGGGCAATAGTTCGGGAGCAACGTCCAGGGCCTGTGATAAAGAGGGACGGGCAGATAGGAAGAGGCAACGTTTTCCTAAGTTGGTAAGTGGCAATGAGGGTGAGGGAGAAGCAGCAGCTAAGTTTCAAGAAAGAAGTCCAAATTTACCACAGGAAATTAAAGATTTCCATTTTGGACACTGAGTTTGAGGCATCTGTAGATTTCCAAGTTGATATAATTAGCATGTAGCTGGATATATGAGGTTCAAGAGAGAGCTGTTCAGGGATAGGGAAAAAGATTTGACAGTAACTAGCATAAAAGGGCAGATGAAATCACAGGATGCTTGGGGACAAATGAAATCGAGAAAAGGAAAGAAAACTGAAGGATGCCAGGGTTGTAGGACTGGACAGACAGTGAGAACACACAGGTAGTATTAGAAGCACTTTGAGTGTGGCAGACTGAACAGTTTTCTATAAGCTGAGAGAGTAAAGAATGTCAAAGAGTGGGTAGCCAACTGGGAAATGGAGTGGACAGGTCCAGCAGTATCAGGGCGGAAAAGCATTGGTGGAATTAGGTAAATGGGGGTGACCAGTGACCTTGGGGAAAGGAGAGGATTTAAGTGGATTGGAGAGGTTGAAAGTTCTGGGGACAATAATAAGGATTATTATTTCAAAAGGTTGATTTCAAAAGAAGGGATAGAACTACGGACAGCCCAAGAGCTAGAAGGTGAGTTGTTTAGAAAAGATTTCTTTATATGTATAGGAAAGACTTAACCATGTATACAGACTTCAAGAAATACTACAAAGAGTAAGAGAAACGAAAATAAGGGAAGGGGATAATCTCTGGAATCACATTTCCTTTTTTTAATTTTGGATTAATATGAAGGTATACAGTTAGATTACACTGTTTGCATTTGTAAGGTAAAGTCCAACTTTCAGTTAAGTCTTTCAACTAGAAAGTGTGACATTAACCCATTATGTGGGAACTAGGGAACTAGGGAACCTAGAATTGCACTTCCAATATTTTATTTTATTTATTTTATTTTTTGTTTCTTGGTCCAGATTCTAGATTGTTATTTTGGTCCAACATCTCAGAAAGAGCTATAAAACTGTAGCAAATAATAATTTGCCCTGAGATATACAAAGATCTTAAGGATCCTATTTGTAAGTAAGCATTGGTCATCAACCCTAATACCAGTTTACAGCCTTCAGGATTTCCCAATTTTCTCTATAAGATATATTTCAGACTAGAAAAAAATCTTACATTTCATGATTATCTCTTTGAACATTAAGATGCTGACGCACAGGGACCTGTGAATCTCTGACGACTGCTGTCTGGAATCTAGCCCACTTTCAACATATATGGAAGCCCTGTTATGTTTAAAATGCAGATGGTAAACGGCCTCAATCCTGCCACTGTTCCCTTATGAGCCACATGGAACAGTTCAGAATGCATTCTCCCACTCACTGTAAAATTAAAAGTGCAACACAAATGGTCCTTTCAACAGGTTCTTCAATCGTCAGTAAGTATCATTCTCACTCTGGCCTCCGACTGTTGGTCCTGTCTTCACTATGCACTGTGAGGGGAGGCAGCAGGAGCCCAGGCCCTCATACCCTCAACTCTTAGAACCTGTTTATTGGGCTCCCAATATGCAGGCAAGGCAGAGATGACACAAAAGAACCTATACTCAGACCACAAGGGAAAAGCACTTGATGAACCCCTCCTCCATGTGGCTTTAAGCCACCAGGACACTGCTGAAGACTTTGGCCTTCAAAGTAACTGGTTGCTTTGGGAGTTTTCACTGCCCCAGAACTTTGTAGCAGCCCCATCATGCTACATCAGTGATGGGAGCAGCTCCAGTCCTGTTTTTGGCAGCATTTACCTGTGTCTGCTCACTGACCAATGTCCACAATTTATCAAGGTTGACAGTTGGGCAATAGCTCTGGTTCCTCCTTAAGTGGTAATGCCTCATACCAACTCTCCCAAGGTCACCTGGGTGGTATTTGTTGAAGTTGCTCCTGTGGTGATGTATGCCACCAGCATTACCCCAGCCTCCTGGGTGCTTCCATGGCTTGCTGATATGGCTGTGGCCATAGCTCCCATGGCCCCAAAGCCTCCAGGTCTTCCTCAGTCTGGATTGCATGTCAGCGGCTGAGACAAAGCATTTTTTTATTTTATTTTTTTTGTTCTTGTTGAGATGGAGTCTCACTCTGTCATTTCCCAGGCTAGAATGCCATGGTATTAGCCTAACTCACAGCAACCTCAAACTCCTGAGGTCAAGTGATCCTCCTGCCTTAGCCTCCCAAGTACCTGGGACTAGAGGCACCATCTAGAACACCTGGTTAATTTTTCTATTTTTAGTAAAGACAGGGTCTCACTCTTACTCAGGCTGATCTCCAATTTCTGAGTCAAGGGATACTCTTGCCTCAGCCACCTAGAGTGTTAGGATTACAGGTGTGAATCACCATGCCCAGCCTAGAATCACATTTCTAAAGTAGTTGGATGGGTCAGCATTCCAAACATTATGGGGAAGGACTGGACCTTTCCATGTAGAAGTATCCCATCATGTATCTAGAGGAAGGCTGGCAATCACCAAGAGACAGAAAAACACAAGGATGCAATCAGAGGTTATTTTCACTCCTCAGTGACTAAATGTTCTTGATAAAGTGGGAGGTGGCTCATCTATTGGGAGTCTGGGGATGAGGGTCCATGGTGTCAGGTAAGGATCTTGAGGAGTGGAAATCATTTGGAACAGTTTTAGGAGGAATTTGAGAATGGCCAGACTAAGGCCTCAATGTAGCACTGAGAGTCTAGATGAAATTAACTTTTCCCGAGCAGCACTCAGCCACCCAACATGGAAGCAAAGAAAGTCAATGGTGAAACAGCTCTGGGAATGAGGTTCCCCACCCATGCTGTAGAAAGGAATCAAGTGCACAGCTAACAGTAGCCTAGAACTGCATTCTGGGGAAACTTGGGAGAAGGACAGTCAGCACTCTACTTCCTCCCTTTCCTCTCATCCCTCTGGTGAGGCCTAAACCACCCTGCTTGTTATATCAACTGCCGACAAAAAACCAAAGTAAAATAAGAGACACAGAGAGAGGGTGCAAGTATATTATTTCAGAATTCCTTTAACACTTTTCTTAAAAGACACCAATCATGGGTGGTGCCTGTGGCTCAGTTGGTAAGGCGCTGGCCCCATATACCGAGGGTGGCGGGTTCAAACCCGGCCCTGGCTGAACTGCAACCAAAAAAAAAAAAATAGCCGGGCATTGTGGCAGGCACCTGTAGTCCCAGCTACTCGGGAGGCTGAGGCAAGAGAATTGCTTAAGCCCAGGAGTTGGAGGTTGCTGTGAGCTGTGTGAGGCCACGGCACTCTATCAAGGGCCATAAAATGAAACTCTGTCTCTACAAAAAAAAAAGACACCAATCATCTAAATCACCCTCCCCCCAAAAGCCCTTTAAAATTCCAAGGCTGAGAACAAAATTATGGCTAAATGTTTAATTAATGTTTATTACAGCTAGCATATTAGTTTAGAAAGGTCAAATTTATGATACAATGAAGTAATATTTTTCACATTCTGTGGATCCACTTTACAGCTCACCGGGGCCTAGAGTATAATAAATATCTTCTATTATTTTGTGGGATTCTTGTACATAAACCTGTGTGAGGCTTAGAAAATACTAAAATTTCAAGTTGAATGAGCTGGTGTGAACTTAAGACCAGTCACTTCATCTTTTAGGATTCAGCTTTCAGACTTACAAAGTAAAGAATGGGGATAAATCAACTAGTTTCCTTCCAGATGAAAATAAAATCATAGGCATAACTTAAGATCTTAAATTACTATAATGTTCGTACATTTATTCTTTTCCTTTTATGACATATTTTTGGTCCCAGCTATAATTTATTGAGCTTCACTCCCTCACCAGGTACACAAATTCCAACAACAATGCCATCTTACAGGAAAGAGTATCCATTTTATTACCATTCACTTTATGTTCCAATTTCTCTGTTTTCTGCCCACATTTACTCTTTGGAGGTTTCATCCCTGAAAGTTCAGAGGTATTTGTCAACCAACATCATGTTTTCTCCTGGAGCCACACCTCTGATTTCGGTAGGTGGATCATCTGTAGCAAACTCTGCACATCCCAACTTAGATGTGAATGTAGATAATACCAGAAAATGCATATAAGGCAGCCGTCAGAAAGCCTGATGTGCAAAGGACACTCAGCAGAGTGCACCTGACAGACTCAACAGTGCGAAGCCTGGGAAATAATCAAAACACAGCTTTATTTTTGTGCCCCCCACTGTGACGTTTCTCCTGTCACCAGATGAAAACTCAACAAAGCACAAGACTTCCCCTTGGGTTGCAGAGGGGCCCATGGTAACTTTAAGTCACAAAACACAGCATTCATTCAAAATTAAAGTGTCCAGTTGCAAGAGAGTAGTCATCTACTCAGAAGATGGTTTCTCTTTTCATTCCCTAAGGATTAGGCCCTCAGGGCCCACAGGAGGGAGAGGTGACAGAGGAGACACAAAGCAAAGGACAGCAAAGTTCTCATTTGATGGGTGACTGACACTGTCCTTTGCAAACCTGGCAGGTGGTTATGCTGACTCTTATCCTCTAGCAGTTTTGTTGTCTTGGCTGCGAGCTGGGCTGTTCCTAGTAAACGCCCCTGATGTGGGCCATGCACATTTTCCTTTGACTAGTGACCTCTCTTTCACCTATCAGGCTCCTAACAGGCACATACGTCCACCAAAAGACATGTCCAAAAATGGTCTTAGCACCATTATCACAGTAACAAAAACCTGGAAACAACTCAAATTTCCATTCATGGGAAAATGCCTGCACCTATAATGAAATAGTACACAGCAGTAAAAAACAAATGACTTCAACATGCGACACGGATGAAACAGACTTGAGCAGGATGTAGTAGGGAGCACGTACTGTGCATATGATTTGACTTATATGAAGTTCAAGAGTAGACAAAACTAATCCATGCTGAGGAAGTCAGAATAGTGGGTGCAGATGGGATAGTATTTGCTGAGAAGAGGCATGAGGAAGGCTTCTGAGCTGCAGGAAAAGTTCTACATATTGATCTTGGTGGCGTTTGCATGGGGGACATGAAATTCCACATAGAGACATGCAGACCTTCACCCAGCAGGACCTACAAGCACTGTGCTCTTTACTGCATGTAGGTTTACCCCAAAGCACAGAGAACACAATACAGCATGGCTCCAGGGCTAACAATAATGTGTGCAAAATGAGTATAAACCAACTAAGAGTACAAGGATTTGCCTGTGCCCCTGACTCCTGTGCCTGATGATGAGAAGGAAACGTGCGTTAGCTCTGCAGCCCAGAGTGCACCTGACACAGCCTTGATCTGTGGATCAGCCTTGACACAGCTTCTATGCATTTCAGGTATCAAGCTTATGCAATGTGAAAAGAAATCTATTTTTGTTTTGAAAAAATTCAAAGAAGGAAATTTTTTCTTCTAAGATTTTTAAGACAAAGACATTTGTTTTTCATGCAATTAATTGCCATAGCCTAATGGCTGCCAGGTTTTTTTCTATCAAGGGAATAAAATTTCTTGCTGCACTATCAATCTCCTACCATATCATTTATCAATAAATCAAAATTTATGCATTTTATGGATGTTATACCTCAACAAAAGTTGTTTTAATGATTCCTGCCAACACTCCTGGGGAGTCATATCCACACCGGGGCTCCAGGACTCACGCACCTGCAACTGGTCTGGGGAGGCCGTTGCTCCCGACCCAGCAGCTTCCTTCTTTCAGTTCTGCCATGGAGGCAGCTCCCTGTACTTTCCCATGAGCATCAGACACAGCCTTAATCCTCCTAACTACAGGGGTTGCCTACTAAGTCTCTACGCCATCCGCAAGCCCTCAGACAGTCCCGGGTCTGGGGAGGAGGCAAACCTCATCTACCCCCCACACTTTGTTGAGGGCTCACACACAGCCCTGAAAGCTCGCCCCAATGTATCCCCTCATGAATCTTCTTTCCTCTTTATAGGTTGCCCTATCCTTGCTGTGAATGAGAAGTCCACGAGTCTTTGCATCAGCATTAGACAGTTACTTCAGAGTTATACTCTGCATTTTTATCCAGCCCCTCAGGCTATACCATTTATGGTTGGTGTTAGATGTCTCAATCCAAAATTCCTATTAACATCCTGCACACCAGAAACTTATGCTTGAACCATGTGAAATTGTTGACAATTTTTGACCTAAAATAATTACAATTTCATATGATTCAAACTAACAGTTTATTCAAGATAAGCTTTTTAGAGAAAGTGAACTTTAGGTTGGGTTTGAACAAAGGGAAAAGTGGGTTCTTAACTGAATACCCAAACACTGAAACATCTTACCTTAGCTTTCAGCTCAGCACACAGTTCCTGTTGCTTTTTCCTGTCCTTAGCCGATGTGCTTTCCATCTCATGAGTTGCACAAGCCTCGATGAGGGTCAGCATAGCCTTCTGTATAAAGTCTTTCCTATGCTTATTCCAATTCGATAACAGGATCTTCCTCTGCTCTCTAGCAAAGCGATATTGGTCACAGTATTTCTCATGTTCGACCTGAAAAGATAGCAGATGGTGACTATTCATTATTAGGAAAATGAGTCTACATTTATGTCTTGGTTACAAAAATGACTAAAATGAATTATAACCAATGATTTTGAAAAATTGGGGACAAATATCTTACTAGAAAATACGGCAACCAGGAACAAGGTACTACCTTCAGAATTCTGAGCCTGTGGCTAACTGGAGACTGAGGCCAAAGCATTCACGTTTGTAAATCATAAAGTAGCTTCTATACACGTGTGAATGTTATTGTTACTTGCTTAATTTAAAATATTACAGAGTATCTGATAATATTTAATAACATGGCTTATTTAAAAATTAAGAGCCTATATATTCATTTTCATATATGTTATGAGTTATTGTGAAACTAATTGGTGACATGCTAACTTCTATTTTCTTGCCTCTGTGATCTTGCTGACTAAAGAACTAAACAATAATTTCCCAGCTCCTTCTTGGGGAAATTTCAGTCATGTCTTTGAGTTCTGTATTGAGGTATTCATGTTTCAGACTCATCTGGGGAATCAAGCAGAGTTATCGTGGGGGAGGACAGAGGTAAGTGCCAGCCCCTAAGGTGGTGTTGGCTTCCCCAGGACTAGGACTTGGGGGCAGCAGGCTTTGGATAGAGAAGCGGGCACTCCATTTTTAGGCCAGACCTGGAGATGGCAGTATCTCTGGGGGTGGGCAGGTGACTATATGGACATGGGGGGGGGTGTCAAATAGTAGTGGAGCAGACCTGCCAGCCACAGTGAAGATCTCTGTAGCAAGTAGGCACAGAAAGAGTAAATGTTGCCAGAGGGCCCCCCACTTTCTCATGGACCATAAAGTTTTTAAAAATGATCTGTGCAGGCTTTCAACTTATAACCCCATTATTTTCTAGAGTGCAGAAAAAAATAATTGTTAGCACACCATTTAAAATACATGTCTATTGCTTAATCATATTGATCACTAAAACAAATTTACCAGTATGTAGGTACAATCCAGCACTCACCAAATCATGCCTGGATTTGTGAGGATAATATCTTTGTAACATGTCCAGATACAAAGTCCGCCTGCCAAGGACATCTCCAGAGTACTGCTCCAAAATAGTCTGGTAAATCCAGAGGTCTTCTTCACTTAGCTGACAGTTTCTGGAAGCAACAAAAATGTTACAGTATATTGCCGGGCAACCACAAATTTTAGGGACTTTAAACTGTGCAAGTTCTTAGCAAGTGGTGATAATTATGCAAAATGAGGTTTCTGTGGGGTTTTTTATACATTAGCCAAATTTAATGTCTGTTAATTTCTGAATTCAGAAATGTTTCTGAATTCTAATTGCATGGGTTCTTTCCATTCTTTATTTGGTCTTGCCATGAGTTCCAGGCATAACTTGAGGAAGTTTAATGAGGTGTAATAATTTTTAAATATTTATTATCTTTTCCCATAATAACATTTTAAAAAATTATGACCAACGAATGAAATAAACCAATACTAGAAAATAAATGATTATGCATACAGATTTAAAAGGAATTTTACTTATTCAACAGGTTTCTATGTCTAGACTGCAAGGAAGTACAAATGTAAACACTCTGTCAACAATTACATAAAGGAAAATAACGACAAATTCTCAGAAAGGCACTGATTTAAGATCTGACTTCAAAAGAAAAGTCTAAAACTATCTTTTATGTTATCCTCTCAACTTTTTGCTTCGTGGGGGTATTACCAAACATTGGTAGTGGGAAAATAGCCAATGGCTTTAAATTTTAGATTACTGGATAAATCATTTCTGATAGAATTCCTTCAAGTCACCTTCCCAATAACATATCCACCATGCTCCAAAATGCCCCCTTCCTAGGCACTGGCCTGGTTTGTGTTCTTAGCAAAGTCCTATGCAGAGTGGAAAGTTCACAATATCAGCTTGAAGTCTAAACTGAATTAATGCCTCTTTATATTCTGAGTTTATTTGCATATTATTATCCCTTTTTAATCAATTAGAATAATCAAATACAGATGCAATCAGAGGGAGTATTATTAGCAACAAATATTTCTGTGATCCAAGATGACGACTTGCCATTATTTATTTGTACTATGTCAGTGGTCTTACACTTGAAAGTTAATTGCACAATTCAAGGAATTTCTTATGTGTCTTCCATGCCCCTGAAAAAATATTTGACTATTTAAAACAGAATAAAACACCCTTTTAAAAAATTATTGACACTAATGGGAAGTCAACTGTCCTTTGACAAGGCAAAGCATATCATTATTCTGGTAAGCAGGAAGACAGAGAAAAACTTCTTATTCTAACAGGAAAATCCTCTTTGCTTGCTCCCTGTGGGAAAAAAGGGTTAGAGGTGTTCCGCCAGGAAGAGGACTACGCTGCAGTTCTTAAGTATGATATAATTTATCACAGAGAAAAAAATTTAGATGAATTCATTGAACACACAGTTATGTGTGTCTAGACAAAGGCTTCTGCAAATGAATTGTTACAAACAGGAAGATTAAGCCAGAAGAAAGGGTTGCCTGAGTGTACTTGGCATTTAAAACACTCACAGGCTTTCATAGATAATATCTCAGATCCCCTCTCAAAGGAGCCCGTCTTCATTCACAGTAATATGAATGTTCATTACTTTATTATTATACCACAAGTAACAAATAAAAACTAGAACTCAAGTCCATGTCTTCATTAATGTCTTTACACTTTCTGTAATCAAAGGGACTTGAACACCACTTTCTTTTGATTTACAACTGTGGATGTGTGTTCTGAGGAGGAGGAAGCAACAGAATCCAGATTCAACAGTTTTCTGTTCTTTTCAATTGTCATTCATCCACGTAAAGGACACTGCTGGTGCTATGCTCAGCTCCTTTTCCTAGGTGGGGTTCCCATCACCAACGTGCTATGAGTCGTGGCTGATACTCAAGATGCCCCTTCTTTCTCCGGTGAATTGCCCTGGGCCAAATGAGAACCACCTCTCTCAGGAGGCTGCCCTCCACCCTCTTCTGAAGGTCAACGGAAACCAATAACTGAGGACAGGGAGAGGCAGAAGCCAGCCCCCTTGCCTCCAGAGGAGACCAACTACGTGATACCACCTGTGCTCCGGAGTTTCTCAGCGGGGTCAGACTGCAACCCGTCTCCTCGGAGACTCCTCCTGGCTTAGGCATTGTCCCCTCCCTTATTCAGTCTCCTTCACAGCTCTTCTGAGAGCATCTCCCAATAAATCACTTGTTCTAGGAATCCCTGTCTCAGATTGTTGATTGCTTTTATAGAACCCACCCTAAGATAATCTACAAGCAATCTTACCCATAATTTTCAAAAATAGTTTAAGTCTTCAGTAAATGGAAAATAATTCCAAACTAATTGCTTTGATATCTTATACTTAGAGGTGGTGCAAGATTGTGGCTGTCCTCAAAGAGAAAGTGCAAATAGCAAACATTTACAAAAAATGCTTTTCAAATAGAAGCACACATTAAGCAGTGTACACTGCTATAAATAAATACAGCAGCGGGAGGATTTGTGGCACTCAGTGGATTTTTATACATTGCGTGAACATATTAATTAGGTGCCATTTTCGTGACTACATTAAAACCACTTAAACATATGAAATTATTATAAAACATTAAAGCCAAACATTTCAAGCATGCCATGAAGTGTCAGCACATTTGGACCTTCTCGTTGATTTTAGAAGCCTCACATCCTGACAGCTTTTTTGCAGTTACCACAATTAGGCAAATTGGACGTCATTTTTTTTAGTACTTGTAGAACAAAAATTAAAAATATGCTTAAAGGAAATTACATATAAGCACTCACAATATTATTATTTTTAGAGTATGTATTTATAGCAGTTTGCAGAGTTACAGGCTTAAATCTTGAGGCAAATAGTCATATTGGCAATAATAATGGCTCAGCCCTACATGTCCATTAAAATCTGCCTTTGGGGGAGGGAGAAATCTCCCACTGCTATATATACACCCTATGTATAAACTGAGTCTTTGGATAGCAAAAATCTAAGAAGCATATTCAAACATAATAGCCTCCTCACGATAACAAAATAGCCATTTCCTAGAAAATCCATTCTTTTGGTCTCTAAAATAAGATCAAATTCAATACATCTGTATTTCTAACTTCAAATCTGAACATTTATCTTTTTGTAATCAAATCTTCATTTATTTCTTTGTACAGAAAAATTTATATAAAATAGCTGAGACTAAGGTTAGCTTTTATCTTTCAAGGTTCTTATTTCATTTAACTGCTTTGCTGGTGATTTTTGATGACAAAACTAGCTAAATTATATAGAAATGAAGAATATTCTGATTCCTTATCTACTTTCTAAATTTGAAAAATGACTCTCTAGGGCGGCGCCTGTGGCTCAAGGAGTAGGGCGCCGGTCCCATATGCCAGAGGTGGTGGGTTCAAACCCAGCCCTGGCCAAAAAAAAAAAAAAAAAAATGACTCTCTAATTTTAAAGAAAATTTAAAGAAAACTTTAAAATTATCCTAAACTTTTGCAATTAAAAGAAAATCTTTAGGCAAAAAATCTTTAGCTGTTCTCTGCAATTTCTATTTCTTTTTGGCCATCCGAATTTTCTAATTTAAAGTGCTTCAGGGGCGGCGCCTGTAGCTCAAGGAGTAGCGCAGCGGCTCCATATACCAGGGGTGGTGGGTTCAAGCCCAGCCCTGGCCAAAACTGCAAAATAAATTAATTAAAATAAAATAAAATAAAATTGTAAAATTAAAAAATATTTTAAAGTGCTTCAGAATATTCATCTTTATCATAACACACCAAACATTTGCAGTTTTCAGGTTTGGTGAGCACGTCTAGCTCTTCAATAAATTTCAGCCTACAGAAGGGAGAGATATTTACCATTAATCCTCATTCATCAACTCCATCCCCAAATATTGACACCCCCAAATACTGAAAACAATCATTGCGTTATGATTTCTCAGGAAGTGAGATAAAACAAGTCATTCAGAAAACAAGAATAATAGAGCTTGTGAAAATTCAACCTGACCCAGGCTGATTGTCTACTGAAATCTACCTGTTTGAGCTATTTCAAAAATCCTACACTGAATTACAATTAACCTAGCTATTACTTTTCATCATAGTTGTGAATAAGCCACTTTTCTTAGGTTCTGGTTCCAGGACATCAAAACACATTTGTGGGGAAGAGGGCTAGCAACGGTGGTAAACAGAAAACATAAAGGTTAACAGGTACTTCAACAGCTGAAACCAACTTACGAGATGAAACATTCTGTTTACAAAGTGGCTTAAAGCTGTTTTATATTTTCTCAGACTGAAGAGAGCCTTCTATGCAAAAGAGTAATTAGTGCCTCCTAAATCTAGCAGACACCGTGATCAGCATCTGATGACTACCTGAAAGGGCAAATGGCCATGGCGAACTGTCCTAAAGAAAAATTTTCTCTCTTAAAGCCCAACAGCGTGAGGGGACACTTAGTGCCCCTTCACTAAGTAGGAGTGCAGTGAGGCATTGCTAGGCTAATGTGGAGAAGAGATGGTTCTGCCACAGCCCCTTGTCCAGAGCCCTCTGGAAAACATACCTCCACTTCACTTTTCAATGTTGTCTTTCTAAATTAGACCTACCCAATACCCAATCTTTCAGCCTGGTTTCTGAAATTGTCTCTTCAACCATCAACCATGACTCAGGCCCACTGTTCAAATAATAAATCTATTTCTGATTTTCACTCTGATTTACAAGGGTATCCCTGGTCCCAGAGCACTTCTGACCTGTGGAATCTGCTCCCTGAATTTTCTCTGGACATGGCCTTTTCCTCGTATGTGATCCATTCCCATGTAGTAGTTCCCCTCCAGGGGCCCTGCACTTCATTCAGCTTGGCTACTCAGCCGGAAGCTGAACTCTCAGGAACAAGGTCAAAATTCATCAAATTGAAGAATCAAAAAAAAAAGTGACCTGTAGGGTAAAGCCAGAACTCGTACCAGAATCCACAGCCTCGTCCTTCTGAGGGGTGACAGGAAAGTGAAATATGGCAGGGTTCTAAAAGTTCCCTCTCCAAAATTACTTATAAGAGGGATTAGGGATGGGGATATGGTCAGAAGAGGAAGCTAAGTGATTTATTTGGAAGCTGCATTTTCCAAGCAGAAAGCACATATTTTAACTTGGATTTTTTTTTTAGAATACTTCAAATAGAAAGCTCAATTTTTAAAATTAAAATGTATAATTTCTGGAAGTAGAGTAGCAGAGATGATGGCAAGCTTCCTAAACTCACCTTTGTCCTCAGCATCCATCTACCACTAGGTTTAAGAGTGATATAATTTTTAGTGGAAATTTTAAAATAACATGCTCATGATAAAATAGCCTTTCAGAAGTAAAATGTGATGGCTCAACCACCCCATATGCTGTGTTTTAAGTAATTATATTCATCAAAAGAAGTGTGAGAAAAAGAGAATCATGGTTGGCTTAGCCCCTGCCTTCCTCCTGCCCACCAAAACGCTGACTCTACCCCTCATCTGCCCTGTTTCACCTTCACGCTTCCCTGCCTCAGAGGAGGTGAGCCCCCCCTCCAGCCCAGAGAGTGAATTTTGTTCCATTTCCTTGTTCCTCTAGCAGGTGTTTGATAAAAGCATGGACAAAAGTCCCACTTTTGGCCAGTGAAATGTGAGGTAAAAGCCTCTTTCTGCTTCTGGATGTCATTATGTAGAACTGCTGACAGGCGGTCATCTAACTTGCAGGAAGGCAGGGCAAGAGAACGCAGAAAGCCAGCCCTCACTGTACTGAGACGTCTCTACCTCTGGACCTCCTATTAAATAAAAAGCAGTTTTATTATTCACATTTCTTAGAGAAAGGTTGGGAATTCTCTAGCTAAAGATGTCCTAATTGATATCTAACTGAAGAATGAAAAATAACTTTTAAAATAGAGCATGTGACTATTGCTTTGGAAAGAAAGTATAATACCATGAAGGGATAGAGTGGTGGAAGAGATCCAGACTCCGCGTGACCAGAGATCGGCTTCTAATGTGATAAATACTCTGCAAGGGATTGATTGGGGGCAGACCAACGATGTTCAACACCAAGGGCCACTTTTAAGATAAGACAAGACAAAACAAAACAAAACAGAACATACCTCAAACTCAAATGAATAGAATCAGTGACTACAAAATCATCTACAAATACATTATTTGATCTAAATTTTTAAAAATTCTTATATTGAGCCAAATTTGTTTCCGTGTTTCCATTTTTATGCTTTCCTTTTTCAGAGAAAGAACATTTTTAAGTACAGTAAAGTTGAATTCAATAAAGTTACCTTATACAGACATTATGACTCAATTTCTCAAGTCCAAAAGCAAGAATAATGAAACTGGCCTACATCTATGGGATGGTCTGAGAAAAAGTTTAATTAACCATCATGACAGCTTCTGAAATTTTAATTGCCACATAAAAATACTTTAATCTCACCTCAAACCAACCACTAGTGATCATTAAGTTATACGAATGAATTTTAGAAGAACGATGATTCTTTCTCTCAGTTTATTTTTTTAGACATTAACAATGTTCAACTTTATGTTCTCTTATAGGCACTAATGTGGCAAATAAACATTAACCTGTAAGTGTAATAATTATAATTTCTTACATTACTTGTTCTCCATAGTGTCAGTTCTAATAATATGGTTTCTTCAAAGGATTATATTTTAACTACAGTTGAAGTTCAAGGTTTAAAGAATAGGGAAAATTTGTTATGAACAACAGATTTGGTATATAACGTAAGTGTTAGAATTCTTCTCATGTCAAAATTTGACAGTTTTCTTCATAGAAATTTTGATCTTGCTTATAGCTGCACACATTTTATTATTTTCATAACAAATTCTATCTGCATTATCCAGGTTTAAAAATAACAAATGCTGATTGTCCTGGACACGAATCTGTCAAGCTGCTATGATTACATTTTCTCCAGTCATATCTACTCAAGATTAATTTGCTCTCACACCCAGTAAAGAATAGAAATCTCTTGTAAATGACTTTCACTCCTCCACCCTGTAAAACTCAGATTTTTCTGTTTCCTAAAATTGAAAATGTAGCCTCATACACTATTATGCTGTATAATCACTAGCTAAAACAATTACATCAAAATGTAGATATAGACTGCAGTGATATTAACAATAAAAACGGTTGAACTAGATATTCTAGCCATGATTCTTAGATATGCTTTTCACAAATACATAATATGGAAGTAAATATAATTAAGCAAAAAGCAACTCCAAGACTAGTTTTGGTGGTATCCTGCAGAAATTAAGACCTCTTTTTCTCTTGATAAAATGCATTCCACCATAGCCAAGAGAATTTAGAATATATTTTTTTCCCACAATAGACCCAAAGTAAGTTAATCAATTGCCCAATGCATTTTTTAGTCCAAGAAAGAGTATAAAACCATAAAGTAGTTATTTTCCATGATATATTTAAAAGAAAGCTACCAAAGATCCATAACAAAAATAAAATCATTGTCTACAACTATTCCCCACCCCTTCCAGCATCAGGTTGGACAATCGTGTTGAAATATGCCAAGAGAAGATGCGCGTTACAGTGGCCTAGATGTTGATTGAGTAGGTCACCGAAGCAATGTGACTTAGTGAACACTAGAAGAAAAAATAATTATGCTGCTGTTTCTGAGAACGTCTCTCCTTATTAATCACTCTTGGCACACTCCAGCCCAGAATGGAAGCACAGAACCTGAGACTGGACATGCCCAGGCACTGAAACTCCCAACAGTTCTGAAACTACATTCTCAGAGAAAAAAAATACCACCCAGTAATTAAGGCTCCAATGTTTGGCTGTTTGTTTGTTTTTTCTCAGATTAATATAAGGGTATATATGATTAGGTTACTTTGTTTCTGTTTACAAGGTAAAGTCTGAGTTGTAGTTGAGACCTTCACCTAAGAACAATATACCCTTACATTGTACACCCCCTCTCCTCCCTCTTTCCCTTTCTTGAATTTGTGTTTTTCTCTCATATGGACCTGGAGTTGTCCATCTACTAGTTTCAAATTAGTATTGAGCACCTGGGATACTTGCTTTTGCATTCTTGAGATACTTTACTAAGGAGAATGCTCTTCAATTCCAACCAGGTAAATACAAAAGATGTGAAGTCTCCATCTGTTTTTATGCCTGAATAGTAGTCCATGGTATACACAGATTATTAATCTAATCGTGGGTTGATGGGCACTCAGATTGTTTCCTTGGCAATTGTGCATTGAAGGCTCCAATGTTTTAACTTCTTGTGACCTCATCAAATAAGTAAATAATTAAGGAAATGTCAGTTACCTATTATGCTCCTTTCCCTTTCTTTCTTCTGTCTTGTATTCATCCAGCATTTGTCACACATACAATCATTTATTTATTTCAAATGGTTTTTTAAAAAAAATTATGTGAGGCCACACACTGTTTCCTTAGTGTTACCTTCTGATGCTGACTTTTATCCATCTAATTTTTAGTATCAACAGAGTACATGGCTCATTTTGAAACAAGAGAAGAGTCGGGTTTATGATACGAATTATGCATAGGCTTGTTATTGCCAGGTGTCCTTGAGTGAGAGTGTCTTTAAAGCCTGAATGGCAATCCCTGACACCCTGCTGTGATGCCCAGAGAAGACAGAGTGACCTGGTAGTCCAACTACTTCCTCAAGATCATCCAATTTCTGGATGATTATCCAAAATGCTTCATTGTGTGAACAGACAACATGGGCTCCAGGCAGATGCAGCAGATCCGCATGTCCCTTCCAGGGACAGCTGTGGTGCTGGTGGGCAAGAGCACCACAATGGGCAAGGCCTTGGAGGGCTTCTGAAAACAACCAGCTCTGGAGAAACTGCTACCTCATATCTGGGTAATGTGGCCTTTGTGTTCACCAAGGAGGACCTCACTGAGATGAGAGACGTGCTGCTGACCATGCTGCTTTCCCCTGGGAAGTCACTGGGCCACCCCAGAACACTGATCAGGGGCTAAAGAAGACCTCTTTCTTCCAGGCACTAAAATCCCCAGGGGCACCATTGAAATGCTGAGGGATGTGCAGCTGATTACAACTGGAGACAAAGTGGGAGCCAGCGAAGCCACACTGCAGAACATGCTGAACATCTCCTCCTACTCCTTTGGGCTGGCCAGCCAGCAGGTGCTCGACAATGGCAACATCTACAACCCTAAAGTGCTTGACATTACAGAGGAAACAGCATTCTCCCTCCTTGGAGGGTGTCCACAATGTTGCCAGTGTTTGTCTGCAGACTAGTTAGCCACCTGTTGCATCAGTACCCCATTCTATCATCAGTGGGTACAAATGGGTCCTGGCTTTGTCTGTGGAGACTGATTACACCCTCCCACTTGCTGAAAAGCTCAGGCCTTCTTGACTGACCCATTGCCTTTGTGGCTGCTGCCCCTGTGGCCGCCACCATCACTGCTGCTCCTGTTGCCCCCGCATCCCCAACCAAGGTTAAAGCCAAGGAAGAGTCAAAGGATTTGGATGAGGATATGAAATTTGGTCTCTTGGACTCATCACCCAAAAGGAAAAAACTCACCCAGGTTTATTTGCAAAACAAGGAAATAAAGGCTTACTTCTCTTAAAAAAAATTTCTTTTTTTGCAAATCTTTTACTCAAGGACAGTGAAAGAGCTACACTGGATAGATAAATATTGAAAAAGAAATATAAAGAGAATAGGCACAAAATACTGATGATATTCACACATGACAGCAATCTCCAGTGCCCTCATCACCAAGTCCAGAAGATGAACCAAATGGTATAAAGTCTACTGATGAAAATATCAATTATTTTTACTTTTCTGGAGGACAATTTAACAATACTCTTAAAAGCCTTAGGATTTTTCATGCCCTATGACTCAACAATTCTACTTCTAGGAACTCAACTTAAGAGCATAATTATATAATTACTCAAAATATAGCTACAAAGTTGTCTATTTCAACATTTTAGAACAATTATCAAAATATGAAATAAATAAATGTCCAAAATAAGAAATTGGTTAATCTGTAATACAACCACATCTTGTAACAGTATGCATCTACTAAAAAATGTAAGGAATATTTAATATGTGATTTAAAACTTACAAGAATCTCAGTAAACATTTATTGAAGAAATGGATAACACTGGATATGATTCAAAACAGGAAAACAGTAGGTATGCTGATTTTTTCGTTTTTATAAACAAGAGGCATACATCTGAAATAAAATGTTACTCAAGGATATTTCTGGGTACTGGAAATTTAGAATAATATTCAGTTACTTCTCTTTGCTTACCTCTGTTTGAAAAAAAGTTCTTTAATAAATATAATTATTTCTGTATTACAAGAAAAATACATAAAAGGAAAAACCCATAGAGTGCTAAATGGTTATCTTAGTGCTAACAAGCTACTTACAAGCAGGGTAAAGCCACTAACAAGTATGGTAAATTGAAATTAATTGAAAAAATATGAAACTCTGGGCATTGGCACTGTATGTACAGAAGAGCAAAAGTGTTAAGATCACTGTGGATTCTAAAGAGCAGTCAGATTCAGATCTCATAAAATAACAGAATATTAATTATGAACTAACATTATAAAATTTAATATACCTATCAAACAATAAAGTAGAAATTACTTGCTGTCACTCTATACATTTTCTTCACATATTGACTTCATATGTAATAGAGCATCAGACAATTATGTCTCATCTATATGATTAATTCGTCCAAATGTTAGGAAATTAAAGCCACAATCTCATCTGAGTCCAAACAAGCAATTAAACTTGTCTTCATGTTACTAATGAAATATAACCCAAATAGAATCTAAATAGCTTTGCAAACACACTGAATAAAGGAAGAGGTTCAATTGTAATCAAATTGTTTTTAAAATGTAGTTCAGGGCTTGTCACCTGTAGCTCAAAAGTTAGGGTGCTGGTCGCATACACTGGAGCTGGCGGGTTCCAACCCAGCCATGGCCTGGAGAACGACAATGACAACTACAACCAAAAAATGGCTGGGCATTGTGGTGGGTGCCTGTAGTCCCACCACAATGGGTACTTAGGAGGCTGAGGTAAGAGAATTGCTTAAAAGCCCAAGAGTTTGAGGTTGCTGTGAGCTGTGATGCTATGGCACTCTACTGAGGGCGACATAGTGAGGCTACGTCTCAAAAAAATATATATATAATATGAAATAAAATAAATAAATATAGTTCAGTAAAAAGGAGCATCTTTTAATGCTGTGCTGTCCAAGATGTTAGCCACTAGCCACATGTGACTTAAAACGTGGCTAGTCCATATTAAGCTATATTGTAAGTATAAGTGCAGGCCAGACTTTAGAGATTTTGTATTAAAACAAACTAACTCATTAATAATTGTAAAATACTGGTTGTAAGCTGAAATTATAACATTTTGGAACTACTGAGTTAAATAAAATACATTTTAAAATAAATTTCACCTTGTTCTTTTTATTTTTTTAATAGAACTGCCTAAAAATTTGCTGTTTGCTACTTAATTTTTACCCTTATTAATTTTTTCCCTTTAGAAATTCTTTATTTTAGAAAATACATACATATGGTTCAAAATTCAAAAGCTATAATGAAAAGGAACTACAATGAAAATTCTTTCTCACACCTCAGGCATCTGGTTCCCCTCCCCAGAGACAAATGTTATCAACTTTTGTGTATTGTTTCAAAGATACAAAATATATTTCAATATATATGTTTGCACTGTGCCCTGGCATGCACAATGCCTACTGTGTATAACCCTATAACTCCTCCTAACCCTTGGATATTGTTCCATGTCAGTATATGTAAGTTTTTACTTTTTTATCTACAGAATAATATATTGCATGGATGTACAATAATCTACAAAAGTAGCTCCTGTTGATATTTAGATTTTTGCTCAATTTCTTGCTACTATAATGAATGGCTCTACAAATAAGTCAGTGTAAATATATTCAAGTATATTTGTATGGCATATTATCGTGATTTGATAAGTCCTGCTGAAATATCCTACAGAAAAGTTTCACCAGCTTAGATTTCCTTTAGCAGAATATGAAATACATGTTTTCCCACGCCCTTGCTGTATCTGTTAGGGTTAGCTACAGATAATAGAAACCACTCAAACTCTTTAAGCAAAAAGAGGTTTATGACTAGATATTCCGTGACTTACACAATATTGAAAGGGCTAGAGCAGCAACTTCCAGCTCCCAGAAAATCACAATGCTTCTGCCGTGGTTAGGAAAGGCCCCACCTAAACTTCAGGAAGCTGCAAGTTTGGAGCATGATCCACATGAGTAAACAGAAGTCCCTCTTCCTGCCTCTTTTCCTTTTAACTCTGTTCTGAATCCACATTTCATGTGAGTATTTTTGATTATTAGAACCCAAATCATATTGATGACAACATCATTTATAAAATGTTTAATATGATAGCAATAGTCCTCCCTCATTATTGCTTCTTTTCCCCCAGAATTTTTCCAGATATTCATATTTTTTCTCATGTGGATTAAAATACAGATTGTTTAATTTTTTAAACTTGTAAATATTGTATTACAATCACATAAAACTTAAACTTGGATGGAAAAATATCTGTAATTTTTGAATCTTTTATTCTAAGAATAAAAAGCATGAATTGCTCAAGTTTTATGTTCTTCTGTGACATTTTAAAGTTTTCTTCTTATAGTACAGATCTGCATTTCTTCTTAAATAAATACACAAATATTCTATATTTATTATTGCTATTGCAAACTACATTTGTTTGGTTTTTTTTCATTTTATCTTCTGACTGGCTATAATTCGTATATATAAAGAGTTTGAAATCTATTTATACTAATCTTATACTGGGATATCTTACAAATTATCTCACGTTTGTATAGATTTTTTTTTCTGGTGATCACTTGGTTTTCCTAGTAAAAAAACTTACTATCTGCAAATGAGATAATTTTACCTGTATCTATGTGTTATAACTCTAAATATCTTTATCGTCTCTGATTGTGTTGTGGATAATTTCCAGAATAGCATTAAATAATGGTGATGAT
This sequence comes from Nycticebus coucang, assembly GCF_027406575.1. Taxonomy (NCBI): domain Eukaryota; kingdom Metazoa; phylum Chordata; class Mammalia; order Primates; family Lorisidae; genus Nycticebus; species Nycticebus coucang. The sequence continues at coordinate 53,875,542 of NC_069786.1, forward strand.
TATAGACTAGCTTGTGACTAAGACAAATGCTTCTATTGTTTTCCCATTAAAATTTTGAGTTTATGGTGTGTGCCACACCTTCTGGGGACAAGACATGATTGCAAGAGGGACTTTACCTAACAAATCCAATCTGTGTAACCTGGCTTATTGTACCCTCAATGAATCCCCAATAATTAAAAAAAAATTTTTTTTTAAGTTTAGTTTATAACAGTAAAAGATATCATCTCTAATATTACTATTTTAACATTTTTAAAGAGTAAATGTTAAAAATTTTAATGGCCTTGTAGTGTCCATGAAGATAGGCCATAATGGATCTCTTTATATTCACTATTTTAATGTGCTTTAGGATCCTGACAGAAGATATTTTATTAAAGATTTTTGTATCAATAGACATGATATTAGGCTATAGTTTATTATATGTGTACAATATTTGTCCAGTTTTTCTTTCAATATGACACTTCATTAACATAGAAGTTTTCTTCTCTTTTCTATGCTCTTAAACAGGTAAATCACAGTGAAATTATTTATTCTTTTTTCCTATCTCTGTTTAAATTAATAAACTTTATTTCTTAAAGCAGTTTTAGATTCACAGCAAAACTGAGCAGAAAATACAGAGAGTTTCCATTTATCCTCTGTCTCCACACACAAAAAAAAGCCCGTTTCACCAATATTCCTCACTAGAGTGTGGGTTTTTGTTACCATCGATGAACAGACATTGACCATCACTGACCTATAGTTTACATTAGGATTTACTCTTGGTATTTGTTGCACAGACCCCAAGTTTTGACAAGTACATAACGATAGGTATCTCCCATGTAGTAATGCACAGAAGTTTTCCTGCCCTTAAAATCCTCTGTCCTCTGCCTATTCATTTCTCTCTCCTTTCAAGTCCCTGAAAACTCCTAATCTGTTTATACACTCCATAATTTTGCCTTCTCCAGAATGCCATATAGTTGAAATCATACACTATGTAACTTTTTCAGATTGGCTTCTTACACTTAGTAATATGCATTTAAATTTCTGCCATATCTTTTGATGGCTTGCTAGCTCATTTCTTTTTAGTGCTGAATAAAATTTCATTGTCTGTATACACCACAGTTTATTTCTCCATTCACCTACTGAAGAACATGTAGGTCACTTCCAAGTTTGGGAGTTACAAGTAAAGCTGCTGTGAACATCCATTTGCAGGTTTTTGTGTAGACAGACATTTTTTATTCATTTGAGTAAATACCAAGGATCTCAATTGTTGGATTGTAAGGTTAAGAGTGTGTTAAGTTTGGTAAGAAACTCCAAATTGTTCCACGCATTTGTCAGCATTTGGTGTTATCAGTGTTCTGGATTTTGGCCATTCTTATACATAGGTAGAATAGTTCATTGTTTTAATTTCAATTCTCTAGTGACATACAATGAGGGGCATTTTTTCCTGGGCTTATTTGCCAACTGGTTGTCTTTCTTGGTGAGATGTCATCAGGACCTTTGCCCATATTTTAATTAGGTGGGTTTCTTATTGTCAAGTTTTAAGAGTTCTTTGTATATCTTGGATAACAGTCTTTTATCAGATGTGTCTTTTGCAAATATTTTCTCTCATCCTGTGGCTTGTCTTCTGTCTCACTTCCCATTCTCTTTTGCAAGGCAGAAGTTTGCAATTTTAGTTAAGTTCAGCTTATCAATTATTTCATTCATGGATCATATCTTCCATGATGTATCTAAAAAGTCACTGTAATGCCCAAAATCGTCTAGGTTTTCTCTTATGATTTTTTTCTAGGAATTTTATAGTTTTGTGTTCTACACTTAGGTCCATGACACATTTTGAGTTAAATTTTGTGAAAGGAATAGGGTCTATGTCTAGATTATTATTTTTTTTTTTTGCATGCAGGTGTCCAGTTGCTTCAGTAACATTTGTTGAAAAGACTAACTTTACTGCCTTGTATTGCCATTGCTCCCTTGTCAAACATCATTATTTATCTGAGCCTGAATTCGCTACTCTATTTCTCTTTCTGGCCATTTTCTAGCCAATATCATACAATCTTGATTGCTATGGCTCGAGAGTAAGTCTTAAAGTTGGGTAGTGTCAGTCCTCCAAATTTTTCTTCTTTGATATTAAGCTATCCGGGTCTTTCACATTTCTATATAAACTTTGGGATAAGCTTGTCAATATCCAAACAATAATTTGCTGGGACTTTGAACAGTTTGAACTGTTAAATCAAGTTGTTTCCTTTTCTCCTCCCCCTGCCAGAAGCACAAAAAAATTTTTCAGATATTCACTGTGAGGACCTAATATAGCTCCTGGAGGTAAAATTCACAAATGTGTGGAGAACTTGCCATGCCTGGGTCCTCCTTGAGTTTTTAACTGTCAGAGTTGTCCACATTGAGCCTCCCGTAATTCATCAGCTACACCTTAGGTTTTCCTAGCCTATCCCTCATCTCTGCAGAAGTTTCTGCTCCTGGGCTTCTGTTCCATTAAGTTGAGATTCCTTGTATCTGTCTGTCTCCAATTTGGGGGGCAGAAGATTGCCTTGTGACCTCACGTATCTGTTATATCCAAGAAGAGTTGTTGACTTTTCAGCTCGTTCAGCTTTTGATTTGCTGTTAGGATAGGGTAGTGACATGTATGCTCCTTTCTTGCCAGAGTGGAAACCAGAAGTCTCCATTTTTTCCCTAAAGATTTAAAACTTCCTGGAGAAACCATCATTTTTTTTAAACATTTATGTCACTGCATTTATTTAGAATTTTTCTTTTCCTTTCATTGCAAATAACATGAATTGAATGGCTTTCCAAGATTAATATTTATTTTTATCTAGTTCATTTATGATTTTATGTCTTCTTTACATCTTCATGTATCTGAAGTTAATTGAGTCAAATACAACAATAAGAAGACATAACCAATGATGGCGGACAGGACGGACGTGTAGCCCACCTCTCCCAAGTCATCAGGTAAGAGGAAGGGGGGTCTGCACCTTTTCCCCGCGTGGATTATTGGTGTGGACAGACAGCTGGAGATGCGCAGCGAATTGGCGGATTGCTGTATATGAGGTGTATATGAGAGGACTCTGTTGTACAGAGTTTTCCTGCTTGGCCATGCACGCCGGCAGGCCCCTCCCTCACGGAGGACAGCAGCTTACAATTCCTGGCAAAACCCAACTGACGAAAATTTATTCCTGAGCAGAGTTTGGCACCCAAAAGGGGAGCCACTCAGAATCACAAGGAACCAAGCAACCCGATGGAAAATTGAAGGGAAGGGATCCCACCCGGGAAACAGACATTTTGAATCATCTGAAATGGCGGGCACCTTCCCCCAGAACAACAGGAGTGATTAAATAGACGGGACCATTCCTGGTGGGGAATATTGGTGTGGGTTGGCAGTTCAGGCTGTGCGGCGAACTAGCGGGTGGCTGAACTCAAAAGTCCAGATTCAAAAGTGAGACTCTGAGCCACAAAAACTGAGTATAAGGTTTCCATGTGCCAGAGCCACAGCAGCAGCAAGACCCGGTGGCAGCCAGCACCCTCCCCAATAGCTGATTGCAGTTGCCAGTTTGCAGGAGAAAACCGGAGCAGAGTGGAAAGATCTGTGAAGCGTGGACTCCTGCACTGAGTTGGGAGGTCGGATAGGAGTGCTGTCTGGAACAGAGCAGCTGAGGTTGCAAAACAATTAGGTAAAAAAACTTTTACAGAAACTCCAAAATGGCAATCAGCCAGATAGGGTGGTTACCATGGTAACAGCATAAACTGTGAATCAGGTATAAGCCTGGAAACCACTCACAGTGCCACCTGGTGTCCAGAAAGTATATTGCATTATAAATATATACCTACAAAAGTTGATCCCTACGTCATACATATAGATGTATATTTCTACATGTATACAAGAATAATCTTTGTGGTTGGTACCTTTTTCTTCTCATTATTTTCTTGGAGGAACTATCGTTAATTTTTATTTATTTTTATTTTTAACTTTCTCTTTCTTCTTTTTTAACTTTTTTATGAACACCACTTTTTTTTTTTCCCTTCTCTCTTCCTCTTCTTCCCTTCTTATGGTTTCTGAGAGTGCTAACATCAGATTCCTAGAGGGTTTTTTGTTTGTTTGTTCGTTTTGTTTGTATGTTTTTACCATTTTTCTCAATTATTTTATGATTATCATTATTTTATTGTACTTTTTGGTGTTGTTGTCTGTATGTCTATGTGTTTCTGATTGTGCATCTTTGGGATTGTGTGTCTGGTAGCCTTTTTATCTGTTTATTTGTTCATTTGGTCTCAACGAGTTTGGTGTTTCAACCTGCAATTCTGAGCTCCCAGCACTCCCCTCCACTCTCACTCTGAGATCTAGAGGCCTATCCCCCAATAGTCCAGATTCCTGGGTGATATGTCGAGGGGTATGGACAGGGCCTGGACTGCAGCTGGTCAGTGCTGATTCTGTGGCACGGGAGTGCAGAGACAACAGTCGGCTAACAGGGAACCACACTGGAGCAGCAGTGCCCTGAGGCGCGGAGCAGCAGCCATTTTTGGCAACAATAAAGCATACCCCCGGATATTTCGAAGCCACAATCCCTGTCTCCCTGGGCAACCAGAGGAGGCCAGGCATCTTCTCAGATGGCAAACACAGCAGAACAGATCTGGGACTGAAACACAGGCCCAGTGAGTAAAGGGTTTGGCTGTGGCAGTACTGGCCTGGGTGGAGCGCGGGGACTAGAAAACACATGCGCAGAGCTGGGAAATACCCAGGTCGGGGCTGACCCAGAGGACCGCTTTACTGAGCCTAAGATGCACCCTGCCCTCAGGGGATCATCAGCCTATAGACAAAGAAAGGCAGGAGGCTAGAGCTGACCATGCTATGAATACAAACCTGCAGGACTAAAGACAGAGCCTGAGGCACAGGTTCTGGGAAGTCAAAACAACTTCTTTTCTGCAGAGGAATTTAGCAGGGACAGAAACAAATTCCCACAAAGTTGTTCTGTTCTATCAGTAACACCAATCAGGGGCAGGGCTGGAACTGACTGAACACCCCCCAGCCTCCATCAAGCGCCCAAGGTTGTCAGGCCTCACCACCCCCTGCTGGATAGAGGCAGAGAGCAGTGGCCTGGCTGAACAGATACAGATTTCCTTGTGATTCAGGCAGGTGAAAACCCCTGGAGTATCTGCTTGCTGGAGGCAACTGAGTCACAGCCCTATGGGGCTATCAGTGACTGGGTGTGACAGAGGTGCAAGGTGGGGAAGGAGGCATCAACCTTCCCAGACTACTCTGTTTTCTGGGTGGGTCCTCCTGACTTCACGGAGCACTGGAGCAAGTTATATGTGAGTTGTCACCAGACCCCTGCGATCCAGTTCCCAGAGACCTTTGAAACTCTCACACCTGAGACACATGCTGACTGAGACAACTAATTTGGACCTTTTGAACTGAGCCAATCGCTGAGGACTATGGAATTGGTGCCCTGGATGTGTGGTTGTAGGAAGGTTTGATTTTTTCTTTTCCAGTTGTTGCCTGTGGGGGACGGGGAGACTTAATTGCTGGTATTTTTCCACAGCTGAGACTTCAACCCAGAGTAACTGTTTCACTAGGGTCGAACAGAGATCAGCTGAAAACAAGACAAAACCACTTAGCCCCACCATGCCAAATAGGTCCCCAGTTTCTCAGGCCATAGCACATGTATGGGTCCTCAACAAAGCCCCAGGGGAAAAGTCAAATGGTGTAAAATAATCATGGGGCAGAATCAGCGGAAAAACTCTGGTAACATGAATAACCAGAATAGATCAACCCCCTCAAGGAAAGATATGGCAGATGTAACTGAAGATCCCATTCATAAACAGCTGGCTGAGATGTCAGAAATAGAATTCAGAACTTGGATTGCAAACAAGATTAATAGAATGGAGGAAATTCTGGAATTAGAAATTCAAAGAGCAATTCAAAAGTCAGAATTAGAAATTCAAGGAGAAATTCAAAAGTTGTCTCAAGAATTTAATTAACTTAAAGACAAAACCAACAAAGATTTTGATGCACTGAAGCAAGAATTTGCAGCCCTCAAAGATCTGAAAAATACAATAGAATGCCTCAGTAACATGGTGGAGCAAGCAGAAGAAAGGATTTCTGATATTGAAGACAAAGCTTTTGAATGCTCCCAAACTCTCAAAGAGGAAGAGAAATGGAGAGCAAAAACAGATTATTCTCTCAGAGAGCTCTGGGATAATTCAAAAAAGGATAATATCCACTTCATTGGAATCCCTGAAAGTGATGAAGTGGCCTCCCAAGGCACAGAGGCCATTCTCCATGAAATTATGAAAGAGAATATTCCAGACATGCCAAGAGATTCAGAAATTCAGATAGCAGACAGTTTCAGAACCCCAGCATGACTCAAATCGAATAAGAATTCCCCCAGGCATATCATAATTAACTTCACTAGTGTTAATATGAAAGAGAAAATTCTGAAAGTAGCCAGACATAAGAAATCCATTACCTACAAGGGGAAGAATATTAGAATGACTGCAGAGCTCTCTGCTGAAACTTTTCAAGCCAGAAGAGGATGGTCATCGACTTTTAATCTCCTAAAACAAAATAACTTTTAACCCGGGATCCTGTATCCAGCTAAACTGAGTTTCATTTATGATGGAGAAATTAAATACTTTAATGACATTCATATGTTGAAGAAATTTGCCATAACAAAACCAGCTCTTCAGGATATTCTCAGACCTATCCTCCATAATGACCAGCCAAATCCTCTACCACAAAAATAAACTCACTCAGAAACTTTTGATCAAACTCTAACTTCCACAGTGGCAAAAGGATTAAAAATGTACACTGGACTTTCAAAAAACTCGATACCCCAAATTTTACCAGACTTATCAATATTCTCCATTAATGTGAATGGCTTAAACTGTCCTCTAAAGAGGCACAGGTTAGCTGACTGGATACAAAAACTTAGACCAGATATTTGCTGCATACAAGAGTCACATCTTACATTAAAAGATAAATATAGACTCAGGGTGAAAGGATGGTCGTCCATATTTCAGGCAAATGGTAGCCAGAAAAAAGCAGGCATTGCAACTCTATTTGCAGATACAACAGGCTTTAAACCAACAAAAGTAAGGAAGGATAAGAATGATTACTTCATATTTGTTAAGGGTAATACTCAATATGATGAAATTTCAATTATAAATATTTATGCACCCAAACAGAATGCACCTCAATTTATAAGAGAAACTCTAACAGACATGAGCAACTTAATTTCCTCCAGCTCCATAATAGTTGGAGAATTCAACACTCTTTTGGCAGTGTTGGATAGATCCTCCAATAGAAAGCTGAGCAAAGAAATTTTAGATATAAACGTAACCATCCAACATTTGGATTTAGCAGACATCTACAGAACATTTCATCCCAACAAAACTGAATACACATACTTCTCATCAGCCCACGGAACATACTCCAAAATCAATCCATCTTAGGTCACAAGTCTAACCTCAGTAAATTTAACCTCCCAGGCCAACATGGAATAAAAGTTGAACTCAATAACAACAGGAATCTGCATACTCATACAAAAACATGGAAGTTAAATAACCTTATGCTGAATGATAGCTGGGTCAGAGATGAGATAAAGAAGGAAATTGCCAAATTTTGGGAACAAAACGACAACGAAGACACAAATTATCAGAACCTCTGGGATACCGAAGAGAAGACCTAAGAGGCAAATTTATAGCACTGCAAGCCTTCCTCAAGAGAATGGAAAGAGAGGAAGTCAACAACTTCATGGGAGATCTCAAGCAACTGGAGAAGGAAGAACACTCCAACCCCAAACCCAGTAGAAGAAAAGAAATAACCAAAATTAGAGCAGAATTAAACAAAATTGAAAACGAAAGAATTATACAACAGATCAATAAATCCAAAAGTTGGTTTTTTGAAAAGGTCAATAAAATAGATAAACCTTTGGCTAACCTAACCAGGAAAAAAAGAGTAAAATCTCTAATCTCCTCAATCAGAAATGACAAAGATGAAATAACAACAGACTTCTCAGAAATTAAAAAAATCCTTAATGAATATTACAAGAAACTTTATTCTCAGAAATATGAAAATCTCAAGGAAATTGACCAATACTTGGAAGCACGTAACCTTCCAAGACTTAGCCAGAATCAAGTGGAAATGTTGAATAGGCCAATATCAAGTTCTGAAATAGCATCAACCATACAAAATCTCCCTAAAAAGAAAAGCCCGAGACCATATGGCTTCACGTCAGAATTCTATCAAACCTTTAAAGAGGAACTGGTACCTATATTACTCAACCTGTTCCAAAATGTAGAAAAAGAAGGAAGACTACCCAACACGTTCTATGAAGCAAACATCACCCTTATCCCCAAACTAGGAAAAGACCCAACAAGAAAAGAAAATTATAGACCAATATCACTAATGAATATACATGAAAAAATATTCAACAAGATCCTAACAAACAGAATCCAGCAACACATCAAACAAATTATACATCATGACCAAGTTGGTTTTAGCCCAGGGTCTCAAGGCTGGTTTAATATACATAAATCCATAAGTATCATTCAGCACATAAACAAATTAAAAAACAAAGACTATATGATTCTTTCAATTGATGCAGAAAAAGCTTTTGATAATATCCAGCATCCCTTCATGATCAGAACACTTAAGAAAATTGGTATAGAAGGGACATTTCTTAAACTGATAGAGGCCATCTACAGCAAACCCACAGCCAATATCGTATTGAATGGAGTTAAATTGAAATCATTTCCATTCAGATCAGGAACCAGACAAAGCTGCCCATTGTCTCCACTGCTCTTTAACATTGTAATGGAAGTTTTAGCCATTGCAATTAGGGAAGAAAAGGCGATCAAGGGTATCCATATAGGGTCAGAAGAGATCAAACTTTTGCTCTTCGCAGATGGTATGATTGTATATCTCGAAAACACCAGGGATTCTACTACAAAACTCTTAGAAGTGATCAAGGAATACAGCAGTGTCTCAGGTTACAAAATCAACATTCATAAATCGGTTGCCTTTATATATACCAACAATAGTCAAGCAGAAAAAAACAGTTAAGGACTCTATTCTGTTCACAATAGTGCCAAAGAAGATGAAATATTTGGGAGTTTATCTAACAAAGGACGTGAAAGATCTCTATAAAAAGAACTATGAAACTCTAAGAAAAGAAATAGCTGAAAACGTTAACAAATGGAAAAACATACCATGCTCATGGCTGGGAAGAATCAACATTGTCAAAATGTCTATACTACCCAAAGCAATATACAATTTTAATGCAATCCATATTAAAGCTCCACTGTCATACTTTAAAGATCTTGAAAAAATAATACTTCGTTTTATATGGAATCAGGAAAAATCCTCAAATAGCCAAGACATTCCTCAGCAATAAAAACAAAGCAGGAGGAATCACGCTACCAGACCTCTGACTATACTATAAATCGATAGTGATCAAAACAGCATGGTACTGGCACAAAAACAAAGAAGTTGATGTCTGCGACAGAATACAGAACCAAGAGATGAACCCAGCTACTTAACCATTATTTGATCTTTGACAAGCCAATTAAAAACATTCAGTGAGGAAAAGATTCCCTATTTGACAAATGGTGCTGGGTGAACTGGCTGGCAACCTGTAGAAGACTGAAATTGGACCCACACCTTTCACCATTAACTAAGATAGACTCTCACTGGATTAAAGATTTAAACTTAAGACATGAAACTATAAAAATACTAGAAGAGATTTCAGGGAAAACCCTTGAAGAAATCGGTCTGGGCGAGTATTTTATGAGGAGGACGCCCCGGGCAATTGAAGCAGCTTCAAAAGTACACTATTGGGACCTGATCAAACTAAAAAGCTTCTGCACAGCCAAGAACAGAGTTAAGTAAAACAAGCAGACAGCCCTCAGAATGGGAGAAGATATTTGCAGGTTATGTCTCTGACAAAGGTTTAATAATCAGAATCTACAAAGAACTCAAACGTATAAGCAAGAAAAGAACAAGTGATCCCATCGCAGGTTGGGCAAGGGACTTGAAGAGAAACTTCTCTAAAGAAGACAGGCACATGGCCTACAGACATATGAAAAAATGCTCATCATCTTTAATCATCAGAGAAATGCAAATCAAAACTACCTTGAGATACCATCTAACTCCAGTAAGATTAGCCCATCTCACAAAATCCCAAGACCAGAGATGTTGGCGTGGATGTGGAGAAAAGGGAACACTTCTACACTGCTGGTGGGAATGCAAATTAATACATCCCTTTTGGAAAGATGTTTGGAGAACACTTAGAGATCTAAAAGTAGATCTGCCATTCAATCCTATAATTCCTCTACTAGGTATATACCCAGAAGACCAAAAATCACATTATAACAAAGATATTTGTACCAGAATGTTTATTGCAGCCCAATTCATAATTGCTAAGTCATGGAAAAAGCCCAAGTGCCCATCGATCCACGAATGGATTAATAAATTGTGGTATATGTACGCCATGGGATATTATGCAGCCTTAAAGAAAGATGGAGACTTTGCCTCTTTCATGTTTACATGGATGGAGCTGGAACATATTCTTCTAAGTGAAGTATCTCAAGAATGGCAGAAAAAGTATCCAATGTACTCAGCCCTACTATGAAACTAATTTATGGCTTTCATATGAAAGCTATAACCCAGTTATAACCTAAGCATGTGGGGAAGTGGGGGAGGGAGGGGGGAAGATGGGCAGAGGGAGGGCAATCGGTGGGATTACACCTGCGGTGCATCTTACAAGGGTACATGTGAAGCTTAGTAAATGTAGAATATAATTGTCTTAACACAATAACTAAGAAAATGCCAGGAAGGCTATGTTAACCAGTGTGATCAAAATGTGTCAAACTGTTTATATAACCAGTGTATGGTGCCCCATGATCGCGTTAATGTACACAGCTGATTTAATATTAATAAAATAAATAAATAAAGAAGACATAACCTTATTTTCCAGTTGTCTGTTATCTAATGCTAATATAAATAATCCAATCTTTCCCACCACAGTTTTGTAATTTTCCTTTATGATTAATTCCTATTTTTGTATTTTGTTTCACTGATCTGCTACATACTCCACAGTTATACAAAACTTTCAAATTTATTTTGATTTTAAAATATACATTTCTATTTGGCTGTATAGGTTCTATCCTCCCCTTCTAGTTAATATTAATTTTTAAATATTGGCTGATTTTACAAACAATACTCCTAATAAATTGGAATGATTTTAATAATTCTTCATTTGCCATTGTATTAAATTGACGAATTAATTTCATCAGAGATATTTTCAAGCCAATCAACTATTGTGTCAAATCAGGGATATTTTAGCCAAGTGACACTAGTTAAAGACAATAATGTAGACTGACAGTCCATTAAAAATCCAGCAGTGAAGTGTCTGCCCATGACAGGGCTCCTGCTCACTTTCCCCCAGACTCTCTGGGCTCTGCCCTCCTTTGTCCTCCATTCACAAGATGGCTGCCAGCAGCAACCTTAGCCCTGTGCTTTCTCAGTGACATCCATACAGAAGAACAGGCACTACTCCTCTCCAGGATCTAACAAAAGTTCTGAGCTTTGCCTAATGTGGGCCTTCCTGGTCTAGTTACTATTGCCTGGGGAAATGAGTTGACACTGACTGGATTTTTCCCTATCAGGGGCTACTTTTATTGATTTGGAGGCAGACTCATGTCAACCAAACTGGCAAGCTAGTACACAATAGAGAAAAATAAATTCTGGGACTACCCATGATATCCACTGCCTTTAGCCAAATGAAAACATTTTATAATTTAAAAATGTCCCCCAAAACGTCCCCAGTTAAGGACATTTGCACTAGACTATTTATCACAGCTCAATTTACAATTACCAAAATGTGGAAACAGCCTAAATGCCCACCAACCCAGGAATGGATTAACAAGCTGTGTTATATGTATACCATGGAATACTATTCAGCCACTAAAAAAATAGAAACTTTACATCTTTTATACTAACCTGCATGGAGGTGGAACACATTCTTCTTAGAAAAGCATCACAAGAATGGAGAAGCAAGAATCCAATGTACTCAATTCTAATGTGAAGGCAATAGATGGTCTAATTTTACAAAGGGTTGGGTAGGGAAGGGAGGGATCACGGAGGGGGAGCTGGGGAGGTCACAGTGTATGGGGGCAGGACACAATTATAAGAGGAACTTTATCTAACAAATGCAATCAGTATATCCTAAATATTTGTACACTCAATGAATCCCAAACAATAAAATAAGTCCCCAGATATTTCAGTTATCTTATGGCATAGCAGCACACATCTGCTGTATGCACACACACATTCCCATAGGTATGTACAATTTGTGTGAATTGTCACAAGACTTAATAATTAGACCTGAAAGAGGAAATGGCCATGTCAAAATAAATGTAGATAGTGGCAAATTGGAAGTGCATTTGATATTACAATCGCACATGTAATTCATTATCCTAGTTAGAACAGTGTAATTTTATGTCTTTCTGCTCACCAGCCACAGCTTACTGGCACATGTCACCTCTGTATTTATTCAAAATGTCCCTTTACTCTTTCTTCTCAAAGAAACCATTCCTGAAACTTCATTCGGATTTTATTGATGCCTCATTATTCATTGCCAACATACTTATAAAGTGTTTTCTTCACTTGATTTTTATTTGGTCAAGGTACATGTATATATGTTGCTTCCCTCCAATATTTCAATTCTTCTCAGAGGAAAGGCCATATTAAACCCATATGCTCATTGAATCCCCTGACAAGGAGCTTGACAGAGACTACTGTATGTTGAGAATTATTCAATGAATATTCAACAAGTACAACACATCATCAATTACAGAAAATGTACTCTGGATAATTATATGTGGCAAGTAGACTATCATACTACAATTTATGAACCTGATATTCCTCCTGTTCCCATAACATGCCTTGCCAGTCTCTCCGTCATTGTTTTCCCCTTCAATTCAACTCACTTGAACAATCATTTACTGAGACGACACAGTTGTCAGCATGTGCTAGGTGCTAACGACATAAATATGACACTCAATTTCTTTGTCCTCATGAAGTTTACAGTCTAGTAATTTAATCTCCCTTCTTAAGGAGATTAGTCATTTAATCTTCCCTACCCTCTACTCCCTGTTGTAACCCTGACCATTCTTTAAAGTCCATAGTGAATTTTATTCCCTCCTTCAAGCCTTCTTAAGCTCTTTTACATGTATCTTCAATATTTCTACCTGCTGCAGAAATCTTAGCATGTGAAGTATATTCATCTAGTTTTCTGCTTAAGCTTCACTAATTTCAATGTGTAGCTGTGAGTCCCAACTTTTTCTGAGCCACACAGAGCTACACAAAGAAAGCAGAAATTGAAATCAGATTAAAATAAGGAAGGAAAGCAGGCTGTAAAGGATAGGTCTTGGTGAAAGGAAGCCATTTCAGGCTGCTAAGGCAAACTCCTTATTCAGGAGCTGTTAACCTGGAAATGACACAGTCCCAGCTGGATTTCTCATGGGGACAGGGTGCCTGTCATCTGGGAGGAAAGGTTTTGTCATAGCCAAAGTCAATCAGCCTGATTCCAATGCCCCTCCTCAACTAAACAAAAAACTCTCATCCTCTTACTTGATGAGTTCTAAAATCTCTTTAAAGAGGTTAGGATGGGGAATAGGGAGAGGCTGTTTATTTTATAATTAGAAACTTAAGCTAACTCCCTGGTCAAGTTAGTACTTCATGGACCAGCCTCACACCTATAATCCTAGCACTCTGGGAGGCCAAGGCAGGTGGATTGCTTAAACTCAAGAGTTTGAGATCAGCCTGAGAGTGTGATCCCCATCTCTACTAAAAATGGAAAAATTGATCCAGGATTAAAGATGGAGGCCGAGTAACAGCTTCCCTGCAACTGGAAACAGGGAGTCTGGGGAGACAAGACTCCGGGCATCGCTGGCCAGTGGGATCTGCATATAATCATCCCTTTGAGGATACAGGGAAGCAGCAAGGGACTTCTGGACCCCAAGAGAAGGACAAAAACAGTGGAAAACTGGCAAGTGGTTGCATGTGTTCGATCGACCTAATCACACCGGCAACAGTAAGTACAAGCAGCAGTGAGACTGCAAACTGGAAAGGCCTTACCTGTGAACTGTCTCAGTGTTCTTGGACTTGGCCCTCAGTTGAACTGCCTTGGGGAGAGCTTGAGCAGGAGTGTGGAAAACTTTGGGCATTGTTTGGGGCCCCAGACTGAACCACTGAGCTGGGCACAGGAAGCCATTGTGAAAGAACTGCCCCGGCAAGCTCTGCCCTCAGAGTCTCAGACCAAGGATTGGGTGGGTCAAAGTAACCTACTGACTGAGAAGCCTAAAGGCAGGGACTGAGCTGCCTTACACCCTTAATCCTTAGGGGCAGAGTGAGATGGTTTTGGCATACTGGAGCCTTGGGCTGTTGCCCTGGGTACAGTGCTGTGACGTCACAGCTCATAGCAATCTCAAACTCCTGGGCTTGGCCCTGCCCAGACTTCCATAAGAGCTGTGCAGCGACCACCGACCGGTGACCCGCACCCACCAGGCCTCCACATTCCCTGACCAGGAACTGCGGGAGCCACGCAACCCTGCGTCCTCCCTCCTGTGTCCTCCCAGCTTCCACACTAGCCCATTCATCTGGACAGGGACTCTGGTAGCTGCGTGCCCTTTGGAAACCTCCCTGCCTCTGCGCAGAGCTCTTCTCCTGGCCAGAGACTGCTGGAGCCTTGGGCTCTCTGTGCCAAAGTCACAGGGCGCCTGCCACTCCCAGAACCATGCGCACCACCCCCAGCCCTGTTGCTGGATCCGGGTGTGTCACAAACTGGAGCTGCTTCCACAACCAGAACTCCCTAGCTAGAGCAGCCCCAGAGGAACTATACAGGGTCACTCCCTACAAAGATCCAGCAACAATAGAGTGATCCCGCTGGGGTCTAATCTTGGAGAGACACCTCCCCAACTCTGAGGACAGCCAGAGGCAACAGTGAAAAACAATCATGAGGCGAAATCAACAGAAAAACTCTGGCAATATGAATAATCAGAGTAGATCAACTCCCCCAAGGATCAATGGGGCAGAAACAGCACAAGACCCAATGCACAAACAAATAGCTGAGATGTCAGAAATTGAATTCAGGATCTGGATAGCAAATAAGATCGAATTAGAATTCCAAAAGTTATCTCAAGAATTCAATGGATTCAAAGACCAAATGACCAAAGATTTTGACACATTGAGACAAGAAGTTGTATCCCTCAAAGATCTGAGAAACACAGTACAATCCCTCAGTAACAGAATGGAGCAAGCAGAAGAAAGGATTTCTGACATTGAAGACAAAGCTTTCGAACGCTCCCAAACCCTCAAAGAAGAAGAGAAATGGAGAGCAAAAACAGACCACTCTCTCAGAGAGCTCTCGGATAATTTCAAGAAAACCAATATTCGTCTTATAGGGATCCCTGAAAGTGATGAAGTGGCTTCACAAGGCACAGAGTCTCTTCTCCATGAGATTATAAAGGAGAACTTTCCAGACATGCCGAGAGATTCCGAAATTCAGATAGCAGACAGTTTCAGAACTCCAGCATGACTCAACCCAAATAAGACATCCCCCAGACACATCATAATCAATTTCACTAAAGTTAATATGAAGGAGAAAATTCTGAAACCTGCCAGACGAAAGAAAACCATTACCTACAAGGGGAAGAATATCAGAATAACTGCGGATCTCTCTGCTGAAACCTTTCAAGCTAGAAGAAGATGGTCATCGACTTTTAATCTCCTAAAACAAAATAACTTTCAACCCAGGATCCTGTACCCAGCTAAACTAAGCTTCATTTATGATGAAGAAATTAAATACTTCAACAACATTCATGTGTTGAAGAAATTTGCCACAACTAAACCAGCTCTCCAGGACATTCTTAGACCTGTCCTCCATAAAGAGCAGCGTAATTCTCCACCACAAAAGTAAACCCACCCAAAAAATTTTTGATCAAATTCCAACTTCCACAGTTGCAAAAGGATTAAAAATGTCCATCAGTCTCTCAAAAGGCTTATCAATACTCTCAATTAATGTGAATGGTTTAAATTGTCCTCTAAAGAGGCATAGGTTGGCGGACTGGATACAAAAACTCAAGCCACATATCTGCTGCATCCAAGAATCACATCTTACATTAAAAGGCAGATATAGACTCAAGGTGAAGGGATGGTCATCTATATTCCAGGCAAATGGAAAGCAGAAAAAAGCAGGCATTGCAATCCTGTTTGCAGACGCAATAGGCTTTAAACCAACCAGAATAATTAAGGATAAGGATGGACGCTTCATATTTGTTAAAGGTAATACTCAATATGATGAGATCTCAATTATTAATATTTATGCACCCAACCACAACGTACCTCAATTTATAAGAGAAACTCTAACAGACTTGAGCAACTCGATTTCCTCCAGTTCCATAGTAGTTGGAGATTTTAACACCCCTTTAGCAGTCATGGATAGAGCCTCCAAAAAGAAGCTAAGCAAAGAAATTTTAGATTTAAACTCAACTATTCAACATCTGGACTTAACAGACATCTACAGAACATTTCATCCCAAAAAAACTGAATACACATTCTTCTCATCAGCCCACGGAACATACTCCAAAATCGACCACATCCTAGGCCACAAATCTAACCTCAGCAAATTAAAAAAAATAGAAATTATTCCTTGCATCTTCTCAGACCATCATGGAATAAAAGTTGAACTAAATAACAACAGGAACCTGCATACCCATACAAAAACATGGAAGCTAAACAACCTTATGCTGAAGGATACATGGGTTATAGACGAGATTATGCAGGAAATCACCATATTTTTGGAACAAAACAACAATCAAGACATGAATTACCAGAACCTCTGGGATACTGCAAAGGCAGTCCTAAGATGGAAATTTATAGCACTGCAAGCCTTCCTCAAGAAAATAGAAAGAGAGGAAGTCAATAACTTACTGGAACATCTCAAACAACTGGAGAAAGAAGAACACTTCAACCCCAAACGCAGCAGAAGAAAAGAAATAACCAAAATCAGAGCAGAATTAAATGAAATTGAAAACAAAACAATTATACAACAGAACAATAAATCCAAAAACTAGTTTTTTGAAAAGATCAATAAAATAGATAAACCTTTGGCCAACCTAACCAGGAAAAAAAAGAGTAAAATCTCTAATTTCATCAATCAGAAATGGTAATGATGAAATAACAACACACCCCTCAGAAATTCAAAAAATCCTTAAGGAATACTACAAACTCTAGAGAAACTCTACTCTCAGAAATATGAAAATCTGAAAGAAATCGACCAAGACTTAACCAGAACGAAGTGAAAATGTTGAACAGGCCTATATCAAGTTCTGAAATAGCATCAACTATACAAAATCTCCCTAAAAAGAAAAGCCCAGGACCAGATGGCTTTACGTCAGAATTCTACCAAACATTTAAAGAAGAACTAGTACCTATACTACTAAACCTCTTCCAAAATATAGAAAAAGAAGGAATATTACCCAGCACATTCTACGAAGCAAACATCACCTTGATCCCCAAACCAGGGAAAGACCCAACAAGAAAAGAAAATTATAGACCAATATCACTAATGAATATAGATGCTAAAATACTCAATAAGATCCTAACAAACAGAATCCAACAACACATAAAAAAAAATTATACACCATGACCAAGTCGGATTTGTCCCAGGGTCTCAAGGCTGGTACAATATACATAAATCTATAAATGTAATTCAACACATAAACAAACTTAAAAATAAAGACCATATTATTCTTTCAATTGATGCAGAAAAAGCTTTTGATAATATCCAGCATCCCTTCATGATCAGAACACTTAAGAAAATTGGTATAGAAGATACATTTCTTAAACTAATAGAGGCCATCTACAGCAAACCCACAGCCAATATCATATTGAATGGAGTTAAATTGAAATCATTTCCACTTAGATCAGGAACCAGGCAAGGTTGCCCATTGTCTCCATTGCTCTTTAACATTGTAATGGAAGTTTTAGCCCTTGCAATTAGGGAAGAAAAGGCGATCAAGGGTATCCACATAGGGTCAGAAGAGATCAAACTTTCACTCTTCACAGATGATATGATCGTATATCTGGAAAACACTAGGGATTCTACTACAAAACTTTTAGAAGTGATCAAGGAATATAGCAATGTCTCAGGCTACAAAATAAACACCCATAAATCTGTAGCCTTTATATATACCAACAATAACCAAGCCAAAAAAACAGTCAAGGACTCTATTCCTTTCACAGTAGTGCCAAAGAAGATGAAATATTTGGGAGTATACCTAACAAAGGACGTGAAAGATCTCTACAAAGAGAACTATGAAACTCTAAGAAAGAAATAGCCGAAGATGTTAACAGATGGAAAAACATACCATGCTCATGGCTGGGAAGAATCAACATTGTTAAAATGTCCATACTGCCCAAAGCAATATATAACTTTAATGCAATTCCTATTAAAGCTCCATTATCATACTTTAAAGATCTTGAAAAAACAATACTTCGTTTTATATGGAATCAGAAAAAACCTCGAATAGGCAAAACATTACTGAGCAATAAAAACAAAGCAGGAGGAATCACGCTACCAGACTTGAGACTGTACTATAAATCCATAGTGATCAAAACAGCATGGTACTGGCACAAAAGCAGAGAAGTAGATGTCTGGAACAGAATAGAGAACCAAGAGATGGATCCAGCTACTTACCGTTATTTGATCTTTGACAAGCCAATTAAAAACATTCAGTGAGGAAAAGATTCCCTATTTAACAAATGGTGCTGGGTAAACTGGCAACCTGTAGAAGATTGAAACTAGACCCACACCTTTCACCATTAACTAAGATAGACTCTCACTGGATAAAAGATTTAAACTT
Organism: Nycticebus coucang; assembly: GCF_027406575.1. Classification (NCBI taxonomy): domain Eukaryota; kingdom Metazoa; phylum Chordata; class Mammalia; order Primates; family Lorisidae; genus Nycticebus; species Nycticebus coucang. The sequence goes on from NC_069786.1 coordinate 53,894,445, forward strand.
AAGACATGAAACTAAAAATACTTGAAGAAAGTGCAGGGAAAACTCTTGAAGGAATAGGCCTGGGTGAATATTTTATAAGGAGGACTCCCCAGGCAATTGAAGCAGTATCAAAAATACACTACTGGGACCTGATCAAACTAAAAAGCTTCTGCACAGCCAAGAACATAGTAAGTAAAGCAAGCAGACAGCCCGCAGAATGGGAGAAAATATTTGCAGGTTATACGTCCAATAAAGGTCTAATAACCAGAATCCACAGAGAACTCAAACGTATTAACAAGAAAAGAACACATGACCCCATCTCAGGGTGGGCGAGGGACTTGAAGAGAAACTTCTCTAAAGACTGACGCAAGATCTACAAACACATGAAAAAAGCTCATCATCCTTAATTATCAGAGAAATGCAAATCAAAACTACTTTGAGATATCACCTAACCCCAGTAAGAGTAGCCCACATAACAAAATCCCAAAACCAGAGATGTTGGCGTGGATGTGGAGGAAAGGGCACACTTCTACACTGCTGGTAGGAATGCACACTAATACGTTCCTTCTGGAAGGATGTTTGGAGAATACTTAGAGACCTAAAAATAGACCTGCTATTCAATTCTATAATTCCTTTACTAGGTTTATACCCAGAAGACCAAAAGTCACAATATAACAAAGGCATCTGTACCAGAATGTTTATTGCAGCCCAATTCATAATTGCTAAGTCATGGAAGAAGCCCGAGTGCCCATCAACCCACGAATGGACTAGCAAATTGTGGTACATGTGTACCTTGGAATACTATGCAGCCTTAAAGAAAGATGGAGACTTTACCTCTTTAATGTTTACATGGATGGAGATGGAACATATTCTTCTTAGCAAAGTATCTCAGGAATGGAAGAAAAAGTATCCAATGTACTCAGCCCTACTATGAAGCTAAATTATAGCTTTCACATGAAGACTATAACCCAACTATAGCACAAGACTATGGGGAAAGGGCCAAGGAAGGGGAAGGGAGGGGGGAGGTTTCGGTGGAGGGAGGGTAATGGGTGGGGCCACATCTATGGTGCATCTTAGAATGGGTGCAGGCGATTGCGCTAATGTACACAGCTATGATTTAACAATAACAAATAAATAAATAAAAAATAAAAATAGAAAAATTTAGCTGAATGTAGTGTTACATGCAGGTAGTCTCCTTCCTCAGGAAGCTGAGGAAAGAGGAACTCTTGCGCCCAGGAGTTTGAGTTTGCTGTGAGCTATGACACCACAGCATTCTACCCAGGGTGACAGAGTGAGACTCTGTCTCAAAAAAATAAATAAATAAATAGTACTTCACTATAACTCAGTTTCAATTAAAGTGCAATTAATTAATCAAGCAAGTGTAAATGATTTATTATTAATTTATTTCTCAGCTTTATTGCAATGTAGGAAGGAAGAAAAGAAGGGGGAGAGGGAGCAAAGGGCTCTCAGGAAACCAAAAGCTGTGTGAAGGGGAGGAGAACACAAACATAGAGCTATAAGGACAAAGCTAAGGTTGGGAAAAACTCAGGCTCCACCTAAGATTGGCTCTACGCACCTGCAAGCGTGCTGACACAAGCGGAAGCTGTAACTGGAGAATCGCAACAAGGAGCTGCCGAAGCAAGCACTCTACCTGGGATGGCTTAAAGGTTTTTCCCTGTTTCTTTATTTTTTCTATTCTATTCTATTCATTTTAGAGACAGGGCCTCACTCTGTTGCCCAGGCTGGTCTCAAACTCCTGGCATCAAGCTATCTCTTCACCTCAAAGTAACTGGGATTACAAGTGCATACCACCATGCCAGACTTTCTTATTTAATTTGTAACAGTAGTGGTTTCATATAGAGAGGCTACATTCATAGGAAATTTATAACAAATATAAAAAATACAAATATTTGTCTTATTCACTTTTTTCCATTTCAAAGTTAAGTACTCTTGATTTTTAGTTTGCTATACATGTGTCCCTTCAATGGTTTTTCTTTCTTTTTACATATGCATTTTGGGGAGTATATTTTTAGATTAATACAGAACGAAATTATACTGTCCGGGCACAGTGGGCCATGCCTGTAATCCTAGCACTCTGGGAGGCTGAGGCTTGAAACCAGCCTGAGCAAGAATGACACCATCTCTACTAAAAATAGAAAAATCAGCCAGGCCTTGTGGCTGGTGTGTGTAGTCCCAGCTACTCAAGGAGGCTGAGACAGGAGAATCACTTGAATCCAGGAGTCTGAGGTTACCATGAGCTAGCCTGACACCATGGCACACTAGCCATGGGGCCATAAAACTCAATCTCAAAAAAAAAAAAAGCTGTTTTCCTAAAAAATGGCCCCAAGAAACTTCATATACCCAACACTACATGAGGCAGACCACTGATTTGACTCAAGGTAGTCTAGCTATATATCTGTATTTGTCCTTCAAGTGAGTTTTAGTATAGAAGGCATTAAAATCACCATTGCAAAAACTGAAGTTTGAATCACTGAACTTTCTATTCATCACACAGAAGAGGATGGTCATTTTCGGAGAAGTATATTTTCTGAAACAATTTAGCACATACAAGAAAGTTTTTTAAAAAATCAAAAAACATACTCTGTGTTGCCATAGGATAAAATCACAGTTGATTACAAATGATATAATTCCATGGACACATTTTACATTTGATTCCATTATTAGTACTGATTTGTAAATTTCCACTGCAGCATAGCTTCATATCTTGAAATGAAAATTTGTGGTTACTGAAAATACTGAAAACTGTTTCTTACCTGTATAGCTCAATAAGAGAGGTATTTTGTTCATGTTTTAACCTTACAAAAATTTTAAAAAACATTATAGCAAGAAAATTATGTTGGAAAAAAGATCTTCTCTGCTCAACAAACAATCTAACATTTCTTAATTGTATTCCAATCACATGGTAACTTCAAAACAGTAAATCAGAAGTATAGCGACCAAAAGAAAAAGAAAAATGTAGTATCAAAAATCTACAGGATTAAATTAGTTTATCTTATCACCTGCATATATCTTCTAACTGCAGATCAAAATCTTGGAGTTTTTTTTGATATTTCTCCGTGAAGTTACAGAACTCATTCAGGATTGAAGATTTCAAATCAGGATATGGACATTCAGATGTTTCTAATTCCATGGGGAGTTCACTAAGCAGGCTAGTTTTTTCTTCTGAGGAAGGATCTAGTATCTGGTGAAAAAATATATGATTTGTTTATTTATTTATTTATTTTTTTTTTCAGACAGAGTCTCACTATGTTGCCCTCAGAAGAGTATGGTGGTGTCACAGCTCACAGCAACCTCAAACTCTTGGGCTTCAGGGATTCTCTTGCCTCAGCCTCCCAAGTAGCTGGGATTATAGGCATCCACCACAATGCCCAGCTATTTTTTGGTTGTAGTTGTCATTGTTGTTTGGCAGGCCCGGGCTGGGTTTGAACCCGCCAGCTCCAGTGTATGTGGCTAGCGCCCTAGCCGCTAAGCTACAGGCACCGAGCCTGATTAGTTTATTTAATATAAATGACAATTTGATAAACAAATTACTAGCAGCATCACAATTACCTTCATACTCCAGTTTGAAAGATCATTTTCTATTTTCTGTTGCTCCAGGCCAAGTTTCTCAAAGACAGCTTTCAACTGTTTCTTCACAAATTCAACCTATAGGACATTTGGAACAAGAGTATTTAGAGACTGGGATTATTCTCAAAAACCAATAAGTGATGAAAATCAGATAAGGGAAAGTCCTTTGGAGGACCTGTGGAAGGCAGTTAAAAAGATGCCAGTCGGGGCGGCGCCTTTGGCTCAAAGGAGTAGGGCACTGGAGGTGGTGGGTTCAGACCTGGCCCCGGCCAAAAACTGCAAACAAAAAAACAGATGCCGGCCAGGCAGGGCTCGTCGGACAAATGAGCCTCGGGGAGGCCTCGGGACACACACCCCAAAGATGATCTCAGAAAATAGAGCATGGTCACAGCTACTCTTAACCCACGTTTGGATTCTGTTTGCACTAATGCAGAGAACTTATCAAACTGTCTCTGCTTCAATCACCCCTTCCTTCCCTTGCATCTTTGCCTCTAATTTCCAGCATGGAAATTAGGCATGGATCTATAATTTTTATTATTATTTATGAAAACAATATAACAATGTTAGAGAATAATCGAAAAATAGAGAAACAAAAATCACCTAACTTTTTATTACATTTAGCACGAGTACACTCAAGGACCTTATGCTTTTTGAAGGACAGCCAGTCAAAACCAAACTAATACCCCCCCAAAATAAATAAATAAAGTCTCAGGAGGAAGCAGGTGATGTAGAAACAGGGGTGTCATGAACGGCAGTGCCTGTCACTTCTCAGTAAAGGCCTGCCAGAGAAGAAGACATTTCAGCAAGATCCAGATGACAGAAAGTGCCATCAGTGGGCCACAGGAAACAGCCAGTGTGAGAAGGCCTGGAGGGTGGGAGGAACAGAAAGAAGGCAGCAGAGGTGGCTCCACGCCTTGGTGGGGAAGGAAAAGCCAGTGAAGAAGCAGGAAGGGGGTGGGATGGACCGGAACACATGGCCACCAGTGGAGCCCCCAGGCGTTTCAGCACCAGGATGACCTGATCCCCTAGCACGGTGGGGGTGGTGGTGAAATCCTGGAATGGTCTGGGAGGAGGGCAAGACTGAAATCATGGAGACCGGCTGTGAGGCCACTGTAACCCTCCAGATGAGAAATGAGGGGGCCCAGACAGACTCGGGCAAAATATCAAGTAGATGGAATTTGCTGAGACCTTCTATTTAAATATACAAGACATTCTTGTTTTTTCTTATCTCAAACTGTTCTAGTTGGGACAAAAATGGAACATTACATTATTGAAAATAAAGGCAATATACTAACCTCTTCTAATACTTTCACAGAGTCAAACTCAGCACGTGGGTGTGAATGCTGTAAAGTGTGGTGCTGTCTGTACTTTAGATCTGCTCTCAGCTGCTGGACAGGACTTATCACATTTTTAAGATACGTGCACCATTGTTCTGATAAGTCTTGTTCTATGGTGAAACAAAATTGAACCAAGGAAAACACATTATTTTAAGTTTCTTCAAGAACAGGTCATTAGGATACAGATTTATTTTTGGATTCTTTTAGAAAAAAAAAAACAGCAGTTAAAATATCTTAAGAACATGAAGTGAGTAGTCCATTCTCATTCTTCAAAACAAAACTCCCTTTTAAAAAATAGGATTAAAAAAAATAACTCACCAAAATTTGTAAGGTTACAAAGGCATTCATTTCCAATGTTCTCTTCATTGAGAACGGATTTCATTTCAGATTCCATTTTGTATCTGAAATAGATATGGTCTCAGTCAATTTTTTACAATCACAAACATATATACATATGTTTAAAAAATAACTGGTAGTAGCATTATTTGGTCTAACGTGGTTTTGTCGTCCGTTCACTTGTTCGGAGCATATACTAGATTCCTAACAGAGGCTGGGTACCTGCTAGACACAGAGAGAAAGGGCCCTGAGACTCAGGCACAGCCTGAGTAAGTAACAGCTTGCGCGGAGGCCGGCACACAACAGGGCCTGGCACCACTGCATATGGACAGAGTCCAGAGCATTGATGTTCAGCCATTCAGGGACATCAAGCTGACCTCACCTGCTGAGATCTCTGTTCCAGAAAGATTCCCAAGGTAGCACAATAAAGGATGGGCTGGAAGGAAGGGTGAGCAACAGACATGGAAGAGGAAGAATCAGGCAAACTTGGCCTGACAAGGAGCTTATTCCGAAAGTTCAGAAATGATGAGGGAAATGGGAGTAAAAGTATACATATATTTTTTACATTCATAAAAGTAACAGATTTTATGGCCTTTTGTTATATTGTTCAAATACAGTCATTTTTTAGAGTAAAATCATAATTAACTCTTAATAAGCATCAAAAATATTACAGTCTATCCCTTGTTTATGGAAAATTCAATTAAATCAAAGAGTTTAATTGAATTGATTTAATTCAATTAAATCAAATCAAGATACTAAATAGTAACTGATACTAAGAAAATAGTAACTAGCACAATACTCTAATGATTATTGTCATTTATGTAGATAAAATTTTTAGCCCTCATCTTTTCAGCACCCAACAAGCCATAATACAGCAAACAGCCTTGTCAGAAAACGGAAACTCTGGGTAACAATGATGTTCCGAGGAGGCTGATTTTCTCTAGAACTTTGACACCATCCTGTGGGGACAAGACCCTGTGCCAAAGTGGCACCTGAGGGCTCACTGGACTGGTTTACCTGCAGGGAGGGGCACTGAGTAGATTAATTCATCATCTAGGCAAATGATTACACAAAAATGCAAAGGGTTCTTTGTGGGACCAGAACGGAACAAGAGAATAAGTGCCTCTGGGAAAGAATATCAGAGTCCTAAAGGGGGTAGTTCTACATTTGGAAATTTTGTCTTATTTTCTTAACACAGACATCAAAGAACTAAAGTCTGGCAAAATACCAAGGCTAGACCAATGAGATCTCAAGTGATAGAAATGGAACCCTGTGAAAAAAAGAAAAAGCTGCTCAACTCCGAGATCATGGATCACAGAAGTTAGTGCAAGTGCTCCAACCCCAGTTCACACAGACTAGCTTATTTGTCTTCTACAATAATTTTAATCCTCTGAGACTCAAGATTCTCATCTATAAAACTGAGAGAACAATGCTGCTACTCTGTAGGGTCATTATAAGTATTAAAGGAGAAACAGCATATGCAGGACTTAATGTGTTGCCTGGCACATACCAAAGAACCCAACAAAAGTTAGATGTCACTTAAGCCCTTATCTTCTGCCTGGCTGAGATTCTCAAATGAAGTCTTCTATGCTAAAGCGTAAGAATCTTTCACTTCTTAAAAGGGGGTGTTGATATTTAATGGTTGACAAACACTGATGGAGCTTAACTTACTTCTAATTTGCTGGTGGCACTATCTTCTCCACAAATGCAGCTAAATCTCTAACTGACAGCCTACTGCTATTAGTTTTTAATTTCACTGAACAGAAATTAGCATTAAATTAGCATTGAATTACATTGAAATTAGCCCATATTCTAGAATAACACAGAAATTACCTTGAAATTCTTCTATTTGTCCAATTTCCAACCCTTACAAGTTTCAAGATATTAAGGTTGTTATTATTTAAATGTCCCTCATTTCCATTGTCTTGGTATCATTCCAGGTCAGCCAAAAGAACTATTTTCCATAATGATATGTGTATGACTACTCTGCCTAGCTGAAGAACAACTTCACATATACATTAAGAAGGAAGTGGAACATCCAAGATACGAAAATTTTTTCCAGTATCTTCTTTCACTGTTGAGCTTGCCTCAGTAAGCATCGTGATTAAAGTTTCTTGCCAGGATTGGGAGCTCATGTCTGTAATTCCAGCACTCTGGGAAGCCTAGGTGGGAGGATTACTGGAGGCCAGGAGTTTAGATCAGCCTGGGCAAGAGCAAGACATTATCTCTACAAAAACCAAGAAATTAGCCAGGCATGGTAGTGTGCACCTATGACCCAGCTACTCAGGAGGCTGAGGCAGGAGGATTGTTTGAGCCCAGAGATTTGAGACTGCAGTGAGCTATGAAGACACCACTGCCCCTCTAGACTAGGAGACTCAGTGAGACCCTCTCCCAAAAAGAGGTAAACAAACGAATAAACCAAGCAAGCATCCTAAGAGCTTTCCTTTTTATCATGTTTCACATTAAGCAAATTTTCAAAAACATTTCCCAATAGGCTCCAACACTCTTGCAACAAAAGGTGACTTCTTGAGGGATAAGCTAGATCTAATTTAATTGTATTTATAGTAGAAGTATGGTGATAAAGTCTGAATAATTTCAGTTTTCTATGTTTTACATTATTATATAATTATATTATATAATAATATATATATGTATTATATATTTACATTATATAATAATGTAAAACCATTTCCGACTATTTCATATGTAGGAATCATTGGCCAGAAAATAAAACTCCTATCCACATGGAAAGTACTTAAATCCAAAGTACCGCTAATGGTATTTGGAAACTAGACTAAGAATAAGAGCATAGAAATTGTCTCTCTTGTTACAAAATACATGCTTAAAGTATACATTTAAAAAATACCACCATCTGGGGAAAGGGCCAAGGAAGGGAAAGGGAGGCGGGAGGTTTTGGTGGAGGGAGGGTAATGGGTGGGGTCTCATCTACGGTGCATCTTAGAATGGGTATAGGCGAATCTTACTAAATGCAGAATACAAATGCCTACATACAGTAACTAAGAAAATGCCGTGAAGGCTACATTGAACAGTTTGATGAGAATATTTCAGATTGTATATTAAACCCGCAGATTGTACCCCTCGATTGCACTAATGTACACAGCTATGATTTAACAATAAAAATAAATAAATAAATAAATAAAAGAGAAAAGTAAGCCATATTAGAGGCTTGTATCCACTGTTACTTGCAGAGTCATTGTGTCAACATGAAAAATAAAACTAATAAAAGAAAAACATAGTTTAAGGATAAAAGTTATATCCTGAACATCCAAGAAAAAATATAATATTTCCAGCAAAGGAGAAAGCATAAATAAGGCTCTCTTGAAGTGGAAAAAACTCTCATCTACTTTCTGTAGAAAAACCTACTAAAGAGATCAGTGACTAGATTTTTTTATTTCTAAAATTAATATTCTTAACAGACTTCAATTTTATTCAAAACCATTTGAACCTATTAAGAAAAGGAAAATTACTTTCTATATAGTATTCTAAATGTTAGGTTAAAATTTCTAAGATGTGCTTTTGAACACTTCTAAATTAAACTATTAGTTATATATCTGCATTTCTTCTCATATATTTTTCATCTGCATAAGGTAAAAATGGAAACAAATGACATCACAAAATCAACCTCAGAAATACTTTAGTTACCATGAAACTTTATGGAAGCCACTATGAAGAATGGGAATTTATTTTATGAATTATATGTGATTCCAATAAAAACGTCTTAAGAGTCAAATGCAGTGGCTCACGCCTGTAATCCTAGCACTCTGAGAGGCTGAGGTGGGTGGATTGTCTGGGCTCAGGAGTTCAAGACCTGCCTGAGTCAGAGTGAGACCCCCTGTTCTGAAGGTAAAAAAAAAAAAAGGTCAGGCATTGTGGTAGGTGCCTATAGTCCCAGCTACTTCGGAGGCTGAGGCAAGAGAATCACTTGAGCCCAAGAGTTTGAGCTTGCTGTGAGATATAACACCACAGCACTCCATCTAGGCTGACCCTCAGTAGAGTACTGTGGTGTCATAGCTCACAGCAACCTCAAATTCTTGGTCTCAGGCAATTCTCTTGGCTCAGCCTCCTGAGTAGCTCGGATCACAGGTGCCCACCATAACACCTGGCTATTTTTAGAGACCAGGTCTTACACTTGCGGGCTCAGGCAATCCACCTGTCCTAGCCTCTCAGAATGCTAGGACTACAGGGGTCAGCCACTGCGCCTGGCCTCATTCAAATATTTCTTTAAGAAAGACAATCCACTAATAAACTTTAAAAAAACAAAAAATAACGGGCGGCGCCTGTGGCTCAGTCGGTAAGGCGCCAGCCCCATATACCGAGGGTGGGTGGGTTCAAACCCGGCCCCGGCTGAACTGCAAACCAAAAAATAGCTGGGCGTTGTGGCGGGCGCCTGTAGTCCCAGCTACTCGGGAGGCTGAGGCAAGAGAATCGCTTAAGCCCAGGAGTTGGAGGTTGCTGTGAGCTGTGTGATGCCACGGCACTCTACCGAGGGCGATAAAGTAAGACTCTGTCTCTACAAAAAATAAAAAATTTAAAAAATTAAAAAAAAAAAAATAAGAAGGCTCAACTAGTAAAAACAAAAGAATAAATATATGAATTCAAAAACTCTATTTACATGTTACTTGACAATCATGCATTTTCCCCTTCATCCTAATACATTTTCCATGCCTTATGTACAGGTTTTGAAAATATTTTTGTAATGGTCTGTTGTATTTGTTTACCAAACCTTTGACAATTATAAATATGTAAGAAGTGATTTCATTATGGTTGTGCTTTTTACATATTTGGTAAGGATTATACATAGTTGTGAAAACAACTTTTTAGTAAAATGACAATGCTCTTACATGTATTTCTCAAGTTTCCTTCAGGCCACTTTTGCATTAAAAATAAAACACTGTGCTGATAAACTGAAAAACAAAAAATACCACCATCAATAAGACACATATATATGCCTTAAATGGAGGAGAAACACACCTGCCTTCCTTTTTTGCCTTGACCTTTGAAATTTTTTTAGCCAGATAAAATTAAGATCAAGCATAGAATCATTATTTCATTTTAACTCATCTTTAAGTGACTGCTGGAAATAATAACAAAATTCTAAACCCAAAATAAATTAAGTTAGTCATGATGTAACTATATCTAGAAATCAGGAAACAATTTGCACTCCTCAGTTCCTTTGGTCCTCTGTGGGGTAAAGCATTTACACACCTCCTTTTGTGTATCCTTTGATGTTCAAAAGAATATAATGGATTGTTTGCCCTTGAGGAGTTTACCAATATATAGCAAAGAAAAATATGTAACCAAAACATTATCATCCAACCTAAGTAAATAGAAGTGTGAGGGTGGGAGTGCAGAAGAGTAAGTGATTGGCAGGTATAGAAGATTATCCCCTTCCCATGGAGAGCAAAGCCACATTAGTATATTCACCGGATTTCAGGAGCTGAGGAAATGAAAGCATTTTGATTTAGCTCACATTCAAATTATAACTTTAAGTTTTGATCGTAATGATTTACTTATCATGGAACATTATAGGACACCTAGCTAGATAAGTATTATTTCCAGTAATTCCTACCCCTTTTACTGAGGTTTGCCCCAGTTCTTACCTGACTTCATTTAGCCTCTGGTGTTCCTGCCACCACACTTGCTTGTGCTGTTTTATTACTGTTTGTTCTTTAGATATCTTTGAAGTCTGCAACATTTTTCTGATCTAGATTCAGAGGGACAAAAGAGGAGCAACTTCAATGGTTTTTAAATGTCTGCCAAAACAGATAGGTTTAATCTGCATTTCTGACTTCAATACTTACGCCTTGTTCCATCCTTATTAGTGCAACTTCTAACACAAAATCTACCCAAAATAAACACGATGTTAACACGCAGGGAGTGGCAAGAGAAAATGATTGAGAGCACGGACCAGTTTAAGGACTATTTTGAAAGTATTTATGAAAAGAAAAGTGAAGTCATTCTATTTTCCATATATACAATGAGAAAGCCCTTAATTCATACAGCCCCAGAAAACTTTTCAAGTTTTCCATCTACTTCTCTCCCTTTGGACACATCTTTCCTGCGGGGCATAGAGGATATCTGATAAATGGGAAACTGCATCTTGGTGTAGTTGATTTTTCTTTTTATTTATGCCGAAAGTTCTTTATGGAGGTATACATAACTCCCATACAATAAGGACACTGAATGTAAGAGACTTGGTCAAGACCATAAAACTTGTAAACATCAGAGTCACAAAGAACCTTGGTGTTTGGATTGGTTTTTATCTGTTGCCTCAGAGTAAGATGGGAAACCTTTACAGAGTAAGTTATTGGAGGAGTGGCTTTAGTTCCAGCTTTAGCACTTTTACTAAAAATATGACCTTCAACATACACTTTTAGTCTTTCAACTACATGGCTTTGCAAATAATTTGTTTAAATTTAAGCAAACATTTGAAAGTACTTACAGAAATAATAAAAATATCATGTAGTGGCCCGATGCCCATAGCACAGTGGTTACGGTGCCAGCCACATGCACCAAGGTTAGCAGGTTCAAGCCCGGCCCGGGCCAGCTAAACAACAGTGACAACTCAACAAGAAAATAGCCAGGCATTGTGGTGGGCGCCTGTAGTCCCAGCTACTTGGGAGGCTGAGGCAAGAGAATCACTTAAGCCCAAGAGTTTGATGTTGCTGTGAGCTGTGATGCCACAGCACTCTACCCAGAGGCAACATAGCGAGACTCTGTCTCAAAAATAAATAAATAAATAAATCATGTAGGATTGAAGCCCCAATTTTGACTACTTTCCCCCAATTTTATGACTTTGTAATAATGTCATAGTGTTTCTGGGTTCCTGACAGGTTGTATCAGGCCCAGGTCTGTTTGTCTTCCACCCGTTCCTGGCTGTTCCAGCTCCGTATCACAGAGCAGCTTGTTTCTCAGGAGGTCCCATCAGCTGGCTTCAGTCAAAAGGAGACGCCTGGATGGGAGACTGACAGCAGGAGGAAAGGAGAAGCCAAAGGACCCCCTCCACCCACCTTCCCCGTTCTCACGGCTCTCCAGCAGATCTGCTTCCTGTCCATTGCACCAGATCTTCTAAAGACGATTAATTCCATTGTGGTTCCAACACTGCTGGGAACCTCATCCATGGGATGTGGCACAGCCTTGCTGCATCCCTCTGTCCCTCTGTCCCTCTGGCAATGACCTGTGGCTGATAATCTCCGTGCTGCCTCATAGTCCTCTGTTTGCCTTCTCAGCTTTATTACCTGTATTACCATTTTCCCGTATTAGAGACTCCTGTGCTCCAGCAATGTCTGTTTCCTAGTTAAACGTGGACTTTCAGGAACATTGATGTGTACTCTGAACTTGGTATTCCATATTAACACTTTCAAACTATAAAAGTGTAATCAGAAACTTGATGAAATACATACATTTTGTCATTTCTCTGCTATTAGGAGTGCTCAGGATCCTGAAAGCTTAAAAGATCAATACTGAAGATACAAAAACTTCAGAAGACAAGTTCTCAAAAGGAACCTTAAAAATGCATGCTATTTCTAGCTGTCATTCACTGATTACTTTAACCTTGAGTTTATCTTTCTGCTATTCTGGTTACTGATTCGAAATTAAAGGTGTAAGGAAACAAATTAACCCAAAGATTACTTTAAAAAAATATAGAGTTAAATCTTTTCCTTAGGAGTTCCACCCCCAGGAGGTCTTAATAGTGCTACAATTATGAAATTGAGGAGGAAAGCACATTTTGAAAATATAAGACACTGCAGGAAAACATTCAGCACTGTCTATTTTACTAACAGAAAAAATAAAAGTACATAGTCCATTTCAAAACTACAATACTCTAGGGTTTACTTCAAGAATGCCTAAAATTCATTCCATGTCTCCCAAATACAGTCTCTAAAGTTTGTTGCAATAGATACAACTTTAAAAATTAGATTTCTTTGACATATTTGGTCCACATTGTACAAAAAAAATTAAAATACATTGGTGGACAATGTGGACATTTTTATAGATTAAAAAAAAAATCAATGCCTTTGCCTTTGGGCCTAAGGAAAGGCCAATTAAATAGACTATAAAAGTCAAAGTAGAGCTACTATTTTTCACTAGACACTTTCAATATTTTGCAGTACATACTGTTTTTTTTGTAAATTCACTCATTGATTCTACTTCAGGCCAAAAATGAAGAAAAATAAAGTCTTAAAAAGAATAAAAAGATCTGAAGTTATATCTTTATAAATACAGAGATTTCCAGATGACTCAAATTCATTTTTCTGGGCAATAAGCCATATAAAATCAATATTCAAGGTAGATAATGACTTATGCAGAATGCTGATGATTTAAACAACCTTTGAAAAAGTGACAAAAATAATGAATTCATGAAAGAATAAGAAACCAGAGGTTTCCTATCTGTGGTTTATTGAGGCAACCCAAGATTATGAAACCCTAAATAGATGCCTAAATACTACAAAAGTCCTTTGGGCCAGAGGATCCATCTTCAGATGTGGACAGAAATAAGTAGTGGACAATTTAAGTGGTGTTTACATGTGTGTATTTGTCAAAATTCACTGGAACATACGTATAAAATATATGCATTTTATTATATGTGAGCTATATATATACATCAATAAAGAACTTTTAGCATAAATAAAAAGAAAAAGCTACACTAAGATGCAATTTCTCATTTCTCATCTATCAGATTGGAAAAACTCAAACGTTTAACAAAACACTCTGTGAGGCTATGGAAAGTATGTTCTGTCTTGCATTGCTAGTAGTATACAAAATGATACACACACATCCCTCCATAGAAGGGAATTGGGGATGTATCACAAGATTTCACAGGATTTATCCTGTGATCTAACAATCTCATTTATAGAAATCCATCTGTATAAAAAGATACATGCAACGAGGTATTTACTGCAGTACTATTTGTAATAGAAAAGGACAGGAGCTCAAAAAGTTCATCAGTAAGTGTTCTTGCCAAAATAAATTGAACCTGAATCTGATCAAGTCTCTAGATAAACTACCACTTTACTGAAAATACAAGAAACAGACAAACATGTTAAATGACACCACCAGGAGGCAACCAGAATAATTCCAAGTATAAGAAACTATAAAGGACAAACAATGCAATTTTTTCTGAATATAAACTACAAAATACAAGAGGATGGAGGAGGTGATTGAAAAAAATAAAAATCAAGGGCTGAGCACAGTGGCTCATGCTTGTAATCCTAGCACTCTGGGAGGCTGAGGCAGGTGGATTCCTTGAGCTCACAAGTTCAAGACCAGCCTGAGCCAGAGTGAGACCCCCGTCTCTAAAAATAGCCAGGGTCTGTGGCAGGTACCTGCAGTCCCAGCTAGTTGGGAGGCTGAGGCAGGAGAATACTTGAGCCCAGAAGTATGAGGTTGCTGTGAGCTAGACTGATGCCACGGCACTCTACCAAGGATGACAAAGTGAGACTTTGTCTCAAAAAAAAAAAAAAAGAAAGAAAGAAAAATCAATTGTAATATATAAATCATACCTAGGTGCCAATTTGAAAAAACTTTAAGAAAAAATTTTAAGACAACCAGGGAAATTTAATCCTAACTGCACATTTGAAATTAAGAAATTATCATTTTTAGTCATGATAATTATATGATAGGGCTTTTTTAAAAGCTCTAATATTTTGGAGATACATGTTGAAATACTTATGGGTAAAATATGATGTCTTAAATTTGCTTCAAAACAATCTGGCACAGAGGGAGGTTTGCAGGTTGGAGTATAGAGGAAAAATGGCCAAAAGTTAATCATTGTTCATGGTAGATGAAGTTATATGAAGACTGATTATACCATTCAACCTAATTTTGCATAGGTGTATAATTTTCTATAGTATAATTTATTTTAAAAGGAATCAATAGTTGGATACTTGAACTGGATAAGAAGTATGTAAGCAAAAACTCAAATAAAAATAATTGTGAAACTCTCTTTTACACTTAATAAATTAAAAATGGGGCGGCGCCTGTGGCTCAAGGAGTAGGGTGCCGTCCCATATGCCGGAGGTGGCAGGTTCAAAACTAGCCCCAGCCAAAAACCCCCCAAAAAAGTAAATAAAATAATAATAATAATAAATTAAAAATGAACAGTTAGATACAATGTACCAAAATTGGTTTTAGTTTTCAGCTGAAATATCTATGATTCAGTTTTAGGCTCAATCTCAGCTTTTAAAAGACTAAATCTGAATGTGCACTTTGGTGCCTTACCTAGCACACTAGACATTGTGTATGATCAATAACACAATGATTATATAGATGACTATCACATCTAATCAGTATAATAATATTAGTAATATAATTCAAGAAAATACTAAACATTCCAGAAGTAACGTGAAGCAATAATCTTACACACTTTAAATGTTAACATTTTATCCTTCAATTTAAATGTTTATATTTTATAAGAGCAAAGTGCTACAATAATTAACGATTATTAAAACTGTTAATTTTATGTTTTTCTTAAGAAGCACATGTAAATAGTAAAATAAACAGGAAAATAAATTGATAATTTTTTTTTTTTTTTTATTTTGGCCGGGGCTAGGTTTGAACCCACCACCTCTGGCATATGGGACCGGCACCCTACTCCTTGAGCCACAGGCACCACCCATAAACTGATAATTAATACAAAGATTAAAAGAGAATGTGTTAGCTATGTAACAAGAATAATAACATATTCTTATTCAGGTAATACATATGTTATAAAACTTAAATGATAATATTGTAAAAAAGAGTAACAGGAACAGTATTACATCATAATTCTAGTTAATGTAAACTGTTTGGTATTTTAGCATTCATAACATTTAAAAAAGATTTAAGAGTTATATTTAATTTTCAGTTATTTAATTCCATTTAATCCATGAGTCTTTCAAGAAAAGTCCTATTTGGCAAATGTTCACATCTTATAAGAATAAATTAAAAGCAAAATGTCAACTTGCCACCTCTAAATTAAATGAGAAGGAAAGACTCCAAAAATCATGTACAACAACATTCCCAACACATCATTAATCCATATATAATAAAAGATAAAAACTGTATGAAGAAAAAAGAAGAAAGTGTTAGAAAATGATGAAGTATCAAGGACACATTTTATTCTCACTAACTGAAATTCCAAACAACAGACATTACGAAAATGCTTTAAAAGGGCAATTTCTTATCATCATGAATCTATGGAGACCAAAAATGGAAGCACAAGCTTATCAGAATGATTGCTACAGACTGTAAACTATTTTCATTAGTTAAAAACAAGAAAGTTTTTGAGATTTGCCAAACTATGAATCCCAGGCACAGAGTTATTTCTAAAAACTTCTTTCTGAGTTGTATTCTTCTACATAGTATGAACCAAAAGGTTAGTAAAGCTGTTGAAAATGCCAGTTGGAAGTGAGCCTTTGTTTAACCTCACAAAATGTGTTAAACTATGACCAGGGAAGCAATCTGGCAGCTAACAGTGCTGAGAAACTCTTGTTCCTTTACTTAATATCCAATGTTAAAAGCCACAATAATAACTAAATATCTTAAATATATTTATTCCTTGATGGCAAAACTATCACCGAAGAGATTGGTTTGACCAAATACTAATTTTAACACTCAACCATGCTATAGTCAGCCAAATGACTTTTTTGGTGAATACCAGGACAGATGAATAGATTGATTGATAGATAATATTAGGAATATAAATGTGTTATATGAAAACATATGTACATATTCAAATGTGATATGTAGAGAATATGTTTGTGGTAGTATCTTTATTAAATAATACATTGGGAAAGAAATTCGGTAATAAGTCTCAAAAACACTAAAAATATTTATACTTTTTGGTCCAGCCATCCCAATCATGGGAATTTTTCCTGTGGAGTAGGAATTCTAAAACATGAAAAGTCTCTGTGCATGAAGATGTTTGCAGTAGCATAATTTCCAATATCACAAAATTGAATACAACTCAAATATCTAAAAACTGCATTTGATAATGCATGTTTCTTTTTCTATTTGGCATACTTGTCACCTTTTTTTTTTTTTTTTTTTATTGTTGGGGATTCATGGAGGGTACAATAAGCCAGGTTACACTGATTGCAATTGTTAGGTAAAGTCCCTCTTGCAATCATGTCTTGCCCCCATAAAGTGTGACACACACCAAGACCCCACCCCCCTCCCTCCGTCCCTCTTTCTGCTTCCCCCCCATAACCCTAATTGTCATTAATTGTCCTCATATCAAAATTGAGTACATAGGATTCATGCTTCTCCTTTTTTTTTT